>NC_134397.1:245431636-245788785 GCF_050003625.1 Haematobia irritans | reverse complement strand
AAATGGAATGAAAAATTTACTATACCCTCTTCCTATGGTGGAGGGTATATAAAACCGGGTTTTCTCGGTTTTACAAACTTTTGATACAAATAACGCTACTTTATTAAAATTAGCAAAATTTATTTTTATGAATGGGAAAACTCACAAGTCCTCAAAAGCCAAAATGAGAAGTATTGAAATTTTACCCTGTTTTATAAACTTTTCACAAAAATGACGCTACTTTTTCAAAAATGGCAATGGAAAACTCACAACAATTATAAAAACAAGTAAGGAAAGTCTAAAGTCGGGCGAGGCCGAATATAACATTATACCCTGCACCATAATGTAGATCAACATTTCCATATCAAATCCATCATATGTGTTGGGCGTTATATTATAAAAGTGTTTGTTCCCTTATACATGCATTTAAATCTGACCCGACCTGGACAAACTGTGTTAGACTTCTACAAAATCGAAAGACTTAAAATTTAAGTCGGCTAAAGTCCTGGGATGGAACAAATGTTAAAAGAAAAGTAAGGGAAACATTTAAATCTGACGCAATTTTTAATCAACCTTGCAAAAGTGTATTAATGATTTATTGGTGGATAAATATGTTTTAGAAGTGTAGGAAAATTGGAGTCATTTTTAAAAGTTTTCCACTTAGCAGTGACGAGTTTATAAGGCAAATGTGGGTATTTTGGCAATATTTGCCCAAATCGGAAAATCATATATATCCAAGCTATATCTAAATCTGAACCGTTTTCTTTCAAAATCAATAGGTTTCTATTTTGACCCAAACAACAGAAAATTGTGTCAAATTTCATGGCTAGATCGACTCAGGGACCGGCCCTGAGCAATATTGTAAAAGACACCCTGTGTCTATCTCGTCTCCTTCTGGGTGTTGCAAACATATGCACTAACTTATAATTTCCTGTTCCACAGTGTGGCGCAGGGTATACAGAGAAATTTAGCGATATATATTTTTATACCCACAATATATCCACAATAGTATAGTAAATTCATCCGATCCGGTTGAGATTTGCAACGTGGTGTTAGTATGTGGCCGCTAATAACCATGCCAAATTTGGTCCATATCGGTCTATAGTTATATATAGTCGATCCCCAATCATACAAAAATTGGTCCATATCTGTTCAAAATTTTATTTCTATAGAAAATTTTGTCAAAAATTTTTTTTCTATAGAAAATATTGTCAAAATTTTAATTCTATAGAGAATGTTGTCAAAATTTTAATTCTATTGAAAATTTTGTCAAAATTTTATTTCTATTGAAAATTTTGTTAAAATTTTATTTCTATAGAAAATTTTGTTCAAATTTTACTTCTATAGAAAATGTTGTCAAAATTTTATTTCTATCGAAACTTTTATCAAAATTTTATTTCTATACAAAATTTTGTCAAACTTAATTATATACGCATTTAATCGGCCTTTTTTAGTTTAATATATACTACGTATGGACTACCATGCAATTTAGAAGACGGTGTTAGGAAGTTGTAAGATACCTTGCCATCTACAAGTGTTACCGCAACCCAAGTAATTCGATTGTGGATGACAGTCTTCAGTAGAAGTTTCTATGCAATCCATGGTGGAGGGTACATAAGCTTCGGCCTGGCCGAACTTACGGTCGTATATACTTGTTTTTTTAATTAAATGTAAACAACAAATATAAAATATTTAACAAAACTAGTCAAAATTGTAAAAAAAAATGAAAAGTTTATAAATTGTTCCCAATACCAATTGTGGATGCCTGTCAGAAGGGTTCCGGTCCACCTAGGGTCTCAAAATTTCGCTCACTATTTGGTCAATATCTCGGCTCTAACCATACGAAATTTCAAAGATCTCTATCCGTTTCTAAAGGATGGATATTCTGCTATTTGTGCAATCTCAGCCCTCTTTGCAATCAGATATTTGGATACCCTTTTGGATGGGAGGTACGTGAAGGAGTGGTCCTATCGGTATCAAATTTAACATTTTTCTTAGTTTTGACCATCAACAAGTCCCTTCAAAGTTTCGCTTTCATACGATGTCTCCTTCTAGTTTTGCCCATTCGTTGTATGGGATCGAAGCACTGTGCCTTGTGTTCATAATCCATTTTTCCAACAACCTTGGTAATGACGAAGTACACGTAAGCAAAAAGTTGAGTGTATATCAAGCCGTGTGTCGATCAATCCAAGCATATGCAGCGCAAGTGTGGGGATTCTCCTATTTTGATGAAGTCGATAAACTTCAGCGGTATTTTTTGAAAAAAATTCTGAAGATACCTAGTTTTACCCCGAACTATGCTCTAATGTTAGAAACAGGCCTTGAAAGCAGCCATCTTTACACCCTTCAACTACACTTGGAGTATATTAAAAAAGTTATGTTTCAACATGACGAGCAGCGTTTACCAAAAATATTAACAAAACTTATGCTACAGGAAGATGTTTTCTGGGTGTCGATTCTTAAATCTTTTGCCCGTGATTTGAATCTAAGCTTGCCAAGTATAATAGATAGAAATGGATGGGAGCTGTTTATTGCGGATGTCTTAAGACGCCGAAACATACAAGTACTTAAAGATAACATACAACGAAAATCGGAAAGTAATTCCAGGGTTTACAAATATTTAGATAGTGCTAGAGGAAAATATTACTTTACTGATCTCTATAACATTAAGCAAATTATCACCATATTCAGGGCAAGATGCGGATTGCTAAACCTTAACTCGAATAGGTTCAACGCAACAGAAAGAGATCAATTGTGTTCACTATGCAATAAAAATGAAGTAGAAACAGTTTTTCATTTCATAGGCAGTTGTCCAACTTTACGGGAATTTAGAACACGATTCTTCCAAGCGCAATACCTATCAGAAACAGAAATGATAAATATTTTGAATGGAGCTGTCGAAGACAATTGGAAAAACTTGGTCAAATTCTTGGAGCCAGCTTTAAAATATCGAACATTTCTTATAAATGAATATAATTATACGTGACCTATAATACAATCTTGAGTTATGACAGACGTTTATTTCAAAACATTGTCATTACATATCATTATTTTCTTTCTTTACATCAAATTTTATATTCAATATATTTATATGAATTTTATTCAGTATTTTGTAAATAAAGAAAACACATACATACAAAAATACATACAACCTTGGGAAGAAGTTACCAAAATATTTGTTCTATTCTCCACTTCGTGTTGTAGTTTATGAATTCCTAATTATTTTCAAATAGATTTTTTAACAGATTTAATTGCTCACATTAATATTTATTTTCATATTTTGGTAAATAACTCATATGCCATTTCAAATTTACTTACTATGAATTTTGGAAGCATGTGCTGAGCTATTGTCACCAAAAAACCAAAATATGAAAAAGAAAAAAAAAACAAACAAACCAAAACAGAAACAGAAACCTTTAAACGCACGTTGCGTGTAATTTCGATGTTTATCACTGTTAAGGCAGGCAGATAGAAAGCAGGGCGGCAATTTTGTTTTGCCACGAGTATTTAGGCATGTTTCCTTTCCTCAGAATACAGATCCAACCACACCAAATGCCGGGTGGTACTGACAATGGCATTGACATTAGAAACCAACACAGAATAGAATCATTGCTGAAAGTTGTAGATGTCGGCAATGCGAGTGAGCTGAGCTACTACTGATGTGAGTGAGTGATGTGATCTAAGCTGCGGCGGCAGTTGCTGCTGATTTTATGTCACTGATATGGGCAGTGATGTACTCTATGGCCAGGCGCGCTGGCTGAAATTACTCCTCTCGTACATAAGTACGGACACATGTACTTTATTATGTTAATCTCTGTTTGGGTTTTGTGTTGTTGTTGTCGTTGTCGTTGTTTTTGTCACATACCTATGTGATTTTAGATGGTGGTAATGGTCTTTATGTTGTTGTTGTTGTTGGCATTAAGTTCTAGATGCGACAAGCATGACATCCATCTTCAGTTACATTTCAGCAAAACACCAAGCCAGCCAACCAGTCAGCAATACAACTAGCGTTGCTCTTAAAATTAGAAAAAAATGAATATAAAATATAAAAAATAAATAAAATGCCACAATTAAAAATAACAACTAAGGCTTAAAAAGCCTCCACACAATCATTTGGAGGTGGGGGTAATTATGTGGATATTCCATGTCTGTTTGTATGCGCAAGTGATGGTGACATAGCAAAGTGTAGCGCTTATTTCTGTACATGTGATACTCACTTGATTAAGGCTTACTTCAACTATTTGTAAAATGATGATGAGATACGAATCAAATTTAGCATTTTTACAGTATTTAAACATTAGTGGTGCATTTAATAGTCCAATTTGGTTGGTTTTTTATTATGATAAGCGTATTTTCGTATATGAGAAGGTGTAATTGTGACATTGTTTTACTATAACATAAAGGATATTGGGTTGAGGTCACAGTAGCCACAGTTGGTGTTAGGATACTATCAAAAAATTATATAGAAATAATATTTTGACAAAATTTTCTATAGAAATAAAATTTCGACGAAATTTTCTATAGAAATAAAATTGTAGCAAAATTTTCTATAGAAATAAAATTTTAGCAAAAATTTTCTATGGAACAAAAATTTCGACAAAATTTTCTGTAGAAGTAAAATTTTACCAAAATTTTGTATTGAAATAAAATTTTGACAATATATTCTATAGAAATAAAATTAAAAAAAAAATTTCATTAGAAACAACATTAACAAAATTTTCTATACATAAAAAATTACGACAAAATTTTCCATAGAAATACCATTTTGACAAAATCTTCAACAGAAAAAATAAAAATTTTCTATAGTAATAAAATTTTTCCATAAAAATAAAATTTTGACAATTTTTTCCATAGAAATAAAATTTTGGCAAATTTTCCATAGAAATAAAATTTTGACCAAATTTTCTATAGAAATTTAATTTTGACTACATTTTCTATAGAAACAAAATTTTAGCAAAATTTTATTTCTATTGAAATAAAATTTTGACAAAATAAAAATTTTCTATAGAAATAAAATTTTTCCATAAAAATAAAATTTTGACAATTTTTTCCATAGAAATAAAATTTTGGCAAATTTTCCATAGAAATAAAATTTTGACCAAATTTTCTATAGAAATTTAATTTTGACTACATTTCCTATAGAAACAAAATTTTAGCAAAATTTTATTTCTATTGAAATAAAATTTTGACAAAATTTTCTATAGAAATAAAATGTTGACAAAATTTTCTATTAAATTAAATTTTGACAAAATTTTCTATAGAAATTAAATTTTGACAAAATTTTCTATTTTAACAAAATTTACTATAGAAAATAAAATTTTGACAAAATTTTCTATTAAATTAAAATTTTAGCAAAATTTCCTATTAAATTAAAATTTTAGCAAAATTTCCTATAGAAATAAAATTTTAACAAAATTTTCTATTGAAATAAAATTTTGACAAAATTTTCTATAGAAATAAAATGTTGAAAAAATTTTCTATTAAATTAAAATTTTAGCAAAATTTTCTATAGAAATTAAATTTTGACAAAATTTTCTATTAGCATAAAATTTTAACAAAATTTTCTATAGAAAATAAAATCTTGACAAAATTTTCTATTAAATTAAAATTTTAGCAAAATTTCCTATTAAATTAAAATTTTAGCAAAATTTTCTATTAAATTAAAATTTTAGCAAAATTTTCTATAGAAATAAAATTTTGACAAGATTTGCTATTAAAATAAAATTTTGACAAAATTTCCTATAGAAATAAAATGTTGACAAGATTTTCTATTGAAATAAGATCTCAATAAAATTTTCTATTGAAATAAAATTTTGACAAAATTTTCTTTAGAAATAAAATTTTGACAAAATTTTCTATAGAAATAAAATGTTAACAAAATTTTCTATTAAAATAAAATTTTAGCAAAATTTTCTATAGAAAATAAAATTTTAACAAAATTTTCTATTGACATAAAACTTTGACAATATTTTCTATAGAAATAAAATGTTGACCTAATTTTCTATAGAAATAAAATTTTAGCAAAATTTTCTATAGAAATAAAATTTTGACAAGATTTTCTATTGAAATAAAATGTTGACAAAATTTTCTATAGAAATAAAATTTTGACAAGATTTTCTATTAAAATAAAATTTTAGCAAAATTTTCTATAGAAAATAAAATTTTACCAAAATCTTCTATAGAAATAAAATGTTGACAAAAGTTCCTATTAAATTAAAATTTTAGCAAATTTTCTATAGAAATAAAATCTTGACAAAATTTTCTATTGAAATAAAATTTTGACAAAATTTTCTATAGAAATAAAATTTTGACAAGATTTTCTATTAAAATAAAATTTTAGCAAAATTTTCTATAGAAATAAAATTTTGACAAAATTTTCTATTAAAGTAAAATTTTGACAAAATTTTCTTTAGAAATAAAATTGTGACAAAATTTTCTATAGAAATAAAATTGTGACAAAATTTTCTATAGAAATAAAAATTTGACAACGTCTATATGTAAAATTCAATCTATGTTTGTTTATTTGTTTGTTTGTTTGTATGTCCCGAGTTGGCTCCGAAACGGCTGAACCGATTTACTTTCAGAGGTCGTAAGGGGCGTTCATGTGGAGAAAATAGCGTACCTCATTTTTGACACCTGGTCGCGGAGGGGGACCACCCCTCTGTCGGACTTTTTGAAAATTGGACCAAAGTTGACCGATTTGCTTGAAAATTTCATTGAAGGTTGGGGTTGGTATCTAGGCAAAGATCCACTACTTTTTATTTCGAAATTTAGTGGAGGAGGGGAACCTCCCCTTTGTTCGACTTTTTTAAAGTACAGTGAAAAAACTAAAATTCTCTAAATTATCTGAGATTTACAGAGAACATGCGGTGAGGTTATGGAATTAATATGGGGTACCCGATGATTTCATAGGTGGTCAGGGAGGGGGACCTCCCCTTGCCCTACTTTTTGAAACTTGGAACAAAATTATGCGATTTGCTTGAAATTTTCATTGAATGTTGGGGTTGCCATCTAGACAAAAATCCGCTACAATATTTTTCGATATTTGGTCGGGTAGGGGGACCACCCCTTTGCCCCACTTTTTTTAAAGTACAATGAAAACAAAACTAAACTCCCCCGACTGAAATTTTACGGAAAAAATGGGTGAGGTTATGAAATGATTTTTTAATAAAAATAAAAATGCATAGGGCGACATCCGCTTCTCTTAGGTAGGTGAAATTTACAGAGGACTGGGAAGAGGTTACGATATTATTAGTTGATACCTGATTTTGTGATATTTGGATGGAAGAGAGGCCGCCCCTTTAGGCTTAAAATTTGCTTGACATTTTCTGGGACGTTTACAAAAGATACGCTACATCACTTTTCGATATTTGGTCGGGGAGGAGGTCCTTCTCTAAAACTGAAAAAAAAACAATTTTCTAGAAATTTGCAAAGGCAGTGGGGGAAGGTTATGAACGAAGAGGCAACCTTCCTTGCCCCACACTTGAAGGAAAGTTTCAAGAATTTTCAAGGAAGTTTAGGGGTGCTATTCACTACGGTGTTTGTCGATATTGTATCGGGGAAAGTGACGTCCCTTTAAAACAATTGAGCAAAATGTAAACATCTCCGATCTACTTGAAATTTACAGGGAACGTGAGAGGAGGTGATTAAATTTATACATGATTTTTAAATTAGTATATGATTTTTTGATATCTGATTGGGGAAGGGGAAAATTGAAATAAACTTTGTAGATTTACTTCGATAGAATTTGTATTGAGTAGTTGTGAAATTAATATAGAGTACGTGATAGTCCAATATCAGGTCGGTGTGGAGCGAAGGTGGGGAGAGGGTTCCATTTTGTCCGTTTTTTTTTTTTTTTCTTAAATTGAAAGTAGAGGGTTGTCCATAAATGGGAACTCGGTACATAATTTTATGATTTTTTCACAGGCTTCTGCCAGACATCTTTTTAGTAAAGAACTTAAATTTACATGAAATTGGCAGCCAACGTACAGGGTGCATCATTTTCCAACATTTTAGCAAATGTTAATGCGGTAAAATGTTTTACTACTTTTGCTTTTTCCGATTTATTGGATGGGAAACAGTAATTCTTTGTATGTTATTATAATATAGTGCTTAATTGTCAGATATGTTGATATGTTGAGGTATCCTTCTACCTTTGCTTGACAAACCACACTTAAAATTCACAAGAAATATAGAAGATTGTCCAATACAGAACATTATTTAAAAAATTTGAAGGAAAGGGTACACCCTCTCCCCGAAATTCTTTAAGACGAACCGTTTTACATATGCATATCCGCCGTATTTGTACCTATAAACGAAAAAGCAAGTAGTCCGATTTGTTTGAAAGAATTCAAATCTTTTCGAATTTGTTTTCAGCACGAAGGATTTGGTTGACTAAGTTAACGCAAAATGTTCCTACAAATACTCTTCGGAAGGCGCAGCGAAGCGGGCCGGGTTACGCTAGTTTTCTATAGAAATACAATTTTGACAAAATTTTCTACAGAAATAACAGCTTGACAAAATTTTCTATAGGAACAAAATTTCGACAAAATTTCCTATAGAAATAAAATTTGGACAAAAATTTTATATAGAAATAAAATTTTGACAAAATTTTCTATAGAAATCAAATGTTGACAAAATTTTCTATAGAAATAAAATTTTAACAAAATTTTTTATTGAAATAAAATTTTAATTTTAATTTTCTACGAAATTAAAATTTTGCGAAAATTTTATGTGTAAATAAAATTTTGAAGAAATTTTCTATAGATACACGCAAAACGATATTTTAGACAAACAAAGTTCGTTTCTCATTTGCTTTTCGCTGTAAGGAAGTGTATTTGGAAGAAAAGTATATACTTTTTGTGATAAACGTTTATTCTTTTCCAGGATGTAAAAACAATTTCATAAAGACTAACTCAAAAAAATTTTTTTTTGGCTAATTGCATTTTCCCTCATATCTTTCTCGCATCCACGAGGTTTTTTAGTTCTTAACACCTTTTCCTGTAATACCAACAATGTAGAAGAAATTATACGGTTTTATAAATTTTTAAATTTTTTTTACCTTTCGCCTGGACGGAGAATCGAACCGCGGACCATGCACTTTGTAAGCCAACACACTAACCACTGAGCTATGTACCTGTTATGGTCATCAATAGATAATTATCCATATAAGTTATATTTATATAGCATAGCTTGCGGCACCCACGAACCGAATAAACAAAGTTTATTTAACAGAAACAAACATTTAGTTTGGCACCGTGGAGCAGTAGTTGCTACGTCCGACTTGCATGTCAAGGATCGTGGGTTCGATCCCTGCTTCGACCAAAATTTTTGTGTTTTTTTTACATATATTCCAGATATGTTCGGAAGATCCCGAAAAATATTCAACATTACATTGTACTATATTAAATTTTGAACTGTAAATGTGTCTTATTAAAGACCTAAAGTCAGAAAAGAAAAGTGTGTGATATATACGAAAAGAAAAACGTTTTCGGTACACGTTTTCCAAACGTTTTTTTTGCGGGTACCGCACAAAAATTCATATCGGTTCGTAATTATTTTCTCTCTATATATACCGGTCAAGAACTGAATATATACGTATTTAATCGACCTTTCTTTTGTCTACTATATATCCCGCATGGACTAACTTACAATTTTGAAAATGATGTTAAGAAGTTTTAACATAAGATGCCTTGCCATCGGCCGCAACCCAAGTAATTTAATTATGGATGACCGTCTTTAGTAGAAGTTTCTACGCAATCCATGGTGGAAGGTACATAAGATTCGGCCTGGCCGAACTTACGGCCGTATATATTTGTTTTTTTTTTTTATTTGTCGAAAATTATTTACTTATTTTTGTTAAATCGGCGCGACATCTGCGTACCGATTAGTTAACAAAATTAACCAAATTTTTCTAAAATTAACCAAACATATTAACTCCACTAGGAGTCAATGTTTTTTAAGTGTTTTTACTGAGACCATTTACAAAAAATTATTTGAATATCATCTAAAGTAGCCACCGTGGTGCAATGGATAGCATGCCCGCCTTGCATACACAAGGTCGTGGGTTCGATTTCTGCTTCGACCAAACACCAAAAAGTTTTTTAGCGGTGGATTATCCCACCTCAGTAATGCTGGTGACATTTCTGAGGGTTTCAAAACTTCTCTAAGTGGTTTCACTGCAATGTGGAACGCCGTTCGGACTCGGCTATAAAAAGGAGGTCCCTTATCATTGAGCTTAACATGGAATCAGGCAGCACTCAATGATAAGAGAGAAGTTCACCAATGTGGTTATCACAATGGTCTGAATAGTCTAAGTGAGCCTGATACATCGGGCTGCCACCTAACCTAACCTAACCTAACCCTAAAGTAAAATCAGTACAGAGGCAAAGCATTTTGAATCGATGGCTTATAACAAATATCCTTCATTCTTTGTCATGTACTCATTGAGACAAGGTGACATTTCAAAAGATTTGAATTCAAACAGCTGCAATTTCCTTTCTATTTTCGGTTGTAATTACTTAATTGATCTGTGTATAATGACAAAAGAATTGAAATAACAAAAACTACTCGTACATAGGTATGGACAAATGTAATACAATGTAGTTCTTGATAACCCCACAATTGCCACGCAGCAGTAGGTATCCATCCATCCATTTACACACAAACAAACACACAAATTTGTTATACTCAACAGAGTTCGGTCAGAGTTCAAATACCGAAGAGGTGAGGTGAGGGTTTCTATATCGTTTGTTGTTCATGTGAGAATACATGAAGTATGCGTCAGAGGACATGTAAAACAATTATCTCTCTCTGTTTGTAACATTTGTCTCTAGTAATAATCTCAACCAGCAGCAATACCTATCATACACACACATGCGAATGCATACAAAGCACTTTCACTCACTCGCTTTGTTTGAAATACCACGATAGGTTTGTCTTCTATCTATTCGTGTTTGTGTAAACCTAACATAGTTTTAGTCTATAACTATTGCATATTGTATTGACAGTAGGGAGAGTGAGTTAGAGCAAATAATGAGAAGGGAGCATTTAGCTAATGTTGGTGGCAATTACTTGAGTAATAGACCAACCATGTAATTGAGATGTTATTTTAAAAAGGTAAAGCCCGAACATATGTATGGTATGTATGTATGTATGTACATACATTCACTGTCATCTACATGTGATATGTACATATATCTCGTATAAACCATGTATTATGAATGATTACAAATTTGTATGTAGAACATTTATAATGTACATATGTACATATATGTATAGGATTTTTGCTGTTATCAACGCAATCATTAAAAACAATTGAAAAACAATTGGTCACATTATTCTGTAGACACGTAAAAACATCGAAACACAAATAATTATAGATAATTTCATGGCTTAGTTTTTTTTTTTTTTGTAAAAGTTTTGTCCACATTAAAATCAATTTATTTGTCATTTGTCAAAAATGTCCTTTGCATTTTGTGTAATGACTAATTTCGATATTCTAGTGATTGTTATTCGAGTTTATATTATTAACAGTTGATTGGATTAACGAAAATTTGCAGGACCATTAAATTTTTTCAAACGAATGCATTATAGTAACTTTAAACATACTCTCACAAAAATTAATTTAATTCATTAGATTTTGACTTTGTTAAAACTATACGCTTATTTATCATATACAATATACAATTTTCAACGAATTCGAAATGACACTGAATAAAATAGCCAAATTAATTACGATTATTTAAATATGAATAAAACAAGTATATACAGCAGTAAGCTCGGCCAGGCCGAATCTTAAATACCCACCACCATGAATAAACTCCCAGCAAAAAAAGAGCTTCCAAAAAAGTAGTTTGGATCCCCAATCTGTGAACCGGAAGTAGTGCAAACTTTGATCATCTCCAATGAATTTTACATGGGCTTGTCATAGGACGGAAGTACTCCCTTTTTGGACCCTTTGCATTGCTTTAAAAGTTGTGCCCTGGAAGTTAGTTTTAATGAAGAAATTTAAAAAGCAAAAAAAATTGTTCAACCAATTCCATTTTTTTTTTTCAACCATATATTTTATTAAAGGGTGATACGGTCAAAATTTGGTCAAGTGAAAACGCGTGTAAATCGGTGAAATCGTTTATTTAAAAAATCAAATCAAATTAAATTTCTTTTTCAAGTTCAATTAATATAAAATTCAGGAAAAATATTCAGTTAGGCTTTCGCTTTTCCAAATCCGAATTGCCAGGCCTCACGCTTGACACCTGCCATCAGATTTTGTACAGCCACCTTGTCCACCTTCTTCGCCGCAGAAAGCCAGTTTGCCTTGAACTGCTGCTCGCCCTTAGCAGTTTTTTTTTGGTCTTCTTTAGGTTCCGCTTGACAATAGCCCAGTATTTCTCAATTGGGCGGAGCTCTGGCGTGTTGGGAGGGTTCTTGTCCTTGGGAACCACCTGTACGTTGTTGGCGGCGTACCACTCCATGGCCTTTTTACCGTAATGGCAAGATGCCAAATCCGGCCAAAACAGTACGGAACAACCTTGTTTCTTCAGGAAAGGCAGCAGACGTTTATTCAAACACTCTTTCACGTAAATTTCTTGGTTGACAGTCCCGGAAGCTATGAAAATGCTGCTTTTCAAGCCACAGGTACAGATGGCTTGCCAATCCAGATATTTCTTTGCGAACTTTGACAGTTTTATGTACTTGAAAATATCTGCTACCTTTCCCCTTCCTTTTGCCGTATAAAACTCCTGTCCCGGAAGCTGCTTGTAGTCGGCTTTGACGTAGGTTTCGTCGTCCATTACCACGCAGTCAAACTTCGTCAGCATCGTCGATAGCGCTTTGGCCGTCGTATTTTGTTTATCATCGCGATTTGGAGTCACTACCTTCTTGTAAGTCGATAGTCCGGCTCGTTTTTTGGCTCGATGCACGGTTGTAGACGATACACCCAGCTTATTTGCGGCATCTCGGAGAGAGAGGTTAGGGTTTCGCTTGAAACTACCGGCAACTCTCTTTGTCGTCTCAGCGGCTTCCGGTTTTCGATTTCCCCACGATCCAGACTTCCTGGCTGTCGACAAACGTTCTCCAAACACTTTAATTACATTTGTAACGGTTGATTTGGCAACTTTTAGCGATTTTGCCAGCTTTGCGTGCGAGTAGCTCGGATTTTCGCAATGCGCGAGCAAAATTTTGATACGCTGCTCTTCTTGCTTGGACGACATTTTGACAACTGAAGAGTGAATTCCAAAATCAAAATAGGAGCAACGTTCTACACACACACACCTTCAAAATGAGGGGCGTTCAGGTTTTTTAAATGCAAAATTGAAAGAAATACGTCAAGTTTATATTGACCAAATTTTGACCGTATCACCCTTTACACTATTATTTTCCTATTATGTAATTTTTTACAATTTGAAAAACATTTTCGCTCCGACCAGGGGTTGAACCTGGGTTTGCTGGCACCATAGCAGAACGCCTTAGCACACTCAGCCACAAACGCCATTGAACATAAAGCGTCGAAAGGGTAATTCAAATGTTTGTGATATGATCGTAATACGACACCAAGGAATAACATTATAATTGCTTCTCGAGATGTTCTTTATTAGTATGAACGAAAAAATAAGAAACGCAGGTTCAAAACTCACCGGCGGCAATATTTTTATCAAATATTTTTCTAAAAAAATATTTTTTTATGTCATGCATCGTTTATATTTTCGGCATATATTTTCGTAAAAATATATTTTTTTCTATTAAAAATCAACAAAAAAATTAAAAATTCTCGTAATTTGCAAAACCTTCTAAAAAGAAATTCCAAGGAAGCGAAAAAGTCAAACGGCATAGGTTCAAATCCCAGCGGGGATGAAATTTATTTTTTGTTTATTATTATTTTTTTACTTTTTTTATTAATTTTCTTTTTTTAATAATTTTCTATTTTTTTTTTATAAAATTTAATTGTTAAAAATTTGCACTTAAAATAGGCTTTCTAATACTTGTCCACAAGGACTGCAGCGGAAGTAGAAAAAAAGCATTGGGGGATACCAAGATGCGCTTTAGAAGAAATGTTTGTGGGCTTGTCCAAAAGGACTGCATCGGGAGTGGAAAAAATCATTGGGGGATCCCATGATGCGCTTTAGAAGAAATGTTTGTGGTCTTGTCTAAAAGGACTGCATCGGAAGTTGAAAATAATCGATGGGGGATTCTGGGATGGGCTTTAAAAGAAATGTTTGTGGAACAACTTCCGAGCAACTTCTGAAATCCGAGCTACTCGCACGCAAAGCTGGCAAAATCGCTAAAAGTTGCCAAATCAACCGTTCCAAATGTAATTAAAGTGTTTGGGGAACGTTTGTCGACAGCCAGGAAGTCTGGATCGGGGGGAAATCGAAAACCGGAAGCCGCTGAGACGACAAAGAGAGTTGCCGGTAGTTTCAAGTGAAACCCTAACCTCTCTCTCCGAGATGCCGCAAATAAGCTGGGTGTATCGTCTACAACCGTGCATCGAGCCAAAAAACGAGCCGGACTATCGACTTACAAGAAGGTAGTGACTCCAAATCGCGATGATAAACAAAATACGACGGCCAAAGCGCTATCGACGATGCTGACGAAGTTTGACTGCGTGGTAATGGACGACGAAACCTACGTCAAAGCCGACTACAAGCAGCTTCCTGGACAGGAGTTTTATACGGCAAAATGAAGGGGAAAGGTAGCAGATATTTTCAAGCACATAAAACTGTCAAAGTTCGCAAAGAAATATCTGGATTGGCAAGCCATCTGTACCTGTGGCTTGAAAAGCAGCATTTTCATAGCTTCCGGGACTGTCAACCAAGAAATTTACGTGAAAGAGTGTTTGAATAAACGTCTGCTGCCTTTCCTGAAGAAACAAGGTTGTTCCGTACTGTTTTGGCCGGATTTGGCATCTTGCCATTACGGTAAAAAGGCCATGGAGTGGTACGCCGCCAACAACGTACAGGTGGTTCCCAAGGACAAGAACCCTCCCAACACGCCAAAGCTCCGCCCAATTGAGAAATACTGGACTATTGTCAAGCGGAATCTAAAGAAAACCAAAAAAACTGCTAAGGACGAGCAGCAGTTCAAGGCAAACTGGCTTTCTGCGGCGAAGAAGGTGGACAAGGTGGCTGTACAAAATCTGATGGCAGGTGTCAAGCGTGAGGCCCGGCAATTCGGATTTGGAAAAGCGAAAGCCAAACTGAATATTTTTCCTGAATTTTATACTAATTGAACTTGAAAAAGAAATTTAATTTGATTTTTTAAATAAACGATTTCACCGATTTACACGCGTTTTCCCTTGACCAAATTTTGACCGTATCACCCTTTATGTGTCAGACCTGGGACTTATCAGCCAACCTGTTAAATAAACATAGTAGGCCAAATTGATATTTCTGGTTCAAATGCAAAAGATTATGTAACTATACTACCACTTTACATTCCTGGAAATTTCCTCAAAAATTTCAAGTAAATCAGAGAATTTAGGGTCTTTGAAAGGTATTTGAAAAAGTTCCACTTTTCTTAATGCTTTTGGATTCAGGATCCCTAACAATATTATAAATTAACAATAACATTAAAAGCTGTCATTGCGGTAAAACAATAACCAGGGGAAAAGCAAATCAACTGCCCTAGTACCCTATTCATAGAAATAAATCTGCTGCAGACAATTTTAATTATTACATTATAAATTTTTTATAGGACAAAAATTATTTTGTATTCAAAAATTCTGCCTTACATCACTGTCTCTCGAAATAATTGAAACATTATAGACTAGCAGTTAAAATTTCAGCAAATAAATATTTGTCAATAAATATGACCAGCGAGTCTTTAAATACCAAAAACTAGACTAACACCATTCCTATTCAACCGTCGAACGGAACGGACGTGTTTTTCAATAGCGGATAAACTCATCGTAATAGGTACCTACTACGAATTTCAAGTGTGGTGGGATATTAAGCCACCATGCAGCGAAATTCCAAGTCATCCACTGGGTTGCTAACTTCAGGGCCCAGTGGACGGGTATCGACTGGAGTTATAAATCTGGGCAATGACCAAGAGTTAGGCCCAATTAGTCGACCTGTAGACGGGTCGACAGGTGGCGACACTCTGACAAGTCGAACTTTTTCTAAGGTAACGACATCAAAAGGAGGTAATCCCTCACGAAAGAGATTCAAGGAACGCAGAAATGCTTTGTTTATCCTAAAGAAGTTAGGATCAGTCGACCCAAGCACGCTGTCGGCTAAACAAAGCGATTCCTTAAAATGGGCTCAAGGAGTTCTTGAGACTGGAAAAAGGGAACGATCGCCGGATGAGCTGCCATCCTCCAAAAGGGATCAAAGATCGTTTGCCTCAGTTGCTAAAGATAGCCTTGTGATGGCTATCATTAATAAAGGAGCATTGGACGGTATGGTTCCAAAGCAAAAATGGGGGGAAATTGAGAATGCTCTATCTGTTGTCTACTCACAGGTGCTGGAAAAGTTTCCCGGCCCAGATCCTCGACACCAAGAGGCTGGTTGGTATCAAGGACGATTTAAGCTAGTCGCATTTGAGGACCAGAGGTCTATAGAATGTTTTAAAGCTGCTCTGATACTAATTGGTGAAGTTTGGGAAGGAGCTGCTCTAGAGTTAGTCGAGAAGAAAGACATACCGGCTAGACCTAGAGCACATGCCTGGATACCTGCAAACCCTTCTGACCCTGAATCTATTTTAAATAGACTGAAACGATGCAATCCAGATCTTCCAACAGCTGATTGGAAGGTTGGCCGTTTGGATGAAGTGGATGGACCAAGACGGCATGCAGTGTTTATATTGAACACTCAGTCTTTGCCACATCTGGCAAAGTCCCAGGGCCGTGTATGTTATGGCTTTCATTATATCCAAATGAAGGTGTATAAAAACGATCAGCTAAAGGATTCAGAAATGGACAAGCCTCTGTCTGAATCAGAAGTAAGCGGATCCTCTTGCGAAGTCGAGGGAGATACCAAAGTTGAAGACATGGATAGATACCGTATGCGTGAGGAGGCTTCTATTGCCTCCGAACTCACCAAAGTCGAACCTATGGTTATTGCGAGAGTCACCGATATCTCTGAAGAGGACATTCTTGATGACTCGATCGAAGCGGCTGATGTGACGGTTGTTGAAAATCTCGATGGTCCTACGGATCCTCCAGATAAATCTTCATCATTGTAAGGCTGCATGTGCTGCCTTAAAAGTTCTCCTGATGAAAGGGGACATAGACATAGTTCTTATTCAAGAACCATATGTTTATAGAAACAAAATATGTGAATTAAGTACTCCGGGGTACAAACTATTGCAGTATACTGGTAATGATGTAATTCGAGCCTGTATAATTGCTAAAAACGAGCTTAACTTGTTTCTGCTTCCTTCAATGTGCAATGCAGACACTGTCGTTGCCAATTTAGAAATAGCCAAATGCAAATATTGGGTATCTTCGGTCTATATGGGACATGACAGGGAGATGCCTCCATGTGCCGTTAAGACCTTAGTTGAGGAGTCACTGAAAATAAAGACGAAACTCATTATGGGATGCGATGCGAATGCGCATCATAGTATATGGGGAAGTAGTGATACTAATGCAAGGGGAGAGTCGCTAATAGAGTTTATTTTGCGTACTAATCTGGTAGTTTGCAACAAGGGAGATGCCCCAACCTTTGTCACTAAAAACAGGCAAGACGTTTTGGACATCACCTTGGCCTCGCAAGAACTGAATGAAATGATATCTGAGTGGCATGTTTTAAGTGAACACAGCTTCTCAGATCATCGCTACATCAGTTTCAAATTTGATGTTCATATCACCAAGACCATATTTTCGCCAAATGTTAGGAAAGCTGACTGGAATAGGTATAGGGAATCGTTCAATATGATGATACCGGAAATAACAGAGACAAATATGAGAAATGTGCAAGATATCGAACACGCAGTGGAGCGGATTACTAAGGCCTTCAACATCTCACTGAAAGCTGCATGCCCTAGAGGAAAGCCAAGGGGGAAACATCGACCACCATGGTGGTCTACGGAATTAAGTAATATGAGGAAATCCTGCAGGAAGCTCTTTAACAAGGCAAAGTCCACCAGAGCCCCTGAGGACTGGGACGCTTACAAGAGGAATCTGAGAGGATACAAGCGAGAACTGAGAAATGCTCAGCATAACTCTTGGAATGACTACTGCAGCAGTATTGAGAATACGTCCGAGGCTTCCAGACTACGGAAGGTTCTAGCATCCACCAACTCCGCTCCAGGTTTCATTAAAACATCGGAGGGAAATTGGACAACGTCCAGTGAGGAGACGCTGGAGGTACTATTGGACACACATTTTCCTGGAAATCAGACGGTTGAACCATGTACTGGCGGTGCCACAGTTGCTCAGCGGTCGTTTCCTGTCGAGGAAATTGTATCGGAAACTAGAATAAGATGGGCGCTAAATAGCTTTGGACCATTCAAATCCCCCGGACCTGATGGAATTACTCCGGCGGAGTTGCAAGCTGTAACTGACAAAATTATCCCCTGGTTGTCAGTGATATATAAAGGATGTATCAACTTATCATATATCCCAGGAAAGTGGAGGGAAACAAAAGTCGTTTTCATACCTAAAGCGGGAAAAGCCTCTCACTCGAGGGCGAAGGATTTCCGACCAATCAGCTTATCCTCATTCCTACTTAAGACTCTGGAGAGGATGATAGATATTTATCTTAGAACTAGCATCGATTCAAGGTTGTTCTCGAAAGGACAGCATGCATACTCGAAGGGCAGGTCTACTGAGACCGCACTACATGAACTAGTTAGCTTTATTGAAAGCTCACTATCTGTCAAAGAATACACAATCGTGGCGTTTCTAGACATCGAAGGGGCGTTCAATAATGTCCATCCGAGCTCGATATTAAATGGACTGACAACTCTGAATGTTGATCCATGTATACTCAGGCTGTTAGACGAACTGCTAATGAAGAGACGTATTTCAGCCACACTAGGTCAAGCAAACATACAAAGGTATGTGAACAGAGGCACTCCCCAAGGAGGAGTTATATCACCTCTTCTTTGGAATGTTGCTATAAATAGCCTTCTGGTTACTCTAGAAAAAGAAAGGATAAAAGTGGTGGCATACGCAGATGATGTGGCTCTGGCAGTCAGGGGAAAATTCCCATCCACAATCAGAGATATTATTCAGAGGGCCCTCCGGATGACTGAGAAATGGGCGAAAGACAATGGTCTTGGGGTAAATCCTGCAAAGACAGAATTAGTCATGTACTGCAACGATCGCAAAACTCCCACGGTTAGGCCTATTTCCTTAGGGGGTATTGAAATTCCCTTTGGTGAATGTGCAAAATACCTTGGCGTTATTTTGGACAGGAAGCTGAACTTTAAGCTTAATATTGAAGAAAGGGCGAGAAAGGCAACTGTAGCTTTGTACTCGTGCAAAAAGGCAATAGGAAAAAAGTGGGGACTGAAACCAAAAATTGTGCATTGGCTATACACGGCAGTGGTTAGACCTATAATGCTATATGGTGTTGTAGTCTGGTGGCCGGCACTTCAGAAACCGACTTGTTTAGATAAAGTTCAGCGTATGGCGTGTTTGTGTATTTCAGGCGCATTCAGCAAGACAGGAACAAATTCCCTTAATGTCGTGCTGCATCTATTGCCTTTAGACATTTTGGCCAAACAGTCAGCTGCAACAACGGCTGTGCGGTTGCGCGAACTATCGCTGTGGTCGGAAAAAGGTTACGGTCACAGTTCTGTCCTCAAAACAATGCCAGATGTGCCTAACGTAGTGGATTACACTTTGGCGAGTCCACTTTTCGACAAAAAGTTTGAGACTCTAATTCCCAACAGTGAGGCGTGGTGCACACAGACCCCGGGGAATAAAGAATATATAGATTTCTACACTGATGGCTCCAAATTGGATGGACAAGTGGGGTTCGGAGTATATTCTAATGATCTGGAACTTCGAATAGCGAAAAGATTACCTAATCACTATAGTGTTTTTCAGGCTGAAATATTAGCAATAAGAGAGGTGGCGAATTGGCTGAGAAGTAATGTTCCAAAAAATGTGGGCATTAATATATACTCAGACAGTCAACCTGCAATAAAATCCTTGGACTCTGTGTTCCTCAACTCGAAAACGGCCATCGACTGCCGCAAATCTCTCAATGAGATGGCTGAGCAGTACAATATTCACCTAATATGGGTGCCTGGCCATAGGAACATACCGGGGAACTGCGAAGCGGATGAGTTGGCAAGGCTAGGGACTACCTTACATATTCCAGGGGAACTAGAATTTGTTGGTATGCCCCTAGCTACCTGCAAGCTCATGCTGCGTGAGAAGGCTGTTATGATGGCAAATGTTCGATGGGAGAATTGCAAGGGTTGTAACGACACCAAGCAAATATGGCCCCATTTCAACTTAAACCGCACACTAGATATGCTAATGTTCTCGAGACGTCAGATATCACTCCTGATATCTGCTATAACGGGTCGCTGCCTGATAGGCGATTTTGCAAAAACTATTGGCGCGAAGTATAATGACTATTGTATGAGCTGTCATGATGCGGAGGAAAAAGAATCAATTAAACACCTCTTGTGTGAGTGTCCTGCATTTTGTGTAAAGCGCAAGCAACTTTTAGGAGCATATAGCTTCAGATTACTGGCGGATCTGGAAAACGTTAACTTAAGCAGTCTGCTACTGTTTTTGGAACAATCTGGTTGGTTCAACAAAGAAAAATAATCAAGAAGGTTCAGCGGTTAAAACTAGAAGTGCCCATATGTAATAGGTACTTTTAGTTAATGTGGTATCACAATGGACTGAATAGTCTAAGTGAGCCTGAATCTTAATCGGGCTGCCACTTTAACCTAACCTAACCTAACCTAACACCATCACCTCCTTAAAATATCAAACAACTACATACACCCATAGAAAAACTATTACAAAGAACTAACTAAAATCATATGCTAGCCACTATACAAAAAAACAAAAACAAAAACAAAGAATACAAAAAGCGTCGGTCTAAAGCATAATTCAGGGCATACGTGAACGTGAACAAACCAAGTCCAACAAAACCAAAAAGGACTTGGTGTCAACACCAAGCATATAAGGAGCAAACATACAAACCAAAGCAGACGGTGGAAAGAAAACGTCCGACGTGTAAGCAAACAAAAGCTACAAAAATAAACCAAGTCAAAGGACTAAAAACCTCAAAGCTTGAAGACGACAGAAAAACAAAAAACGAAATAAGGAAATCAAAAACAAGGACCATGTAAAAAGCGGTTAAATCACCAGCATGTTTGTTTGTAACACACCAAAGCAAAGCAAACCACATTGAACTGAACTGAACTGAACTGAAGAACTTCAGAGTGCCGAATGTGGTCCTTGGCTAAACAGACTGAATATGAAAATTCACAGCGGAAGGATTCAAAGGACGGAAGGAAGGAAGGAAGAAATGTTTCACACATATGGGTCGTTTATACACACATACAAGACAACTCTCTATAGAGAGAGAGAGTGAGTGAGAGAATACACTATCATAAAGCAGGACTAAGGATTGTGGAGGACAACTACCTTTATTCATATGCAAGTACCCATAGAAGTTCCCTCATTCATATGGAGATTTGTATGTGATTGAGCGTGTGCCCATGTGTGTGTGTGTGTGCCCATTAGTCTGTGTTTGTATTGTCTAAAGGATGCGCAAAAAAAAGATTTGCAATCGACCAAAAGAGACTGTAAAATAATGGCGTCAGTCGGTAGCAGTCATTGTCATCATCGTTGTCGTCTCTCTGTAGTTTTGTTGACCGTTTCCGTTTTTTTTTCGTTCCTTTTATTTTCCATGGCATAACCGTTGAGAATGGCCCTGCTAGATGATTGTATTGACCGACGGTATGAGACAAGGATATAAAGCACAGTGCTTTAGATCCTGATTGCTGAATGTTTAATGGGGATTCCACAGAGTTTTGGAACTTTTCTGCTACTTTGCCACTGTCACAAAAGTAAAATAAAACTCGAAATTTGGAGAAAATAATGGCGGAAATTTTACTAAAATTATTGCCAATATTATCCAGCAAAAAAAAAGCGTCGCCAAAAATGCCGTGAAACTATTCTTTTTGGATCCGAAAGTGATGCAAAATTGGAGCAGAAGCTTGTCATAGGACGGATGAAAAATGCTTCTGTTAGAGGTTCCACAAGCCAAATCTGAGGGTCCATTTATATGGGGGCTATACGTAAAAGTGGACCGATATGGCCCATTTTCAATACCATCCGACCTACATTGATAACAACTACTTGTGCTTAGTTTCAAGTCGATAGCTTGTTTCGTTCGGAAGTTAGCGTGATTTCAACAGACGAACGTACGGACGGACATGCTTAGATCGACTCAGAATTTCAACACGACCCAGAATATATATACTTTATGGGGTCTTAGAGCAATATTCCGTTTGTAACACATCGAAATATTGCTCTAAGACCCCATAAAGTATATATATTCTGGGTCGTGGTGAAATTCTGAGTCGATCTAAGCATGTCCGTCCGTCCGTCTGTTGAAAACAAAATAACTCAAAATAAATAAATAATTTATATAATTTTTTAATGATTTTTTTATGCATTCTGAGGCTTGTCTGAAACGGTTGACTTCAAAATTTTTCCAAAATTCTCAAGTTTTCTAGAATGCATTTTTTTGCATTTTTTCAACAAAATTTTAATTATTTGTACCATTTGCGCCATTCTGACTTTGTTTTTAACCTACTGGAAAAAAAAAGAAAGTTAAATTTTTCCATTAAATATATGAAAAAATTGAGTTCTAAAAAATTGAATTAAAAGGACTTCCTGAGTAGTTGAAATAAGGAACATCTTTGGGAGGACATTTTTGGAAGTGCTTTTGAAGTTGTGCCTTTAGAAGAACTTCCAAATTTTTTTGCTGGGTATAGATTGCACAAAACACCAATTTGGTTCGGAATCAATACTAAATCTGTTAAATATTCCGGTATTGATTCGATGAGGCTACATTAAAATAAAGTTAGATTGAGAAGCAACCTTTACAATTTTTATACACTTGAAATTGAAATACTTATCTCTCATTTATGGCATTTTAGTAAAGTGTTATTTATATTTTTAATGCATTTAAATGTCACCCTAAAAATCTAAATCCAAAATTTGTAAAGCTACTTTATATTTAATCTATAGACCCAGAATCTTAATTTAAAGTTTATTTGATGATGTTTCTTTATGTTATGAAAAGTTTGTTTTACTTCAAAGCAATACAACTTTAAGGGAAGGGTAAAGATTTCAAAGTCCAGTTTTATAAATATATTATTATTTTTTTTTTAATTTTAAAAATTATAAAATTTCTTATAATTATTTTTTTATTTTATATTCTAATATATTGGCTAAGGGCGGGTGTCTCTTATTATGTATTTATCGTATCGATCAAACAATCGCATACAAAGCTTTACTGACCGGAACACTCAAAAAAAAAAAAACAAAATGAACCCTCTATTTCTCTAAAGCCACTTTAACTTTATTTTAGTTCATGGAATTATTACGTTTGGAGAAAGTTTTCTTTATTCCAACAATTTTTTGCGTACGCTAGTTAAGTGAACTAAAAAGCGGGAAAAAATTTTACACAAATGAAGCAAATGAAGATTTACAAAATTTGTACTTCTCACCAAATAGTTCATTATTTCTTACAATTTGTAAATTTCACTACAAATGCGCCCATCTTGAACTTCGCATGGCACTAAAGACATTCTCACCACAAAATGTTCTTTAACAAGTGAAAAAAAATTAATTATGACTAATAATTTTTTTTTTTTGATTTGTTGAAAAATATTTACTTATTTTTATGATATCGGCGTAGTGCCAGCGTTTGTAATACCGTTAAGTTCAAATTTCCTAAAAGTAATGTAACTTTTCTAAAATTAACCAAAAATTTTTTTCATTGTGGGTTCACTGTTTTTTTAGTGTAGTCCATCCTCCGTTTAAGTATTAATCGAAACATGAGAAACTGGTCATAAGAGTACATAATTTTTCAATTATATGTACACTGAAGAAAATATTGTTGTGAGGCCAAAGATTTCATGTCCTTAAAATACGAATGAAAATTTTGCTTAGCATAAAAGACGTATTTCTCTAATATAAAGTTTTTTTCTTTGTCCAAATGCCGATAAACTTTTCAATGAAATCGTATTGTCCTTACAATTAAGTGATTTCACTTAAAAATGGGTATCATAACATGAAAGACAAATTTTTTTGGGGTAAGGTTAACTTGACTTTAAAAATTCAGAAAAATTCTTTAAAATTAATGAAATTGTCTTACAATTTTTTTTTGTCTGTTTTGCATCTTGACTACAAAGCAAAAAATCGTTCAAAAATAAGACATGTTTTTCAACACTTTATTTTAAAGACGTTTTTTTTCATGAAACGTGGCATAATTTCTACTTTATTTCCAACTACAACTTTATTTTCCAAATTCAGACTAGACTTCCGAATTTGGAAAATAAAGTTGTCGTTAACTCGTTTTTAAAGGACTTCGATAGCATATGAAGAAAAAAAGCTGAAAAAAACGAAAAAATTAAATTTGCTTCCTGAAAGCAAGAACACAAAGCCTAAATTTAAAAGATTATTGTGTCTTAAAAGTATACTTACTTGTATTCTTTTTGTAAAGTAAAGACAAAATCTTTGGAACCGGTCCTAAATTTTATGAAAAAAAATTGTTGAAGTTAAGATAATTTTTCTTTTAATTAAAATTTTAATACAAATTTGCCCTTAATATTGTTTAAATTACATTGAATCCAAAGATTTCCACGTACCCTTAGGGATTTTGGTATTGATTCAGGACAAAGGATGCAGATTCCTTAAAAAATAAAATTTTTAGGAGTTATCTAGCTAGGCATCGTGGTGCAATGGTTGGCATGTCCGCCTTGCATACACAGGGTCGTGGGTTTGAACCCAGTTTCGACCAAACACCAAAAAGCTTTTCAGCGGTGGAATATCCCACCTCAGTAATGTTGGTGACATTTCTAAATGTTTCAAGGCTTCTCTAAGTGGTTTCACTGCAATGTGGAATGACGTTTGGACTCGCCTATAAAAAGGAGGTTCCTTGTCATTGAGCTTAACATGGAATAGGTCAGCACTCAGTGATAAGAGAGAAGTTCACCACTCACACACAATGGACTGAATAGTCTAAGTGAACCTGAAATATCGGGCCGCCACCTAAAACCGAACCTAACCTAGGTTCTATAAAATTTAGATCTAATTTATCGAAATTGCATTCTCTTTTTTTTGGCTAAAATGTATAACATATACTTTAAATGGTTTCTTAATTCCAAAAAATAAAAAATTTATACCAAACTTCGAAAACCTTAAAATAAGTCTTAGGCTACTTTTGACCAAATATATTCACCGAAAAATTAGTGTAAGTTTAAAAGTCCAAATATAACAGGTACTTCAAAATAAAAAAGGTTTTTAATTTAAAAAAAAAAAACTTTATGGCAACGATTTAAAATAAGTTGAAGCATTTTATTTTAAATCCAAAGATTCCATATCTTAGATAATTTGAAGATGATTTCTTTAAATCCAGAATTTTTTTCTTAAAGTATCCTAAATTTAATGAAAACGTTGTTGAAGACTATAAATTTCCTTTTAATTAAAATTTCATTAATGGAAAGGAAATTGTTCTTAATTGTAAATTGTGTATTCAAAATGTAGGATGCATAACCTAAATTTACTTGGATCCAAAGATATTGTCTTATCCTTAAGGCCATAGGAGCCAAAGATGTGGGTCCTTAAAGAAAAAACCAATAAATCAAAAAATTGTTTTTTTTTTTTCTTGACCAAAAGTCGTTAAACTTTCCGATGATGGCTTTAGGAGATTTGTCTTTAAAATGGATATAATTACATAAAAGAAAATTTTAATTTTCCTTAGTATTTTTAGTAGCATTTTGGGAATATATCTCCAATATTATTGAAATTGTTCTTATAATCGAAAATTAGTTTTAACTTGGCTATACATTTAAAGCATTAAGGTGTCCTTCAAAATTTTATTTACAAAAATCATTTTACTTGAACAATTATACAATTTGATGAATTTGTTGAAGTTGCATCTGAATTTGAAACCTTAAGTTGCGATAAACACCTTTGTAAAGAACTTTAATACCACTTGATCAAAAATGCAGAAAATACGAATAGATTCTCGGAAAATCTCAGGAGGCCACAATTCCAACATTGCTGGAATTATTCATTAAAAACAATAAAAGTTTATTATTATTTTATTTATTATTTATTTATTACGTAGAGTCTAGCACCTTCAGATTTATTCCCATAAATGTGGAACCAATTTCGTATTGCTGAAGAGAATTTTAAGAAATATATTAAATTATTTTTTTTTTAATTTGATAACTTTTTATTTAAAAAAAAAAAATATTTTTTTTTTTACTTTTCTTGTCACATGCCACTGTGACGGATCATCAGGACATATGTTAAAAAAAATCAAAATACAGGAGAGCCAGACATATTTGCAAACAACGGTGGCATATTAACAAAAAAAAAAAACGAAATTATAATAAAAGCTGGGATATTAGTTGTCTGCTCCTGTTATGTGAACACAAATCCATCCAAACTCACAAACAAAAATGTTCAACCAGAGGAGTACATAGTACACACAACAAAAATACACAACAGACAATCAACGCACAAAAGTAGTTGGCTAAAATATTAACAAATTGGCTTTTGTGTCCATGAAACTTTGGCGAAAAAGAAAATTTACACACTTATTGCCAGCAAAAGCATTTGCAAACAACACATGCTATGAGAAATACTTCCGTGAAAATTAAAACAACAACAACAACAGAAACAAATTCACGGTAATCTATTGTAGTCTATCAACACAGACAATAATAATAACAAAAAGTCATACAAAAAGTAAAATATCTCATAGCAAAAGCTTTGCATAAAGATTTGACAAAAAAACACACACACTCAATTCACAGAGCATACATGTAATAATACAAACACCCACATTCAAAGTCGTCTTCGAAAATTGTGTTTTTGTTAGGTCACCACCATATTATATGCTTGCTTATATCTAGCCCTCTCTCAAATCTCTTTGCCTCTTTCTATCACACACATATCATCATCGGTATTTATAAAATTGTATACGACTATGATGACGAAGAAGAAGAAGAAACATGAATCTAGACAAATCTGCAATTGTTAAAACCATAAATAAAACCGCAACATAATCACAAACGGAACGATCGATGATTGTTGTCACTTTTTGACAGCAAACGTACGAGCAGCAAACAGGCTGGCTAAAGCTACAGCAACAACAACACTACACATATTCAAACACACCCACATGACTTGTTAGGGGGCTTATCAAACAGCCCACTAAAACAAAAACAACACTTAACTATAACGGAGCCACAAACAACTACGATGACGGCGAATATGCACTATTCCACCAACCCAATGTAATCTACTGTTTACATTCTCTCACTTAAATAAGGAGAGTAATAATATCTGTAGAGAACCCAAAAGCCCAAGAGCACAATGCATTGCGATGAGTGCATTACGTTATGTTAGCCTTTGTTATGCTTGCTACACGATATGGGGGCCAAATGAGATGAAATGCAAAGAATTATACAAAAACACACGAGACAACAGAAAAATTGCAATGCAATATTATTTAATATTGTTTTTGTTGTTTGTATTTGCTTTCAGATATCAATAGGGTTAAAGCCATAATACAAAGGTGTGAATGAAATGTCAGTGGGTTTGGAAAAAATGAGATAGAGTGATAACAGTAGAGCCAAAAACTCAATGCAATTTCACACATTGTGCTTGGCAGAAACAAAAAAAAAACAACAACAAATGTTTTTGCAGCCTCTTTTACAAAAGAGAATAGAGAATGAGAGAAATTAGTTGTCTCAAAAAAAAATCAAGAGAAGAGAGTTAAGGCATTGCCAGCTTCAACAAAATTTGTAAAATATTAAAACCAAATGAAAGGGACGCCCCTTTTGCCTAACGGAAGAGAAAAAGCAAGCATTAACTATTTTTAGATAATCTATCTCTTTCCCTCTTGTGCGGATTATGGTGAACAACCATTTTTGTGTTTTAACCTCGTTGCTCACTGCCCCTACTAAACACCCCTTAATCGATTTAAACCTGTTCTACGTTAACACATCTCCTTGTACTTGTCTCACCCGTAATCACTTTATCTCTTTCTCTCTCAGGCCTTAACACAACTGGGGTGGTGCACAACAGCATATGTTTGTGTTGCTTCGATAACGTTATGTTCCCATGAACAATCAGTTGGTCTGTGACCGTTGAACGGACGAGAAACAAACGTAGTAGAGGCAAGCAAACGTATTTTTTTCTGTTGCGTGAGAGTGTAGGTTTTTACGTTACTTCTTCAGTTTTTGTTTTACATTGCGTAGCATGTGCGTGTGTGTGTATAGAGCTAGATGAAGAAGAAGAATCGTTCCCCCCATCTCGCTATGTAGATGTGTTGTACACCACACAAATAATACCAAACGGACACGGTTGTACGCTATCAGAGATTTTAGTCATTGACAGAGCGCAGAGCTCCCTGACTATCTTCTTTTGCCGTTGCGAAAAACGAAAACAAACAAACAACAAATCCAATCAAACAATCGTCGTTGAATAATAATCACACATCACACGCCGTACGCTAGCTCGCTCTTGTTGTGTACGTAGTTTTTGTTGTTGGTTTTTTTTTTGTATAACCAACGTCGTTGTCGTTGTCGTCGCCGTACTCGCCGTAGTTCGAAGTTGTCGTAAGAAATCTGAAATCTTCAAATCAGTGCGTTATCATCGCCAACCATATCACAAACAAAACAAAATTTTTAACGCTTACCACTCACTCACTCATTTAGTTCAGTCAGTCATTGGCTCTCTTTGCTAATGCCAATGTCGATGTTGATGGTTATTGTAATCGTGATCTAAAATCAAGATTTAATAAAGAAAAAAAAAATTGTCTAATAACCGGTGTAATCGTAAACCTGTCAAAGTGCACAACTAAAAAAAAAACAAACAACAACAAATAATAAAAATATTTGCATAATAAATTATATCACAAAGAAAAGAAAAGTAGTAAAAAAAAGAGAGAAACCACAAAATATAAATAACCACAAGTAATAATTTAACTATTTCAACAAAAAAAAAAGCAAACAAAAAAAAAAAAGAATATTAAGTGCCGTGAGAACCAAATATATATAAATACAGTGATTTTGTTTTATTTGAATATTTAATACGAGAAAAAGAAAAATAAACATCATAAATAAATTAAACATGTTTGAGCCAACAAGTGCAAAACGATTTTAAGTTTTAAATTGTAAGCATGCTCTGAAATATAAAAGGATTACCGAAATCATTGCAAAAACCCGCCCCCAGCAAGTGAAAAATGCCGTCGTTATATTGATTTTATGGAATTTCATATTTGTTTTCGAGCGAATCAATACAGGAATAATTGTCCACCATATTCCAGTTGGAATTTTCCTGGACTTAGGGTTTGTACATTAAATTCATAGCTACTGGTTTTCTCTTATGGTGCGAAAGTTTTGCGACGGCTTAAAAGCCAGTTGAAAATTTGTCGGAAGGAAATTACATTTTGTTTCTTTTTTATTTCGAAAAGAAGAAGAAGAACAAGGGAAAAGGTTTTAAAATCTATAAAGATTTTATGGGGGTTTGAAAAAAAATAATAATAATAATAACAGTAATAATAATATTAGTTAAAAATTAAAAAAAAAAATCTATAACTCAATAAAAATAAGAAATGTTTAAAAGAAATATTTTTCTATAAATTAAAATTTATCTAGGAAAATAACTAAAATTAATTTCAAAAAACTAAAAACCTAAAAAAAAATAAAATTTGTCTAGGAAAATAATTTAAACAGATTTCAAAAAACCAAAAACCTAAAAAAAAAAATAACATTTGTCTAGAAAAATAATTTAAACAGATTTCAAAAAACCAAAAACTAAAAAAAAAAATAAAATCAAAGTTAAGGTAAAAATGGCAGCCCGATTAAGTTTCATTCCGAAACAGCTGTACATTGCGATTCAGTCTATTGCGATAAAAAAATTAAAATTTAGGAAAAAATTTTAGGAAAAAAAGGTTAAAGTGGCAGCCCGATTAAGTTTCAGGCTCACTTAGTCCATTCAGTCTATTGTGACAAAAAATTAAAATTTAAAAAATAATTTAAACAAATCTAAAAAAAAAAAACAAAAATATGAAAATTTATCTAGGAAAATAATTTAAACAAATTTAGAAAATATTATGATAAAACACCTTACTATTCAAAATAACCTTCTTCAATATTTCAATATTATATCGGATTATTTTTTATTGCCCCTGTAGACACCACTAAATTTTCAACTATTAATTAATAATAATATATAATAATAAAAATAGTTTAATAATATTCTCCATTTTATTAAATAGAAGAGAAAAAATTTAGTTTTTCGTAAATGAGAAATTTATTACTAATATAAATAAATTAAAAATAAGAGTACACAATACAATTTACAAGATTAATTTCGCATCTTCCGTTACCTCAAACTCATGGATGTTCTTTCCAAATAATTTCTTTATTTTTTATCACATTTTTATGTTGGGAACTGAAATGTAAAAATGCTTGTTAAAAAAAATTCTCTTTGTTATTACAAAACGTAAACGTTTTAAATAAATTGTGAAAGAACAGAATCAGACGCATTATAATATTTTCAAAGCTTTTGTGGTTTAATTCAAATTTTAATTTAAAAATCACTACGTTCCAACGTAGTGAAAAATATATACATATATTCCGCGGCAGAATCTATAAAATAAATTTTATTACAAATGAAAAAAAAAAAAAAACAAAACAATATACTCTTGAGATTTTCTAAGAATTGTTGCCTTTTCTTCTATTTCTGTCCAATATTTTGTTCTACTCACCATCAGCAGAAGCTTTACTGAGAAAAAGTTTCTACCAGGCATACAAACAAACCAATATTGACTTCTTCAAATCACTTCCATAAATTTTTAGAAAACATTGGCCCATCATTAAAAACAGAAGACAGTCTTATCGGCAATTAGCTATCTCGTATATCACAGTGGATATATGATAAATATAATTAAATTTGGGGAAAAAAGGGAAAATCTAAAAAAAAGAGTATCAAGTCCATAGAATAGTAATAGAAGGTTGAATCCCATAACGATAATCAAAATGGAAACGATTTGAGTATTAAAATTTTCCAATTTCAAGGATTATAAAAAATCGATTTTGAAGATTTAACCGACATTGAAAATAAATTTAATTCCAATGTCGGTTAAATCTTCAAAATCGATTTTTTATAATCATTGAAATTGAAAAATTTAATAATCAAATCGACTTTATTGTTTTTGTACCAACAAATCGCTATTCTATGCCGTAGCTTCCAGACAAACTACAACTCGAAAATACCCCCAAAAGATCTTTATAAGTCCAAGACAAAGTCGTTGTAATTTCTTAAGAGGCCATGAATATCTAAATCGAATAACGTTATTTCTTGCAGTGCATAACATTTTGTTGGAGAAAAAACGAAGTTAACGCCGGTGATGCATCTTTTCCATCTTCCGCTAAAGTATCTTTTAGTTTTCGATAAAGCCTAGTTTTCTTATTGTGTCCTTTTAAATTGAATTGCACGAATTAAATGAAAATTATAATTGCCAACTATTTTGTAAAGAAATGTAATATGAAGATCATAATGAAAAAATTCTGTTCAAAATCACTAACAAGAAAAGTATCCGACCTCTTGTTTTAAAGTCTTTTATAAGGAAATATTTCAGAAATCCTAGATATTAGTTAAAATGTGACTTTAGGGTTTGTCTTAAGTATGCACACATAAATTCTTGATATATTTTATAAATAAAGAGACTAATGTTAATTAGAGCTGCTCATCATTTTGTATCTATCAATTCGTTTAGATTTTTAAATTCAAACATTTTACTAAAATCGATAATAAAATAATAACTTTGATTTAATGCTTCAATAGTCCAAAATATACGGCACACAAAAATAAATTGTAGAGCATGTAAAGTAAAAAGCCCAACTATGTCTTTCGTTATTTACCAAGTTGCCATATCAATTAATTTGATATTTTAAAATTAAAGTTTTTAGTCATCTGGAAAAAAAAAATTGGGAAACTATAAAACATTTTAGCCAAATGTTTGGTGTCTTACAGAAATCTAATATATTTTCTATAGGCTCTTATGGTTTATTAGATTTATTAGGGAGTTATAATAATATTTTGCAAATGCCGTCGTTGCGGGATTTATTAAAATATCTCGAGCTGCAGTATTACAAATCAAATCAAGTCAACTCAATTAAAACAAACCCTAGATTGCACACACAAGTGAATTATATATTCCGTGAATACGGAGGCCAGTATAAAATACTATCCTTAATCAGTTGTATCATATCAATTAGTTTACTATTTTAAAATAGAAAATGTTTTTATAATCTATAACAAATTAAAATTTTCTTATGTTGAAAATATGATCCTCAACATATTTTGCACACATTGCAATGGTATAGATTTTATACAACAAGAGGCTTAAATAAATCTGTATCTATATACCGTATTTCCATATCAATTCTTGATTAGCTTAGAAAATCATTTATGTAAAAGTTAATAAAATACATATGTGGAAAATTCTACAATAATTTGATTACTAACTGAAACTTTTATATATTTTTATATACAATTAATTTTGATATTTATTCTATAACTTTCTACCCATAATATGTCATGGTGAATAATTGAAAATTTACAGTTTGAATTTTACAAAATTCATAAGCACACAGGGATTTTATTGAATTCCAATGAAAGTAAATACCATGGATAATATTGTGTATTGTTATTTTACCCTATAACAATTTCTATTAAGTTAGAGTTTGAAGGCACCGTAGTGCAATGTTTAGCATGCCCGCCTTGCATTCACAGGGTCGCGGGTTCAAACCCAGTTTCGTCCAAACACCAAAAAGTTTTTCAGCGGTGAATTATCCCACCTCAGTAAAGCTGGTGACATTTCTGAGTGTTTCAAAGCTTCTCTAAGTGGTTTCACTACAATGTGGAAAGCCGTTCGGACTTGGCTATAAAATGTAGGTCCCTTGTCATTGAGCTTTACATAGAATCGGGCAGTTCTTAGTGATAAGAGAGAAGTTCACCACTGTGATATCACAATGGACTGAATAGTCTAAGTGAGCCTGAAATATCGGTCTGTCATTACTATACCTAACCTAATCTAACCTAGAGTTTGAATTTTACAAACTTCGTATGCACACAGCGACTTTACTGATTTCCAATGAAAGTAAATGCCATGGTTAAAATTTGCTATTGTTGTGTTACCCCATAACAATTCTTATTAGGTTAAAACAACAGTTTTTATATAATTGCAAATATATCCTAAAAATTTAATATATTTCATTTGAATTTCTATTTAATTTTTTAATAATAATGCACACAGCGACTTTACTGATTTCCAATGAAAGTAAATGCCATGGATAAAATTTCCTATTATTATGTTAGCCCATAACAATTCTTATTAAGTCTAAAACAACAGTTTTATTAAATGTCAAATATATCCTAAAAATTTAATATATTTGAATTTCTATTTAATTTTTATCATTCGTCTATAAATTTTTAACAATTCTACGAATATATATAACTAATAAAATTTATATGTTCACTGAAGAGTCTCATTTGTTGTAAGATATGTTGGCATGTAATCTCATTAAATGAATTGTAATTTTAATTTATAAAATAACTAAAGAGGAATATGAAAAACAAAATGAATAATGACCAATAAATGAAAATCTAGAATTTCTAAAAAATTTCGCATGCACACATCGACATGTTTTATATGTGATTGAATTACAGGCTTTAAATAAAATTTTGTATATTCAAGTCGGCCTATAACAATTCCGATTAACTCTCAAATCTGAATATTTTGAAAATTTAATTTTGTTAGAAAAAAATACATACTTCAATCGAGAATTTCTAAAAAATTTCGCATGCACACATCGACATGTTTTATATGTGATTGAATTACAGGCTTTACATAAAATTTTGTATACTCAAGTTGGCCTATAACAATTCTGATTAACTCTCAAATCTGAGTCTTTTGAAAGTTTAATTTTGTTAGAAAAAATGAACTTTATCGTATACCATGTATCCCCACATATTTTTTTTTAATAATTTTAATGAAATAATTGTTTACTAACCAATCACTTGGTGTACCTGATTCTCATAATCATAAGAAATCTTTGAGCCAAACAATTAACCTTCGACATTTAGTATTTTTCCTTGTGTAGCTAGAATTGATGAATTTCTCACTTTTTTATGTTCCACTGTCAAATTTTGTTAAAGTCTTCATTTGATTTTTCCCCATTTCAATTGTCATTGACAAGCCATGTTGACGTTCTTGCCTTCTTATCATTTTAATGAAAATTGTTAAAAATCGAAATCATTTAGAAAAACCCAAAAAAAGGCAAAGAATCAACAAAAAACCTATTGCCTGTTATCAATCAACAAATATACAGTGAACCAACGATTGGAAGAAAAAAACAATCTTACATTTTTTTTTACTTCTAACCTAGGGAACCTGCAGGAAAATAGATAACAGTTATCAAAATCGATTGTAGAGTATTTCAAAAGTATTTTTTGTTTTCTTCCAAAAAACGCAAATGCCTAACCCAAAAAGGGGGAGAAGAGAGAAATGTAAACACCTTTTATATGCAGTGTATGTGCAATTGACGAAACTAAATTGAAAAAAAGTCGAGTCTTTATCTAAGAAACACACATAATCAGAAACAAGTCCAGTTTAGATTGGAAACTGTCAAATATTTATTGAGCTACCTGTCATTAACAAATATTTGTCATCTGTTTTTATTGTTGTTGTTATTGTAGATGAAATGATATGAATACCCCCAGACGATAGTTAAGAATTTAATAGATATTGAATTTGTATATAGGGTATACTATGTATCATATCTATGATTGACTAGGTTAAAGAATGTTATCTCTTTGGTATCTAGAAACTAACTTCTTTTAATTTTACGTAGTTTTTTTTTTTGTTTTTTTTTTTGTTTCATCGTTCAATTTGAGAAAGACACATGCCTAGGGAGAACAAATAGACCTTAGTATCTACTGATAAAGTAATTTTTATTTTTCACCATCATTTTGAGGGAAAAGACAGTTATTTTCAGTTTGTTTTTTTTGTCTAGTGGAAACCCTTAAGGAGTCTTATTAGTAGTTTCACAGAATTAGCCAAATAACCTGGTAAGAGTTTAAGGCCACTAGCTATGGTCTACAAGAGGCGACATCCCAGTCATAAATCTTTCTAAAACTGGTCACCAAAAAGAACAAAACACAGCATTCAAAACGCCCACCCAAACGAGATTGTCCCCTAACGAAAACAGCGAGAACAATAAACCACTTACTCAGTCCGTTAACCCAGAAGTATGTCTCTAAAATCTCCCAGGGTGCAGGTGACACAATCAGAATACCTTGTAATAGCTATGAAAATATCACCGAAAAATACTAAATTACAATAACAAATCCAATAACTATGGTCAAACACCAGCCAACCTTAGCGCCAGCCAGTCAGCCTCTAAAGGCGACATAAAACGACGAAATCTTTTGTTTGAAATTATCCCTGAAAGGAAACACGAGTGATCGGAAAGCAACAATTCATTGGGTAACAATAGAACAATCAAATGTGGTAAATACCAAAATAGATACTCTACACAAATTCATCTAAACTATTGTGAGCTATGGAAGAATACAGCATCAGGCCCACTTTCGCTTGTTGTTCTATTCTTTTTTCGTCTCTGTTTTTTTTTTTTTTTGGTTAAACAAGGATCATAGGGCTAACAAAACAAATTGTTTATAGCCAATATTCAATGCAAACGAAAATAACAAGCGAAAAATTGCGTACCCGATTTTTCTTTTCACAAAAAACAAAAAATGAGCATTTGTATGTATGTCTGTCCTTCGGTTGTAAATTTTATGTTGTCGCTTTAAAAATAATTATTTTTGTGTGCAAATCCTCTTGAGAAACAAAAAAAAAAAAGACAGACCCTTAAAGTCAATTGTAATTTTAACCGCAGTTGTTATGACAAAACAAAAGAAAAATAAAAACAAAAACCTTTGAGGGGAGAATAAAATGGGATTTTCAGCGCATATAGGAAAATGTTAGAAAAAATGATTTTTTAAACTTGGCAGCATTTTTTTATTATGAATATTTTTTAATAAAAATAAATATTTGGAAGCATTTTTGTTATTATGATTTTTTTTTAAATAAAAATCGGTATTTGGAAACATGTGGAAAAAAATGTATGTTTAATTAAAATCAATTTTTAACTAGAAATTTTATAATTTTTATTAGTCAACAATTTTTTCTTAATTCAAAAACCAAAAAAAAAACTAAAAATAAAAACACTCTCCATTAATGCGTCATAGCCTATCATTGCGTACTAAAACAAAAAAAAAACTCTGCTTCTTCGCACTTTAGACTTTAAATTCCATACCAAGATATGAAAATGGATCATAAAACTAAACAAAATACCGCATTTTGGTCCCGCGACAATCCGACGACATTGAAGTCCATAAATCACTTGAATCAACACAAAAAACAAAGTAAATAATAGGTAACTAGCGAGATAGCGGATAATATTTTTGGTTAAAAAGAAATTACCAACCAATAAAAAGAATGAGCAAAATTTTAAATGCTCCCGCGTATTTTACGATGGTTATAGGAGGCTATTGTTTTTTTTTATGATATACGTATGATTACTGCTATAGCCATAGATCTATAAATGCGGGTAAACCATGTAGCTTTTGATTAAAATAATGATTGTGATAAGGCTTAGGATAAACTGAAATAATCAATTTTGGTTTGGGGGTAGATAAAATGGAAAATAAAATAAAAGAATATAATCATTGGAAAAAGATAAGACAATTAGAAGAAGATTTCATATTTTTTCAAGTTTTCCAATTTGGCAGCTCTTTTATAAAATTACCCTAAATTACGATTGTCTTTTTTTTTTTGTAAAAAATAAACAAAGCTTGGAAGTATATTTTTTTCGGTGATTGCAGAATACAAAATTATATATTTTGAAAATTTTCTATAAAACATATGTTCATAATAAAAAAAAAAATAATTTTAAATATTACCCTTCACAAATTTGGCTGCTTTTTTCTAATTTCAATAGAAAAAAATTAATTGATATCTTAAAAGAAAATCATATTCATTTAATTTAATAAATTAAATTAAACTCTTTTAGTTCTTTGTGTTAAGCTATTTTTGATCAAGTTTTTAAATGTTGCAAATGAAAAAAAACATTTATCTCATTAATTTCCTGGACATTTCTTCTTATATAATAATTTAATTTTCATCCCACATTTCTTTCAACTTGGCATCACCTTTCCCATTTAAATGATTATATCGCACATCTACCGCCTTTTATCTTTCATGAAAAAAAAATTGAATTATAACAAATGATTGAATTATTGCTTATGACTATATGCTTTGATTTCAAATGCATTCATTGAAAGTAACGCAACAAAAAAATAAAAAAAGTTTGATATCTTCGCTTGGCAGTTTTTGTATTGATTTCGATTCGATTGCGGCAAATCCAATGCTCACAAAAGAAATTTTAATTAGAATTAAAACAAAACCTAAAATACAATTCATGTCAATGTCATTTGTTTATGTTTTTTTTCTCTTTAATAAAATTTATTTATTTTAGTTTCTTTTTGTGAAAAAACCGCAGAGTTTAAAACAAAAAAAAATGAACAACAATTATATGGAAGTTAATTCAAGTAATAAATAAACAATACATACAGAGATACCGCAACAAGTTCATAAAGGCAAGAAACAGCCATAAAACAAAACGAAAAAAAAACAAGACTTTTATTAAATATCACCCAAAAAACAAACAAACCAACAAACAAAACTCCTTTCCTAACGATCCCCTTAGGTGTTAATAAAAAAAGCATCAAAATTATACTCGACATGGATATGACTTCTACTGCCGAAGCTGCTGCGCGCAGCTGGTATGATAATCCCCGCCTTGTGGGCGGTGGTTCACCACAAACAAATGGTTTGGGTTCCTCAGCATCGGGTCTGGGTCATCATGGTATGTCCGCAGGTCTGGGCTCAACAGCCGGTGGCAGTATGGGTCTGGGTGGTAGCGGTGGAGCCGGTAGCACTGGCGGTCTTGGCTTAGATACCTCCGATATGGGCGCCTTCTATGCATTGGAAAGTAGTGGACATCATCGCAGATATTATCCCAGCTATCATCAACATGGTAAGTGTTTGAGAAATATTTATAAATTGTAGAATTTTTTTTTTACTTAAAGAAAAGTTAAAACAATATATATATAAAATGGGGCCAGCATAACGAGTTTGAGAAAAAAATACAAATATAAAATAAAATACAAAAAATACATAAAAAATACATAAAAAAATGTAAAATAAAAAAATATTCTTTGGGAATATTTTCTCGGATGGGGGTGAAATTTTTGAGTTCGGGGCTTGTTGGGGAATTTCCATAAATTTGGGGATTTTTTCGACAAATCGGTTTAATATTTTTAACAGAATTTTATTTCTATAGAAAATTTTGCCAAAATTTTATTTCTATAGAATTTTTTTGTCAAAATTTTAAAATTTTGCCAAAAATTTATTTCTATAGAAATTTTTTTTCAAAATTTTGTTGCTATAGAAAATTTTGCCAAAAATTTATTTCTATAGAAATTTTTGTCAAAATTTTATTTCTTTTTGTTTGTTATTGTTGGCTTCTCTTCAATCGTTATTGTTGTTTTTTTGTTTTTTTGATCTCAGCTTAAAGCCATGCATTGACTAAACTACAATTGTAGCTTAACCAACAGAGGAAAAGTATGCTTGTCAAATTTATTTGGGCAAAGCCCTATAGACTGCAAGATGGTTGGATGTACAGCTGTTTCGGAATTACCACATTCCTCATCAGCATCCTCTACTTGCAGCAAAACTATCAACCAATTATCAGAATAAATTCGGGTAATTCACTCAACCCAACGTGAACTACACTTGAACCTCCCGAAAAAGGGTTTGATAGTCGACTACTGCCTAAACAAATTTGCCAGCATATCTCTTTTCCTTTGCCAAACTCAAATCATCGATTTGTATGTATTTGGCTGGGTTTGTTTTTGAGCGTGCTTCCTCTATCTTCATTCGTTTTGTTTGTTATTGTTGGCTTCTCTTCAATCGTTATTGTTGTTTTTTTGTTTTTTTGATCTCAGCTTAAAGCCATGCATTGACTAAACTACAATTGTAGCTTAACCAACAGAGGAAAAGTATGCTTGTCAAATTTATTTGGGCAAAGCCCTATAGACTGCAAGATGGTTGGATGTACAGCTGTTTCGGAATTACCACATTCCTCATCAGCATCCTCTACTTGCAGCAAAACTATCAACCAATTATCAGAATAAATTCGGGTAATTCACTCAACCCAACGTGAACTACACTTGAACCTCCCGAAAAAGGGTTTGATAGTCGACTACTGCCTAAACAAATTTGCCAGCATATCTCTTTTCCTTTGCCAAACTCAAATCATCGATTTGTATGTATTTGGCTGGGTTTGTTTTTGAGCGTGCTTCCTCTATCTTCATTCGTTTTGTTTGTTATTGTTGGCTTCTCTTCAATCGTTATTGTTGTTTTTTTGTTTTTTTGATCTCAGCTTAAAGCCATGCATTGACTAAACTACAATTGTAGCTTAACCAACAGAGGAAAAGTATGCTTGTCAAATTTATTTGGGCAAAGCCCTATAGACTGCAAGATGGTTGGATGTACAGCTGTTTCGGAATTACCACATTCCTCATCAGCATCCTCTACTTGCAGCAAAACTATCAACCAATTATCAGAATAAATTCGGGTAATTCACTCAACCCAACGTGAACTACACTTGAACCTCCCGAAAAAGGGTTTGATAGTCGACTACTGCCTAAACAAATTTGCCAGCATATCTCTTTTCCTTTGCCAAACTCAAATCATCGATTTGTATGTATTTGGCTGGGTTTGTTTTTGAGCGTGCTTCCTCTATCTTCATTCGTTTTGTTTGTTATTGTTGGCTTCTCTTCAATCGTTATTGTTGTTTTTTTGTTTTTTTGATCTCAGCTTAAAGCCATGCATTGACTAAACTACAATTGTAGCTTAACCAACAGAGGAAAAGTATGCTTGTCAAATTTATTTGGGCAAAGCCCTATAGACTGCAAGATGGTTGGATGTACAGCTGTTTCGGAATTACCACATTCCTCATCAGCATCCTCTACTTGCAGCAAAACTATCAACCAATTATCAGAATAAATTCGGGTAATTCACTCAACCCAACGTGAACTACACTTGAACCTCCCGAAAAAGGGTTTGATAGTCGACTACTGCCTAAACAAATTTGCCAGCATATCTCTTTTCCTTTGCCAAACTCAAATCATCGATTTGTATGTATTTGGCTGGGTTTGTTTTTGAGCGTGCTTCCTCTATCTTCATTCGTTTTGTTTGTTATTGTTGGCTTCTCTTCAATCGTTATTGTTGTTTTTTTGTTTTTTTGATCTCAGCTTAAAGCCATGCATTGACTAAACTACAATTGTAGCTTAACCAACAGAGGAAAAGTATGCTTGTCAAATTTATTTGGGCAAAGCCCTATAGACTGCAAGATGGTTGGATGTACAGCTGTTTCGGAATTACCACATTCCTCATCAGCATCCTCTACTTGCAGCAAAACTATCAACCAATTATCAGAATAAATTCGGGTAATTCACTCAACCCAACGTGAACTACACTTGAACCTCCCGAAAAAGGGTTTGATAGTCGACTACTGCCTAAACAAATTTGCCAGCATATCTCTTTTCCTTTGCCAAACTCAAATCATCGATTTGTATGTATTTGGCTGGGTTTGTTTTTGAGCGTGCTTCCTCTATCTTCATTCGTTTTGTTTGTTATTGTTGGCTTCTCTTCAATCGTTATTGTTGTTTTTTGTTTTTTTGATCTCAGCTTAAAGCCATGCATTGACTAAACTACAATTGTAGCTTAACCAACAGAGGAAAAGTATGCTTGTCAAATTTATTTGGGCAAAGCCCTATAGACTGCAAGATGGTTGGATGTACAGCTGTTTCGGAATTACCACATTCCTCATCAGCATCCTCTACTTGCAGCAAAACTATCAACCAATTATCAGAATAAATTCGGGTAATTCACTCAACCCAACGTGAACTACACTTGAACCTCCCGAAAAAGGGTTTGATAGTCGACTACTGCCTAAACAAATTTGCCAGCATATCTCTTTTCCTTTGCCAAACTCAAATCATCGATTTGTATGTATTTGGCTGGGTTTGTTTTTGAGCGTGCTTCCTCTATCTTCATTCGTTTTGTTTGTTATTGTTGGCTTCTCTTCAATCGTTATTGTTGTTTTTTTGTTTTTTTGATCTCAGCTTAAAGCCATGCATTGACTAAACTACAATTGTATTTCTATAGAAAATTTTGACAAAAATTTATTTCTATACAAATTTTTATCAAAATTTTATTTTTATAGAAAATTTTGTCAAAGTTTTATTTCTATAGAATTTTTTTCAAAATTTTATTTGTATAGAAAATTTTGTGAAAATGTTATTTCTATATAAATTTTTGTCAAAATTTTATAATTTTGCCAAAAGTTTATTTCTATAGAAATTTTTTCAAAATTTTATTTGTATAGAAAATTTTGTGAAAATTTTATTTCAATATAAATTTTTGTCAAAATTTTATTTCTATGGAAAATTTTGTCAAAATTTTATTTCTATAGAAAGTTTTGTCAAAATTTTTTATTTATATTTTATTTCTACCGAAATTTTTGTCAATATTTTATTTCTATAGAAAATTTTTTCAAAATTTATTTCTATAGAAAATGTTGTCAAAATTTTATTTCTATAGAAAATTTTTGCCAAAAATTTATTTCTATAGAAATTTGTATCAAAATTTTATTTCTATAGAAAATTTTGTCAAAATTTTATTTCTATAGAAAGTTTTTTCAAAATTTTATTTCTATAGAAAATTTTGTCAAAATTTTATTTCTATAGAAAATTTTGCCAAAATTTTTATTTCTATAGAAAATGTTGTCAAAATTTTATTTCTATAGAAAATTTTGCCAAAATTTTATTTCTATCAAAATTTTATTTATCAAATAAAAAAAATGTGGAAAAATTTATTGAAGATTTTTGGGGACGAAAACATCAAAATGTTAGGACTAGATGTTAGAAAGCCAGAAAAATACCGGCAACACTGTCCATACCTCGAACTATTATTACAAAATTATTTTCCAATCTCCCACAATCTCATCACTCACCCTCAGCGATATTATCAATAATCAATCGAGTAAAATCTAAAATCAATTGATATTGCCAATATTTAAGATGACAGCTTAGCTGAGAATCATCAACCAAGCAGCGGCAACCGGAGGAGACAGCTGCTGCGCCTTAAGTATCAAAACCACTGACTTTGCCATGAATAATATAAGCACCTAAGTGAGTGAGTTAGCAAACGATGGCCATGCTAACTGAGTAAGCTCTCTTGTGATTTTGAGAATTTTGACATTTGTTAAGCTTTCAATCAAGCACAGCATATCAAACAAAATGACATTTGCAGACTAATGAATTTTAAAATCTTAATTTGCTTAAGATGAAGCCAAAAGAATCGCCAGAATATTTTGTTGTTTTCGTTTTCGATACTTTTTTGCTTACATTTCAGACCAGACTGTTTGTCTGTTAAGTTACAGATATTTCTTTTTACTGTCATCCATGATATAAGATAAATATTCTGGGGGTATATTGTTAGTGTTGTTTTGGTTGCTTTTTTTGTTTTTTTGTTTTTAATCTTCTTGTATATTTTTAAACGATTTGAATGATCGTTTTATAATATATGTGTCCAATTGTCCGTCCGTCTGTCCTATCATTCTGGGTTTCGGCTTGTCGTTATTTTTTTCTCTCTCGAAAAAATGGTCATATTTCATATCGGTATCGGTTTGTAGTCGATGAGTAGAGGAGGTTTGGGGTAGGCTATTATATATGATTTTGGTGTTTTCCAGGGGCGTATTGAAGTTCGCGCTTGCATGAATGAATTACAATGATCAAAATTCAATAACGCTTTCTTTTCATCTTTTTTTTTTTGATTCCTTTGTGCAGCATAAAGCTGAAAAATAAACAAAAATGACAGACATTGTGACGGGTAGTTGAGCTTAGCATAACCAGATCATGCCACCAGCATATTAGAGGTGGGCAAGTGACAAAAAGCACAGCTCGTGGGATGTGAGTCAAAGTGAAGAAAATAAAAAATAAATGAAGAAAAAAAAAAATGGAAAAATTAGGGGTCTCAAAAAAAAAAACAATACCAAAAAATCATAGTATCAATTAATTTTTTAATTGACTTTCAATTAATTTTTTAATTGACTTTCAATTAATTTTTAATTGATATTATAATTTCTGAGATTGAAAACATTTCAATTAAAATATTTATTGGATCAATTAAAAATTTGTTGGATAAATAATCAATAAATATACTTTAAAAAATTTTCAATTGAATATTTTTTTAAAACTCAATTAAGACTTTAATTGGAAATATTTTCGTGAATTTTGTTTGCTGTATACACAGACAAAAATATGTGTTTTCCAATCAAGAAATTAAATGATCCATTTAATTCGCATTTTGTTTCATGAGAGTAACTTTGTGATTTTCGCAATTGTGTTCGTGAGTATCAAATTTCCAATCGTGAGCTTTGAGATTGGAATTCTACTCACTTTCTCATCTCTGAAACATACCCTGGCTGGGGCACTATGAATTAAACATTTGCTTTGATTTAAGCAACAAGGAAAAATCGTTTAAACGTTCCTCGATAAATAATTGAATGAAGCGCTCACACATTCGCTCTCCCCTGTCATTTCATTGCAGTAAAGAGAAAAGGGAAATATTGATATGCCTATGTGATTTTGAATGGCATCAAAAAAAAAATTTTTTGCGCATATTTGATCAATCAGGCAGTCAGTTGCTGCTGCAAATGGTAACTGTCTTATGGGTTCTGTATTTTAGTTTTCAATTTTTCGGAAACTTCTTTGGTGGCTTTTGTATTTTGCTACTTGGAAATCATTGAGCCATGTATTATTGTCGCATCAATGGCATGGTTAAATCCATTTTATTCCAATGAACAATGCATGTCCAATGCACCATGCTATGCTAAATAAATTCCAAGTTAAGTGAAATAAACGGCAATTTAAATGAAGGCGTTTCTTGTTGGTGAGGTCCCTACAAAAGCATCAAAGTGTCAATGGGGAATTGAGGCATAAGGGGGGATATGTAAAAAAATTGAGTTTGATAAAACAAAACAAATAATAAAATAATTGTATTATTATTTTGTTTTAATTTAATAATAATTGAAATTAAAAAAAAAATATTTCAATTATATTCATAATTTATTATGGTTTTAAATATTATAAATAAATAAATAATTTTTTAATCTAAAATCTAAAATTATTTGAAATTAATATACAAATAATATACAAATTTTAATCATTTCAAATGAAGTTAAATTTAATCCAATATAATTATTTTTTTTTTTATATTATTTTTAATAGTTCAAAAAACTAATTACAAAACAATTAAAATTTTCCTATAGCGTCAATAGAAAGTCCCTCCTCTATTGGTAACCATAATTTAACCACCTTTAATTTTCTTAATTTTTTTTCTCTCAAGGGTTGTTTTTTTCCTATTTAGCCTAGCGGGCGTTAATATTTATTTTGGTGCGTATGTTTTTGTTTTCTACTTCAATTTTATTTTTAACTATGGTCGTTTTTTTATTGTAAGCCTCTTTAATGGGTATATTTTTTTTTTTGGTTTCGCCTTAAGTTCTTTTTTTCGGCTTTGACGTTTGCTAGCTCGTTTATTGGTTTTCGTTTTTTCGAACAAGACAGACGCCCCGTCAATCACTCACGCACCATTTTGACAATTGAATGAATAGTAAATAGAGGTGAATATAGACGAGAAAAGGCAAAAGTGTGTAAATGTATGTTTTTTTTTTTTTTTTTGGAAACCAGCAAATCAATTGAATTTATGCGAGGGCGGTAGGGCCAAAGGTGAAGGTGCAAAGAGAGAAATATAGAGTGTCGTAATAGAAGGAGATATGAAAAAAATAGGAAATGTGAGTTGGAATATATTGAAAATCCTTAGGTTAGTTAGTTTGAGTGATAAGTAAATGATAAATTAATACATTAATATGAAATAAATTAAATACAAATAAATATGAAATAAAATACATAAAAAATAATATAAATAAATAATAAAATAAATTAAAAAAGTTATAAAAGTAAATAAAGAAATTATAAACCATATAGAAATAAACGGGACACAAATAAAAATGTATTTATTTTTATAAATAAAAAAACAAAATATTTATTTATAATATTTTAAACCACAATAAATAAATAAAATTATTTATTTTTAATATTTTAATATTTAATATTTAATACATTTATATGAAATAAATTAAATACAAATAAATATGAAATCAAATAAATAAAAAATAATATAAAAATAAATAAATAAATAATAAAATAAATTAAAAAAAAATTACAAAAGTAAATAAAGAAATTATAAATCACATAGAAATAAATAAACAGGACACAAATGTATTTATTTTTATAAATAAAAAGAAATATTTATTTATAATATTTTAAACCACAATAAATAAATAAAATTATTTATTTTTAATATTTTAAACCATAATAAATTATAAAAAATAAATACATAAATAATAAAATAAACTAAAAATATATCAAATTAAATAAAAAATTATAAATTATATAGAAATAAGTTAAACATCAATAAAATGTATTTATTTTTATAAATAAAAAAAAATTAAAATATTTAAAACCATAATAAATTATTAATATAAACATTGACATAAAGTAGGGTATTAACTACAAAGGTTTTCGCCCAATAAATAAATAAATAAATAATATTAGTAAATAATAAATAAATAATATTAATGAAAAATAAATAAATAATATTAATAATAATAATTTAAAAAAATGTATAAATCATTAAAAATATAAATTCATATAAAATATAAAAAAGACTAAACTACAACTACAATATAAAAAAAAAAACTACATAAACCTTTTAAAATTTAAAATAAAAACATGGACTGAAATAAATATGCCATCAATTAATTATAAATAATTAAAAAAATGTTTTAAAAATTAAATAATAATTACTTTAATTTACTTACAAAAAAATTATATAAATCTTTAAAAATATAAATTCATTTTAAACCTAAAAAAAATACTAAATAACTATGTAAAATAAAAACATGGACTGATATAAAAATGCTGTAAATTAATCATAAATAATTAGAAAAAAATAATAATAAAAACTAAATAATAATTACTTCAATTTTCTTACAAAAAAAAAATATACCATTAAACATATAAATTCATTTATAACCTAAAAAATACTAAATAGCTTTATAAAATAAATACATAAACCTTTTAAAATGTAAAATAAAAACATTGACTGAAATAAAAATGCCATAAATTAATCATAAATAATTTTAAAATAATTTTATAAAAATTAAATAATAATTACTTTATTTTTTTACAAAAAAAAATAATTATATAAATCATTAAAAATATGAATTAATTTATAACGTTAAAAATACTAAACAACAATATACAATAAATCCATAAACATTTTGTAAAATAAAAACATGGACTGAAATAATTATGCCATAAATTAATCATAAATAATTTTAAAACAATTTTATAAAAAATAAATAATAATTACTTTAATTTTCTTACAAAACAAAAAAAAAATATATAAATCATTAAAAATATAAATTCATTTAAAACCTAAAAAAATACTAAATAACTATATAAAATAAATACATTAACCTTTTAAAATGTAAAATAAAAACATTGACTGAAATAAAAATGCTATAAATTAATCATAAATAATTAGAAAAAAATAATAATAAAAACCAAATAATAATTACTTTAATTTTCTTACAAAAAAATTATATAAATCATTAAAAATATAAATTCATTTAAAACCTAAAAAAAGATACTAAATAACTATATAAAATAAATCCATAAACCTTTTAAAATGTAAAATAAAAACATGGACTGAAATAAATATGCCATAAATTAATAATAAATAATTTTAAAACAATTTTATAAAAATTAAATAATAATTATTTTAATTTTCTTACAAAACAAAAAAATATATATGAATCATTATAAATATAAATTCATTTAAAACCTAAAAAAATACTAAATAACTATATAAAATAAATACATAAATCTTTTAAAATGTAAAATAAAAACATGGACTGAAATAAAAATGCTATAAATAAATTAGAAATAATTAGAAAAAATAATAATAAAAACCAAATAATAATTACTTTAATTTTCTTACAAAAAAATTATATAAATCATTAAAAATATAAATTCCTAAAATATAAAACCTAAAAAAATACTAAATAACTATATAAAATAAATCCATAAACCTTTTAAAATGTAAAATAAAAACATGGACTGTAATAAATATGCCATAAATTAATCATAAATAATTTTAAAACGATTTTGTAAAAATTAAATAATAATTACTTTAAATTTGTTACAAAAAAAAATAATATACCATCAAAAATATAAATTCATTTAAAACCTAAAAAAATACTAAATAACTATATAAAATAAATACATAAACCTTTTAAAATGTAAAATAAAAACATGGGCTGAAATAAATATATCATAAATTAATCATAAATAATTTTATAAAAATTAAATAATAATTACTTTAATTTTCTTACAAAAAAATGTATATAAATCATTAAAAATATAAATGAATTTAAAACCTAAAAAAAATACTAAACAATTATATAAAATAAATCCATAAACCTTTTAAAATTAAAAAGAAAAACATGGACTGAAATAAAAATGCCATAATTTAATTATAAATAATTTTAAAACAATTTAATAAAAAATAAATAATATTTAATTTATTTTTTTATATAAAAAATATTTGCAAAATTAGCAATATCATAATAAAATAAAATTCCTAAGAAATTATTATAAACCAATTCAACAATTTTTTTTGTTTTATTTTACAATCCTTTCGAAAATATATTCCTATTTTTTTTCATAAAAAATTTCCAAAATTTCCCTTTCTTAATTAGCCATGGCATGGCTTGTCATGTCATCAACATATTAACAACTTTGTTATTTAATTTAGTTCGTGTTTATAATTAACACATTAAAATTAATAAAAGGCCAATTGGCAAAGAAAGCATTGGTGGCTGGTGGCCTGATGTTTCTCTTGTGTTGTTTTTTGAGTTTCTTGTTAAAGCAAAGTTTCGATCACAAAGATGCCTTTTATGCAATTTACATAAAAGGGACAAGAAACAAACAAACAAAAAAAAACTAAAAACCAAGAAAATATTAGCAGTCCATTATAATCATACATGGCAAACGTTATAGATGAATGGTATAATCGGGGGCTGTAATATACCATCACTAAAACATATGTCTTCTAAGCTTTGCCAAAGGAGGCTTGTCTGTTTTTCTGTTTTTTTTATAGAACTTTGTGTGGTATAGTCATTTACATGATGATCTCGGGCCGCGTGGTTTTTTCTTGTCATGTTGTTTTTTTTTGTTTTTGCAAAACGCTACTGCTGGTCGTTTTTGATTAAAATGTCTTGAAATCATGCAACATTAATTATGACCCAAATTCTTGGAAATTCTCCTACACTCATTCGTATACATATTCGACATCATCTGTCCAGGGAATCATACGATTTACTTTCTTAAACAAATGCAAAAAAAATGAAAACCAACCAACAACAGATCTTAGAGATCTATGTTATGGCCCGAGGTTTAGGAAGGAGGCATTGCCTGAGGCTTTGTTTCATTATCACATTCTCATCTTTGCTAGCTCGCTTTGGAGGCTTGTCTTTTGGCAGAATTGACAAATATGCCAACACAATGGACCATATAGCAATCTGTTTGTCATGGATTCCTCGGTAATTTCTCCTCTCCTCCCCCTCCTACTCTCAAGCTAAATAAGAATTTTATGAATTGAGAATATAGTAGCTGGTCATTCATGGTTTATTTGCAAGTACTTGCATATAATTCATTTTTTTCTGGCATTCATATCCATATTCCCAATGATTGTAAAGACATTGCATTGTGGTTGTTATTTGGGGCCTGGGGTTTCAATTTCATATGATATTGCTGCATATTTCTGCTAGTGCGATATTTTAATTAGTTGGGCCACATCTTTACTGGTTGTGTGTGGTTTTTTCTTGATATGTCGTCTTTAGCGGGATTTTTCTTTTGAAGCCTGGCCTAGCAGCAGCAGCAGCAGCAAGAAAAAACAACAGACAACTAAAGACGACTTTGCAAAAAAACAAATACGACATAGCTAAAACAACACTTATTGCCCATTTAATAAAAATCAAACAACTTGTGGCGGTATTCTTCGCTCAAGCCACAAATCCATCCATATCACTAGCCATTTTTGAACATCTTAAATGTTACTGGTCTCCAAGGGGGAATTGAATACACTAAGCTACAAAAATATAGCATTGTTTTATAGAAATAAAATTTTGCAAAAATTTTCTATAGAAATAAAATTTTGACAAAATTTCCCATAGGTATAAAATTTTGATAAAAATGTTTATAGAAATAAAATGTTGATAAACTTTTTTATAGAAATACATTTTTATAAAATTTTCTATACAAATAAAATTTTGCAAAATTTTTCTATAGAAATAAAATTTTGGAAAAAATTTTCTATAGAAATAAAATTTTGCAACAATTTTCTATAGAAAAAAAAAAGTTTGCAAAAAATTTTCTGTAGAAATAAAATTTTGACAAAATTTTCTATAGAAATATAATTTCGACAAATTTTTCAATGGAAAAGTAATTTCGACAAAATTTTCTATAGAAATAAAATTTTAACAACATTTCTATAGAAATAAAATTTTGAAATTTTTCTATAGAAATAAAATTTTTATTGTTGTTTTTGATCTCAGCTTAAAGCCATGCATTGACTAAACTACAAGTGTAGCTTAACCAACAGAGGAAAAGTATGCTTGTCAAATTTATTTGGGCAAAGCCCTATAGACTGCAAGATGGTTGGATGTACAGCTGTTTCGGAATTACCACATTCCTCATCAGCATCCTCTACTTGCAGCAAAACTATCAACCAATTATCAGAATAAATTCGGGTAATTCACTCAACCCAAAGTGAACTACACTTGAACCTCCAGTTTAGTCAATGCATGGCTTTAAGCTGAGATCAAAAACAACAATAACGATTGAAGAGAAGCCAACAATAACAAACAAAACGAATGAAATAAAATTTTGTCAAAATTTTCCATAGAAATAACATTTTGACAAAATTTTCTATAGAAATAAAATTTTGAAAAAATTAACTATAGAAATAAAATTTTGACAAAATTTTCTATAGAAATAAAATTTTCACAAAATTTTCTAAAGAAATAAAATTTTGACAAAATTTTCCATAGAAATAAAATTGTGACAAAATTTTCTATAGAAATAAAAATTAAAAAAAAATTTATAGAAATTTTTTTTTTTCTAAAGTAATAAAATTTTGCAAAAACTATCTAAAGAAATAAAAGTTTGCAAAAAGTTTCTATAGAAATAAAATGTTGACAAAATTGTCAATAGAAATAAAATTTAAAAAAAAAATTTATAGAAAAAAAATTAAAGAAATAAAATTTTGCAAAAACTATCTAAAGAAATAAAATGTTGACAAAATTTTCTATAGAAATACAATTTTGAAAAAATTTTCTGTAGAAATAAAATTTTGCATAAATTTTTCTATAGAGATAATATTTTGAGAAAATTTTCAATGGAAATAAAATTTTGCAAAAATTTTCTATAGAACTAAAATTTTGACAAAATTTTCTATAGAAATAAAATTTTGACAAACATTTTCCGCAGAAATAAAATTTTGACAAAATTTTCTATCGAAATGAAATTTTGACAAAATCTTCTATGGTAACAAAATTTTCTATGGACATACAAATTTCCACAAATTTTCTATAGAAATAAAATTTTGACAAATTTTTTTATAGAAATAAAATTTTGAAATTTTTCTATAGAAATAAAATTTTGACAAAATATTCTATAGAAATAAAATGATTTTCTATAGAAATAAAATTTTGCAAAAATTTTTTGTGGAATTAAAATTTTCCAAATATTTTTTATAGAACTAAAATTTAAAAAAAATCGATAGAAACCAAATTTTGACAACATTTTCTATAGAAATAAAATTTTGAGAAAATTTTCTATAGAAATAAAATTTTCAAAAAAATTTTCTATAGAAAACAAATGTTGCAAAAATTTTCTAAAAAAATAAAATTTTGACAAAATTTTCAATAGAAATAAAATTTTGCAAAAATTTATTGTGGAACTAAAATTTTCCAAATATTGTTTATAGAACTAAAATTTAAAAAAAAAATCGATAGAAACCAAATTTTGACAACATTTTCTACAGAAATAAAATTTTGAGAAAATTTTTTAGAAATAAAATTATGACAAAATTTTCTTAGAAATAAAATTATGACAAAATTTTTCTATAGAAAAAAAAATTGCACAAATTTTCAATAGAAAAAAATTTATATAGAACTCAAATTTTCCAAATATTTTCTATGGAACTAAAATAAACATATTGTATAGAAATAAAATTTTGATACAATTTTCCATAGATATAAAATTTTACAAAAATAAAATTTTGACAAAAGTTTCTATGGAAAATTTCTATAGAAATAAAATTTTTAAATTTTACTATAAAAATAAAATTTTGACAAAATTTTCTAAAGAAATAAAATTTTGACAAAATTTTTCTATAGAAAAACAATTTGCAAAAATTTTTCTAAAGAAATAAAATTTTGACAAAATTTTCTATAGAAATAAAATTTTGACAAAATTATCTATACAAATAAAATTTTGACAAAATTATCTATAGAAACAAAATTTTGACAAAATTTTCTTTAGTAACAAAAATTTCTGTAGAAATAAAATTTTGACAAAATTTTCTATAGTAATAAAATTTTGGCAAAATTTTCTATAGTAATAAAATTTTGAGAACATTTGCTCTAGAAATTAAATTTCGACAAAATTGTCCATAAAAAAAAATTGATAAAATTTTCTATAGAAATAAAATTTTGACAAAATTTTCAATAGAAATAAAGTTTTGACAAAATGATCTATAGAAATAAAATGTTGACAAAATTTTTTTAAGAAATAAAATTTTGCAAAAATTTTCTATAGAAATAAAATTGTGAGAAAATTTTCTATAGAAATAAAATTTTGTAAAAATGTTCTATAGTAACAAAATTTTGAGAAAATTTTCTATAGAAATAAAATGTTGACAAAATTTTCTGTAGAAATAAAATTTTGAGAAAGTTTTCTGTAGAAATAACATTTTGACAAAATTATCTATAGGAATAAAATTTTTCAAAAATTTTCTATAGAAATAAAGTTTTGACAAAATTGTCTATAGAAATAAAATTTTAACAAAATTGTCCATAGAAATAAAATTTTGGTGATATTTTCTATAGATATAAAATTTTGCAAAAATTTCCCATAGAAATAAAATTGTGAGAAAATTTTCTATAGAAATAAAATTTTGATAAAATCTTCTATAGAAATAAATGTTTTATTGTGTAGTTTTCTGTAATCAAGTGTACTCTAAATTGTTTTAAACACACACAGAACTACATTGTGATATGTTACTCTCTAGCTGGAGCTATTGTTGCATGTTTCTTGGTTGGACATGGACATCTAGTCCACTAGATGCGTTGACAGTTTTAGCTTTGACTTAAAAACAAAAAAAAAAAACAGAAAAACTCTGGCTTGGCTTGCTTTCTATGGCAGGCAGTCAGCCTGTCTGCGTAATTAAATGACATAATTATTTCAATTTCAACATGTTGCAACAACACGACTCGGTACTTTTACATGTTGCCTGGTATGCCCCCCCCCCCCTCTTCTCCCCTCGCCGTAAACGCTATGCTTCATACATTATACGGGGTTCATCTAAAAGCCTAAAACAAATATAGTAGAAATTCTTGGCCTCGGCAAGTGTTCTTTAGAGGAGAGTTTTATTGTTGGTTTTTTTTTGCGCAAAAAAAACCAAAACTTCATGATTTCTTTCTCTTCACTCTGTAGTCGCTCGGTAAGTGTATAGCAGTATAGAGAATATACAGCTTGTACATACATTCAAGTGACTTGAACATAAAGAATGACAGAATGTTGTTTGAATGTTGGGGCTCTTGTTGCCGCGCTAAACACGTGATTTCTTGTTGTTGACATTATGTGTAATTAAAACACAGAGGCCCCCACTCTTTCCCTAAAACTTTATATAAACCCCCCTCTCCCCCTTACATCTTCTCTAAGCCCCATTAGCAAACAATGGCTTAAACCATCTTGATCGTCTTCAAGTTCTTCATTATCACTAAGATCATTATCGACGGTTTAAGCTTGACTTAAAGGAATCGCACACTACTACCCCTTACCTTAGTTATATATGCGGTAATGTATAGTTGCAATTGTTGTCGTTCTCTTTGTCGTCATCGTCATCGTCATGGTTGTCGTTGTTGTTGTTTTAGTTGTGGTAATTCGTAGTAATCGCCTTAGTTCGTTTATACGTTCTTGAACGTGCCCAAATGATTCCTCAGCTTTTCTTAGCTATTTTGCATTCATTCCATATGGGACAATCAAACAACAACAACAACATATCATTGAGAATCGCATAAAAATTTAGCAACAACAAAAACAAAACAAATTTTATTGTACAGAAAGGTGTCTTCCAGCTTGATGTTTTCGTTGTTTTTTTTTTTCGTTTTTTCGTTTCAAAATTTTTGAAGTTTTACCGCCACTAGGTTTTCATCATCAAGCCCGACAAAATAAAACAAACGAGCCCCATAATCACATACTTCATATAAATGTGAATGTGTTTCTCATAAAAGCCTTTTGCAAATGGGAGGTTTGGACAATTTCTGAATTTCTAATTGCGAGCGAATGTTGTAGTCCATTGGGGGGGTTTCGTTTGATAATGCAATAAAAGGAATGATGTGAACATTGCTTGAAACAGTTATTGAGTTATAAAATTTCAAATAATCATTTAAACGGAATTTAAAACAATGCTAATATTAATTAAGTCAATAGTTGATTTTGAAATTGAGCCTGAAAAAATTATAAATATACTAAAACACAATTTTTAACACCACGATGAAGGGACATTAATAGTGCAATTGTTTTTTTATAAAAAAAATCTAACCCTTCAAAGTTAATATGTGAGATCGAGCTTCAAAAATTCCAAATAACCTAAAATACAATATTTACCGCTACGATGAGGGGGAAAAGAATGGATCAAAATTTTGAATAAAAAATTGTTTTTTAACCCTTCAAAGTCAATATTTGGCTTTGATTTCGAGTTTCAAAAATTCCATATATCCTAAAACTGCATTTTTACCACAACCATGGGGGGACAAGAATATTTCCAAATTTTGTAGATTTTTATTTTGTTGTCCATGTTTTATTCACTCAAAGCTTTTTTTTATTATAAAAATATATAAGAAATAGCCAAAAGCGTTGACAAAATTAAAGTCTCGGATTTTCAGATTTCCTCATTAGTTTTCTTTCTAGGACATACTCTTGCTTCCTGCTAAGATATTTTTCTAAATTAAATTTCGAATTTTGAGATTGATCTTTAAAAAATCCAAGATATTCAAAATAAGGTATTTGTACCGCTATAATCAGAGGGAAATAGGGGTGCACTATTTTCGGAATACGCAGTTTACAAATAAATTTTGATATTTTTTGTCCATTTTTTTTTAATGTTATTTCTATTTTCCCAAAATTTTATTTCTATAGGAAATTTTGGGAAAATTTTATTTCTATAGAAAATTTTAGAAAAATTTTATTTCTATAGAAAATTTTGTCAAATTGTTATTTCTATAGAAAATTTTGTCAACATTTTATTTCTATAGAAAATTTTGTCAAAATTTTATTTCTATAGAAAATTTTGTCAAAATTTTATTTCTATTGAAATTTTTGTCAACATTTTATTTTTATAGAAAATTTTGTCAAAAATTTATTTCTATAGGAAATTTTGTCAAAATTTTATTTCTATAGAAAGTTTTGTCAAAATTTTAAATCTATAGGAAATTTGGGAAAACTTTATTTCTATAGAAAATTTTGTCAAATTGTTATTTCTATTGAAATTTTTGTCAAAATTTTATTTTTATAGGAAATTTTGGGAAAATTTTATTTCTATAGAAAATTTTGTCAACATTTTATTTCTATAGAAAATTTTTTCAAATTGTTATTTTTATAGAAAATTTTGTTAAATTCTTATTTCTATAGAAAATTTCGTCAATATTTTATTTCTATAAAAAATTTTGTCAAGTTGTTATTTCTATAGAAAATTTTGTCAAATTGTTATTTCGATAGAAATTTTTTTCAAAATTTTATTTTTATAGGAAATTTTGTGAAAATTTTATTTCTATAGAAAATTTTGTTAAAATTTTATTTCTATAGAAAAAGTTTGTCAAAATTTTATTTCTATAGAAAATTTTGTCAAAATTGTATTTTTATAGAAAGTTTTGTCAAAATATATTTCTATCGAAAATTTTGTCAAAATTTTATTTCTATAGAAAATTTTGTCAAAATTTTATTTCTCTAGAAAATTTTGTCAAGATTTTATTCCTATAGAAAATTTTGTCAAAATTTTATTTCTATAGAATATTTTGTCAAAATTTTATTTCTATAGAAAATTTTGTCAAAATTTTATTTCTATAGAAAATTTTGTCAAAAATTTTTTTCTATAGAAAATTTTGTCAAATTGTTATTTCTATAGAAAATTTTGTCAAAATTCTATTTCCATAGAAAAATTTGTCAATTTGTTATTTCTATAGAAAATTTCGTCAACATTTTATTTCTATAGAAAATGTTGTCAAAATTTTATTTCTATTGGAAATTTTGTCAGAATTTTATTTCTATAGAAAATTTTGTCAAAATTTTATATCTAAAGATAATTTTGTCAAAATTTTATTTCTCAAGAAAATTTTGTCAAAATTGTATTTATATAGAAAATTGTGTCAAATTCTATAGAAAATTTGGTCAAAATTTTATTTCTATACGATTACCAACTCGAACTTTTTATAAATTTTAAAACTACGAATTTTTTTCTTCTCGAATAATAAAAAATTTATTGAAAGCGTTTGCAAGACTACAGTTTCGGATTTTCAAATCTTTGATCAAATATAATTGTTTTCTTCGCCAAGTTAAACGAATGGATCCAATAGTTCGTCGTAATCCTGCGGTTCTTTATCCCATCTCGAAGTAGGCTTTGCTATCAGTCCGATGTTCCTTGCTTTTCGACTGATTGGAAAATGTTCACCTTCTTGGGAGCTCATATGCCAAATACGAACTCTTTACAAACTTTCAAATCCGTGAAGTTTTTTTCTAGAATAATAAAAATTCTGTTGAAAGCATTGGAAAGACTATAGTTTCAGATTTTCGAATTTTTGATAAAAAAAATTTATTTTTTTCTTCACTAAGTCCAACGAATCAATTTAATAGTTTGTCATAATATAGTCTGCGATTTCTTTTCTTGGTCTTCGATTTCCGAATCGATTATAATATAGTCTCGTCATAATATAGTCTGCGATTCCTTTTCTTGGCCTTCGATTTTCGTTTGTTTGGAAAAGGCTCATCTTTTTCGGAAGTTTTATATGAAATTTCAAATTCAGTTTTTTTTTTGTGTTGGAATAATGAAATTTTCATTGAAAGTTTGGCGAAGACTACAGTTTCGTATTTTCACATTTTTGGTAAAATATATCTTTTTTTCTGCACCAAGTTCAACTAATCGATTCATAATACAGTCCTGTGATTCCTTTTTCCATCTCTAAATAGAAAATATCATCAAGCCGGTAGTTTGAAAAAGGCTCATCTTTTTCGGAACTCGTACACCAAATATGATTTTTTTTCTTAGAAATTTCACATTCAGATTTGTTTTTTTTTTGTTTCAAATAATAAAATCTTCATTGAAAGTTTTGGGAAGATTACAGTTTCAGATTTTCACATCACTCCTTCGATATTCGGAATAGCAAATCGTAAAATTTTCGTTTGACGACAATTTCGTAATCCCAAAACTTACAAACCTAATAATTGGCAAAGTTAAATTAGAATTGAATTTAAGTCTGCGATTATCTCTATTTTTTCGCTGCAAGAGAAATAAATTCAAATTAAAATTGAATTTAAGTCTGCGATTATCTCTATTTTTTGGCTGTAAGAGATGTAAATTCTTGCGATTTAAAATTCGGAATTTCGGAATCGCAAATCTTTCATATTTCTTTCCATATTTTTTCCTTTGAAATTCCTTGAAAAACATTTCCTATTAAAACCATAATTTTTTGGAAATCTTTTTTTCCAAGCCTAGCTCATATTCTTAGAAATATTTTTCCCAACCAACCAAAAAAAAATCCTCAATATCTAATTTCTTTGTCTATTGTTAACAAGAATTCAATAGAAAAATTGAAGCTGATCCCATCATTGATATCACCAGTATGCAAAACTCTGCAAAACTTTTCGTTTTTTTTTGCTTCTTATCTCAACTAATTTTTCTGCCAGTAATTTTCCGGTGGGGCCCCAAACCTTTATGACTTAATGCTAACAATAATGTCCAGCATATGTGCCACATATTAGCTTCTAGGTGGTTTTGGTGGCAAATAACCTAGCCAAATGACTATGATACTGGTGGAATACTACTTAGATCCATTCACCAAGCACCACATACGTGGAGACCCCCCTTATATACATAATCACCACTCATATATCATCAATGGCATTGACCGTGATTGCAGCAAAAGGCAACAAAGCAACCACCGTAAAATGCAACTGTAGGACGCAACTGTGTGGACGTGGTGCATTTTACTTTTTCGGACAACTGGACAGTTTGCAGTTGCAATTCTAAATGCCTAACAAATCGCGGGTGTTATACGGGCGCTGTTTGCCTGCCTGCCGGTTCTTCTTATTGTTTGTCAAACCATTGGTTTAGTCAGACATTTTTCCAATGGGCCTCATTTGCTGTGGTTATTCTGGGTTTATGTGTGCTCCAGACTGGGCCGGAGACACAATGTCACTGTTTGTCGAAATTAATGAACATTGTCACATTTGCATTCATTGTCACCGTTTTTGGGTTTGGAGAGCCCACTTGCTGTGTATTAGATATCCCCATACATGCATCCCGTTTCTGGTTCTGATAGTGCTGATGAAGAACCAGAAGAAGAAGAAGAAGAGTAGTAGGGAAAAAATGGCAAAAGCAAATATTTGTTGATATTGGCAGTGGCTTGAGCCTGTCGCTTTGCATTCTCTGGCCTATAAATCCTTCTGATCAAAATGTGTCTGTCTGTTTGTGTGGTGTTTCCAGTGATTCTGGTGGCCGTGATATTGTGGCATTGTTTTGTTGCATTGCTTGTTTTTGTTGCAGGCATTATTGATTGGTTGTTTTGAGAAATTTGATTGTTTCAATTAATATGAAAGACAGAATTTCTAAAGAAAATTTCTTGGTATTCATATATAACTGGCTAGGTTTTTTAGGGGGGGGGATAAACAGAAATAATAAAACAAAAATATTACATTCTTCTTAAGAAGCTGCAGGATCATCACCATCGTCCTCATCAACCTTATTAGGTTTTTATTGTGAATGTTGGGGGGGATTGTGGGGAGGGGAGAGGGTTTTTGTTTTCATAAAAAAACCATAATCATCATTTGTTCTTACTACTTGGCAAGAATTATGGTTGCTTGTCCTCCAATGGATTTTGAGTCAAGTTTAACACATGTTTTTTTAGTGTCTCCATAAATCTGAGCAACTCCTAAAAGAAATGGTGAACATGTTGACAATAAATTCTCTGTTGACTTGAGGTGATCATGACAGTTCTTACCCCGTGTTTGCACTAAAGAAGGCTGGGCCTACGAAACAAAAAACACAAAAATTCTTGAACTTTTTGATTAATGATGGCCTATTTGAGAGAGAGAAAATATGATGTGATATGTGAAATGACAGTTTAGAGTTTGTTGTTGTTATTGTATTGGGCAGTAATACATCTCCTCCGGCTGAGATTCATTGCTCACTCGCAGAAAACGAAAGACTTAAGCAACGAACTGTATGTTTCATTGGCAAAACTAAAGACCAGATGGACGGACAGACAGACAGACAGACACAAATGAAATGAAATTAAACGTTGTATGTGTAGTTGATTTTATCAATTGTTAACAAACCCCAAAGACATGCTTATCCTATCGCTCCTTAACTATTTCTACGAATTGTTGTTTTTTTTTTAGTTTTTTTAGCTTTTTCCCTTCCAACTTTGGTCTTTAGTTTTACATGGAAAAGAAACAAACACACACTCACACACAAATACAAAAATTTACCACTCATAAGGAGATTTCTTAAAATTCTAGTAGTAGTATTAGTAGTAGTTGCAGTCATGAGCAGGCCAAGATCCACCAGGAACTTGATATTCTTAGAAAAGCTGCAACTTGGTGCAAGCACCACCAAGAGCCAAGAAGGCAACATCATGCAATGCCTTATAATCTTTAAGCAATGCAATGATCATCTGTGGTAAAGGTATTCCTTACCATTTTCAGTTCATGAAGAAGGAAGCGTATACCATGCGTTGCCTTCTCATTTTGTTACTCTTGCTCCTCCCATCTCCCCTTTTATCATGAAAAGAATATTGCAGTAACAGTAGTCAATAGTTGGCAGGAGTTTTGCAGACATACAGTCTCTATAAATGTCTGTCTGTCTGTCCATCTTAGCTCTCATCTCTTTGGGCTTTAGTGATTGCATGCAATTCAAAACCCACCAGAAGTTACAGCAGCAGCAGCAACAGCCAATAAAGAGACAGCTTTCAAACTTTTGGGCTACAAACTAACCCACAGAAGTGAGGAGGTGGACAGTAAGCAAAACAAAAAAAAAAACTAAACAAAAGCAAAAGAAAACCTCACGTTTGCATTTATGATATTCTAGAGGCCAAGTAAAGATCTTGGCCAATGTCCATTTATTCTCAGGCTTACTTCCATTTGCCATCATCCACCCCTCCCAAAACTAAACAAACATAACTTCCTTTAAGGTTCATCTAAATTATGCGCGTACACACAATGATACCAAAAAGGGGGCCAAAAAACAATATGCCAAAAATTGTGTTGACCAAGCCGCCACCGCAGTCACCACCAATACCGCCACCAACTCAAATATGTCAGCCATAATTTTTGGCCAAAAATGTTCTGAGACCCCCCTACATGAGGGCTTTCAACGAATGCCAAAAAAAAAAAAAATACTCGACAAAGTGCATCTTTAGCCTCAAAAAAAAAATGAGTGGTCATACAAAACAGCAGCTATTTAGCATAATTTCTTTGGAAGCTTATAATACACATTCGTATGACATTGTGATCGTTGGAATACAGTATTACGAAATATTATGGCAAAAAGGGCTCTTTAATATTTAATTAAAATTTTACAAGAATATTATAAATAAGATAGAAATTTTTTGACACAAAAAACTTAAAAAAATAAACAAATTTAAGGCAAGGGAAAAAATTAAAAAAAAAAACGTTTAAAGCAAAAAAAAAAATTAATAAAAATTAAAAAATAAAAAAAATACTGACTCTAACATTTTACTAGAATATTATAAATAAATTAGAAATTTTTTGGCACAAAAAACTTATAAAAATAAACAAATTTAAGGCAAGGGAAAAAATAAAAAAGAAACATTTTAAAGCCAAAAAAAAAACTAATAAAAATTAAAAAATAAAAAATACTGACTCTAACATTTTACTAGAATATTACAAATAAATTAGAAATTTTTTGGCACCAAAAAACTTTAAAAAACAAATTTAAGGGAAAAAATTAAAAAAAAAATTAAAGCCAAAAAACTCCTCAAAAATAAAAAAAATACCGACTCCATACCTCAGCAATGATAAAATTCAAATTTACATATAGGTATTTTTTCTTTAGTGGTTTATTGTTGTGGTGAAAAAAAATTATAAATTTTGTCCCAAGCAATCTTATAAAACTATTTAAGGGAAAATTTAAAAAATAATAAAAAAAATATTCACAAATTTTCAAATATAAATTCAAGAAATAATATAAATAGAATATAAAGCAAAAAAAAAATAATAAAAAAATATTGACTCTTTAACTTAGCAATGCTAAAAATAATAAAAAATTCCATATATTCAAAAAAAAATCTTATTTAAAAAATCGTATTCTTCCATGAATTTACATATAGTTTTTTTAGTTTTTTAAGGTTTTTTTTGAGGGGTATTTTGCTGTGATGAATAAATTATAAATTTTGTACTAATCAAACTTATAAAATTATTCAAAGAAAAAGTAAAAACTATAATAAATAGATATTAACAAATTTTCAAATATAAATTATATATATTTTATAATATATATTTTTTATTATATATAAATAAAAATTTTTATTAAAAAAAAAATAATGTTTTTAATATTGTGTTTCTTTTTAAACAAAAGTTTTCTTCCAAAAAACGACAAACAATTTTTTCTGAGAATTTTCTTTCGATTATTTATTATTATAAATTAATTAATTATAAATGAAAAATATTCCAAAGGTCTAAATAAAAATATTTTTTTTAATTAAAAAAAACTTGTTTTAAATGTTAGATTTCTCTTCCATAAAATTAAATAAATAATATAAATAAAATATAGCTTTTTCATTTAAAGAAAATTATTGTCTATTTATTATTTAATTTTATTATACATGTACAGTCCAGGCGTGTATAGATTTGTATCTGGCGTTTTCTTTTCAATGGCTCTATTTTAATATATTTTTATTTATTTTTTTATTTTATTCATTTATATTTTTTTAATTCAAATGTTTTTTCCATAAACCACTAAGATTTTTTCTGAGAATTTTTTGCCATTATTTATTAAAAAATTAATAAAAAAATTCCATATATTCAAAATAAACAACCTTATTTAAAAAATCTTATTCTTCCATGAAATTAAAAAAATAATATAAATAAAATATAGTTTTCTTATGTAAAGAAAATATTGTGTTAAATATTTTTTTTTGTTTTTTTAAATCAAAGTTTTCTTCCATAAAACTACAAAAAGTTTTTCCTATAAATTTCTTTCGATTCTTTTTTAAATAAATTAATAAAAAAATCCAAATATTTATATTTGAATATTTGGATTTTTTTATTAATTTATTTAAAAAATAATCGAAAGAAATTTATAGGAAAAACTTTTTGTAGTTTTGATTTAAAAAAAAAAAAAAAATAAAATAAAAAAAATAATTTTAAAAAAATCTTGTTTTAAATGTCCAATTATTCTTCTATGAAATTAAATAAATAAAAATTTTAAATTTTCTTCCATAAAACTATAAAGATTTTTTTCCTGAGAATTTTCTTGCTATTATTTATTAAAAAAATTAATGAAAAATAAAATCAAAATGTCCAAAATGGAAAAAACGTATTCTTCTATGAAATTAAATAAATAATATAAATAATATATAGCGTTTTCATTTAAAGAAAAATTATTGTCTTAAATATTGTATTTTTTTTTGTTCAAAAAATTTCGAATTTTTCTTCCATAAAACCACATAGTTTTTTTCCTGAGAATTTTCTTGCTATTATTTATTAAAAAAAAAATTTAAAAAAAATTAATAAAAAAATCAAAATGTTCAAAATGCAAAAACCTTATTCTTCTATGAAATTAAATAAATAATATAAATAAATTATAGCTTTTTCACTTAATGAAAAATTATTGTTTCTATGAAATTAAATAAATAATATAAATAAATTATAGCTTTTTCACTTAATGAAAAATTATTGTTTTAAAATTGTATTTTTTTTAATAATTTCGAAGTTTTCTTACATCAAACCACAAAGATTTTTTCCTGAGAAATTTCTCGCTATTATTTATTAGAAAAATTAATAAAAAAAATCAAAATGTTCAAAATGTAAAAACCTTATTCTTCTATGAAATGAAATAGATAATATAAATAAAATATAGCTTCTTCATTTAAAGAAAAATAATTGTCTTAAATATTGTTTTTTTTTTTTTCAAATAATTTCGAATTTTTCTTCCATAAAACCACAAAGATTTTTCCTGAGAATTTTCTTGCTATTATTTATTCAAAAAAAATTAATAAAAAAAAACCAAATCTTCAGATATAAATAAAAAAATTTAATTTAAAAAAATTTTTGTTTTAAATGTCCAATTATTCTTCTATGAAATTAAATAAATAAAAAATCGCATTTCTCTTCCATACAAAATTTTTCCTGAGAATTTTCTTGCTATTATTTATTAAAAATATTAATAAAAAAAAAAAACAAAATGCAAAAAACTTATTCTCCTATGAAATTAAATAAATAAAAATAAAATAATAATAAAATAAATAAATAAAATATAGCTTTTTCATTTAAAGAAAAATTATTGTCTTAAACATTGCATTTTTTTTTTTGTTAAAAAATTTTGTAATTTTTCTTCCATAAAACCACAAAGATTTTTTCCTGAGAATTTTCTTGCTATTATTATTAAAAAAAATCCAAATAAATAAAATATAGGTTTTGATTAAAAAAATTAATGTCCAATTATACTTCTATGATTCCTTAAGATTTTTTCAACATCTGTTTAATATTTTTAGAATTATTTTCCGAGTTTTCCTGCTATGATTTCATAACTAAATAATTAAATGTAATTTTTAAAATCAATTTTTTTTTTAAATTTATATTTTTTTATTAAAAAAAATTTTTTCCTCCCCAAAAATACTGTGCTTTTTAACCATCCTCCATCTCATATTTATATGATGATTGTCTGATTGTTTTTGGGCTATGTTCTTATAACTGCTCATAAACTAAAATCATAAAACAATGGACCTAAGCATTAAGAGAGAGAAAAAAAAAATCATAAATAATAAACTATTTAATATTGGCACAAAAATTCCCCCTTTCGGCTCCTCTTAGGCTAAGAACATTTAAAAAATGTCCCCTAAAAGGAAGCGTGATGATTCCCCCACCCCTTGCAAAAGTTAACAAATACAAAGCAAACAAACAAAAAGACATTGTCAAAAATTTATGCATAACATGATGCAGACAACAACTTCCAACAATAAACTCTAAAAAAAAATTAAAAAAAAAAAATCTACAAAACAAGGCGATTGCACAAATTGAAAACCAACAACGCCACCAGTTAACCATTGTAGCACAAATAACAATAATAAAAAAAAATCCAAAAAATTTGTCATATATGGGCGCATATTTTGCCCAGCTATCCAGCATCATCACCATCATCAGTAGGGCCAAGATCAAACATCAGCTTTGGAGTTCTGTTTGTTTTTTGAGTTTGGTATGTTCCTCGTCGGCTTGAACATGTTCGTTTAACACACATTGCACACACACACACAAAATTCCTGGATTCAAGGAGTACGCGTGCGCATGAGCTTTTGAGCGTTATGATGATCTTTTGTGTGATTTCGCATTTTATCGATTGTGATAAATGTCACAGCAGTGCTTATTTATTTTTATGACATATGATAGCCCCACACTCCAAGAAAACATGCCATCACCATCATCATCATCCATACAGCACCATCACCATTAGCCACTACTATGCATGTGGTCCGTTTTTTTGTTGTTGTTTGTTTTTACCATGGACCATATTAAGGGACCAAAAGGCGAACAACTTTTGATTTTCATAAAATTTCATAAAATCTTCACGTAGGCGTCATCTTGTCACTGGACTTGTATGTTTGTTGGAAACATTTTTTTTGAGTTGGAATTTTTGTTTCGGTGATTCTCTTCTCAATCGTCAAAGAAAAAGATGAATGCCCAAATTTGGCCAATACAGGCGTTTACTTTTGCGCCACAAAAACACTGTTTTTTTACTATGCCCATAGGGTAGAACAAATACCAAAGGTCCAGAAACTTGTCAGTTTTAATGACTTTGAGGAGTTTTCAAAATGCTCGCATAATTCCGAGGTGGTGGTGGTGGCGGTTTTTTTTTTTTTGTTTGGTGACAAAACCAGACAGCCATCCATCCATCCGTCGATTGTAGCTAATGCAAACATCAGATATAACACATTGTTATTGTGTATTTTGCCATACAATGATCGATTTGTTGTTGAATGATCATCAATGCAACGCATTGCAATTATTGTGATTTTTGTGTGACGATAAACATTCCATACTAAAGTGATATGATACCAACCGCAAAAAAATGAAACTAATTTTTTTTTCTGATATTTAGTTTTCATATACATATTGTCATGATCCTTTGGTCGATTGTTGTCCCTTTATCATTTAAACATAAGTTAAGAAGTGGCATATTTAACGCCATCTCATAAAATTTGTAGTGATTAACTTGATTGATAAAATTTTTGAAATATAATAAGCGTGTGCTTCAGAGTAACTAAGATCCACACTTTAGATCACATTTTTTTTTTTTTTGAGTGCTTTACATAAAAGGAAGTTTTTGATGACAAAATCATATGAAGAAAATTGACATTAAAAAATTTTGTTTTAGGAAATATTTTGGTTATTATTTTTATCAAAATAAATAAAAATTATTAAATTGGTTGGTTATTTATTTCAATAATTTTTCATTTAAAGTTTTAATGACATTTGAAAAATTATAAAATTGTTTTAAGAAATATTTTTTTTTTCATATTAAAGATTTAAAAACGAAATAAAAAAATCATAGAATGTGAAAAAATCCAAAGGACCATTTCTGGTATTCTATTGCTATATTATTGCTTAAAAAATGAAAAAAATATTGCCTGAAAAATTATTGGTATAAATAAAATTATTGATATAAGAAATTATTAATTTTTTTTTATGACATATTTTAAATTATAAATTTGTAGGAAAATTATTTAAAAATTCTTTTTCAAAAAAAAAAGAATATTTTTATTGCAATAATTTTATTTATTTAAATTTTTTGAAACTTGAAAATTATAAATTTGTTTTAGAAATTTTTGTTTTTCATTTTTAAGCAAATCCTAATTATTTCTACAATCTATTAAGTTCTTTGGAATAAACCTTATCAAAGAAAAATTCACCATTAAAAATGAAAAATAAAAATTATTAAAAAAATAGAATTAAAAAAAATCTTGTGGTCGTTTATTTACTTCATTATTTCACCCTTTTTGTAATACAGCCTCCATATAGAAAAATAAAAATTATTTAAAAAAATAGAATTAAAAAAAATCTTGTGGTCGTTTATTTATTTTATTATTTCACCCTTTTTGTTATACAGCCTCCATATAGAAAAATAAAAATTATTTAAAAAAATAGAATTAAAAAAACTTTGTCGTTTATTTATTTTACGCTGTGTAACAACCTCCATATAGACCGATTTTCCATATTTTTGTTCTTGTACTATGTTATAATAAATAAAATAAATAGGTTTGCCAATAGGGTCGACATTGGAGCCATTTTTATTTAATTATTATTATTTTTCTGTTTTTTTTTTTCAAAAATGTTTGAAAATAAAATGTATTTTATATCTTTATAATGACAAAACAAATAACAATCAATTCATTAAAATTTTTTTTAATAAAAAAAAAATCATTTAAATTACTTTCTCCTTGAATAAAAGCCAATCTTTACAACTACAAAAAATCACCACAGCTTATCACAAAACATTTGTCATAAATTGTCATATTCAAAGTGTTAACTAATGTACTCCATGTGACACCTAAGGCTTTTATGGAATAAGCAGCCAATGGGCTAGGTGAATTAAACTGATTTGTATGCAAAACATTAGCTATCTTAAAAAGCTTTAAATAAAAAATAAAAAAAAAACAGCAGAAAGATAACAAAACATTACCCCGATTCGCAATAGCTCCAGCTTATATCAAGGTATTTGAGTTTTGTTTTCCCAAGAAAACCAAACCTGCTTTCTCTGAAAATCTACAGCAGACTAGGTGGAGGTGGTGTAAAACCTAACCAAAATGGCGTTTCTCAGATCAAGAAATACAAACTTTTTGCCTTCTTTTACAGAGCAGCAACAACATCAACAACAACGCAATGAACATTGTCATACTAAGTAACTAAAACATTGTTTTTGTTGTTGCTATTCTTTAGACTTCAAGTCACATATGTAGCTGTATGAAACTCCTTATGTGAAATCTTCTCCAAGAGGAGTAAGGCTAGAAAAACAAAAAAAAAAAACGAAACAGCAAACAAACAAAACCCACATACTTACTAGTTGCTGCTGATTTGTTGTCGAGTCACTTACCTACTTCCCTTGAAGTTTTATGGAGTATTGGTGTTGTAGTAGTTGTTAGCGTTGACATTTGCAATGTTGTTGTATCGAGCAATTTCAAAAGTCTCACGTACGATTTTATTTGTAATAAACACTCGAAAAAAAGGTAGAGGATACTGTAGCTCAGGATTTTAGAGAACTAAAAATATAAAATATTCTTTATCATCGATGATAAATAAGTGGAAGAGATCAAGAGAATATCCTAATTACACAAAATTTTGTGCTGATATTCCTACTGTACCCATCTACCCATTTGAATATGGAAATGTGTTGCAAATTTCAATTTTTGTCCATGTAATTAAATTTCTATATTTTGAAGTCTAAGCCTCAACTAAAAGTCGTACAAATTCATTTCTAGTAGATCTATTTATGAACACGACAATTTGGGTTATTGCAATTTTTAGGTAGATGGGGTCTATAGGAATCTGAATTTGGAAATGTATTGCAAATTCTCATTTTCATATATATATTAATGTTTTTTTTGTGTAGCTAAAAAACTGCAGGAAACTACAATTCGCTAAACTTAGTAAACTTAACTTTAAATGACTGCAATATTCATCCCCTTATTTGATTCATACAAAGGTAATGGTATTCATGCCAGGCTAGAATACAAGAAAATATCGTTGTATGGCTTAGTTGAACTTTTTATTTAACATTATTATTATAGTAAAACAAAAGAGTAAATAAAATTATAAATAAATGTATTTTAAAGAATAGGCCAAAAAATCAAGGTTGAGATTCCTACTATTACGATAGGTAAATGAGGACTATAGGAATCTGGTTTCACAAAAATGTTGTGGAAATTTTCCATTTTATATATTAATGAATTTTTGTGTAGTTAAAAGATTGCAGGAAACTGCAATTGAGGTTAAGATTCCTACTGTCCCTAACTATTACGATAGGTAAAATGGGGACTATAGGAATCTGGTTTCACAAAAATTTATTGGAAATTCTCCATTTTATATATTAATGAATTTTTGTGTAGTTAATAGATCGCAGAAAACTGCAATTGAGGTTAAGATTCCTACTGTCCCCAACTATTATGATATGTAAAATGGGGACTATAGGAATCTAGATTTGAAAATGTATTGCCAGTTTTATTTAACATAGTAAATAAAATTGTAATTAAATTTTTACAAAATATATATGAAAGAGTGGGGATAACAGACACTGTTGAGATTCATACTGTCCCTAACTATTACGATAGGTAAAATGGGGACTATAGGAATCTGGATTTGAAAATGTATTGAAAAAATGTATTGAAAATGTTTATTTAACATAGTAAATAAAATTGTAACTAATTTTTTTACAAAATATATATGGTATGGCTAAAAGACAAGGTTGAGATTCCTACTGTCCCTAACTATTAAAATAGGTAAAATGGGGACTATAGGAATCTGGATTTGAAAATTGCCCGTTTTATTTAACATAGTAAATGAAATTGTAATTAATTTTTTACGAAATATATATGACAGAGTAGGGCTAACAGACAATGTTGAGATTCCTACTGTCCCTATCTATTAAGATAGGTAGTTGGGGACTGTAGGAATCTGGATTTGGAAATGTATAGCAAATTTTCACTTTTTAATATTTTTATGTTTTTATTTCAATTTTTTTTGTATAGATATCCTATAAATGTTATAATGTTTAACTTCTATTACCAAAAATCATATTGTTCCAAAAATCATCATAAAGGCATTTTTTTTTTATTTTATTTTTTATTTGTAATATAAAATATTTTTATTTTTACCCTTCAAATTGTCACAATTATTTCCCTGCTAATTTTAAATTAGACCTTAAAACATTTTGTAGTTTTTAATTTATTTGGCTTGTTGTTTTACTAACTTTTCTCTTTGGGTGTTTTTGTCAGAATCTCTCTATTCCTTGTTTTATTTTCATTGCTTTAGTTTATTTTTTCCAGAGTATTTATTTACCTATAGTTCTTATGAACAGATGCTGCGATTTAAATGATATTTTTACTAGAAATTGTAATTCACACCACATTCGGAAAATCTTATGGTTTTGAATTCTCGCCTAGGATGTAAAGTGTAGGCTTTGGTGGATGCTCTTATTGGTCTTGTCTGTTCTTTTTGTATGATCAACTAAAGTTTCATAGATTTAGATAAGAAGCAATAAGGGCATATTACCATCACCAGTCGAAGACAAGAGCAAGAGAAAACGTACATATATATTTTTTTCTCGCCTCATTTCCAGAATATCACCAGAAAAAGTTACAAACGAAATCTCTCGCATAGACAAGTTAAGAACAATGATGATTTTGCAGATAGATCTAGGTAGTAAGGTAGTAAGTGTTAACTTAATATCAACATGAATTAATACAAATGTTGCCATATAATGACAGACAAAAAGATATAGCTAAGAGATATGTCAATAAATATCGAGGCAGGGGGAAAGAGACAATGGCAAATTTTGTTTAAGATGTCTGGTACTAAGGCTTTTGGAGGATACTTTTTTTTCTTAATATAACACTTTTTTGTTCCATTTTTTTGTTATTCTTTTGCAATAACATTGCCTCCGTTACTTTATGTATGACGCCTGTAATTGTCATATTATGCAATTCTTTTTTAAAATATTTTTGACTGACAACTCACGCAATTGAAGTGAAAAGAAATGGTCATTTAATTGTATGACTTGTGCAACATTCTTGCATATTTTCCATAATTTACACTTCATGTAAACCCTGAGTAGTAAATGATTTCCATTGGATTGCTATCCATAAGACATCACGCATGCCTTTGACCGATGAAAAGACCACCCTTTTTATGAAAAAGCAGGCCACCAGTAAATATTAATTTAAGCCTTGCAATGTAATTTCCTTATGAAGGGTAACTGAAAGTTAGCTTATGATTGTGACATCTACATTTTTTTTACATAAAATACAATTAAAATTCTAAAAATATTAGGAAAATTTTAAAGTTTAATTAGAATTATTTTTTATTTACTTTTTTTCTCTACATTATAGTGAGTTTTCTCTTAAGTGATGCATTCATCGACATAAGTAATAGTTAATTAATTTAATACAGTTAATTTAATTTTTTTTATTGTTATTTTCTTTTTTAAGATTCCTACTGTCCCTATCTACTTAAGTAGAGGGGGACAGTAGGAATTTGGATTTTGCAATTTTGTAAGAAATTTCCAATTTTCTTATATATCAAAACATTTTGTGTATATCAAAAATGTTGATTTCTGCAATATTTACTAAACTTTCTATATAAATTATCCTCAATAATACAAAAATAAAAAAAGTTTTTTCGTAACCTTTGCCTCATTAAAAAAAAAAAAGTAAAATAAAATAAAATAAAAAATAAAATAAAAATAAAAATAATTCAAATTTTTCTAAAATGTGCTTCCGCTATTGAATATAATTTCGATAGCCTTAAATATATGCTAGACGTTGGATATTTATATTATGTCGAGATTCCTACTGTCCCCATCTACTCTGATACATAGATGGGGACTGTAGCAATTCGGTTTGACAAAAAATGTTTCGAAATTTAAATTTTTGTAGAGAAAAATAAAAGTAATTCACCATACAAAATAAATGTTAAACCCTTTAATTAGGAAATTCAGTTTCGCATTATTTTTTCTCTCTCTTCGAGATAAACTTCGATCAACTATATAATTAATTTATTTAATTTTATTTTGTTACTTTGATTTTTTATTTAATTTTATTTTTATTTTTTATTGTTTCTTTTTAAGATTCCTACTGTCCCTATCTACTTAAGTAAAGGGGGTCAATAGGAATTTGTATTTCGCAAATTTCTAAGAAAATTTTCACTTATCTTCTATAGCAATACATTTTGTGTATATAAAGGCTATTGGTTTCTACAAGAAATCCCAAGAAATACAAAAAATAAAAAAAACTCCATTGACCTTGGAATCATTAAAAAAAAAAAAAAAATAATAATAATAATAATTATAATAATAATTCCGATTTTTCTAAAATGTTTCTAAAATGTGTTTCGGCTATTGAATATAATTTCAGTAGCCTTATTTATATAGTAGACGTTGAATATTTAAGTTATCTAATTTAATATGTCGAGATTCCTACTGTCCCTTTCTACTCTGATACATAGATGGGGACAGTAGGAATTTCGATTTACAAAAAATGTTTCTAAATGTTAATTTTTGTCGAAAAACATACGACTAAATCACAAATTTTCCCTTATATAATAGTTATTCCCAATGCAATATAAAGAAATTATACTCTGATATTTTGAAGCAGAATATCTCGGTCTACAATTAAAGTCTGAATTAAAAGAAAGTAGTTGGTTACCAGAAAATTAGCAGAATTCATTTTACGTCTTATGGTTTCTTTCAAATTAAACGTGTTATATAGAATAGTCTCACTTCTCCTATTGGCATAAATATTTTTTAGTCGATAAGTGCAATAGGAATATTTTAAAAAAATTATAAAAAATCCTGTAATTTTTTTTATTATAAAAACAATTATTTAAAATATTTCTTCTATATCCAATATCATTTATTTATTATTAATTATCGTAAAATACACTTTTTTCCCATATCTCAAAATTCCCAAAATTTCTTAATATCCATTTTCATTTCACACTGATTGTTATCTCTTATCTATCGGCAATTTCTATTTTCACTGGTGTGTTATTTAAAGCAATCTCTTAATTTTGGTTTTTAATCCTTTTTATGTGTATTGTCCCAGAATAAGAGATTTGTGAATTGAGATTATTTTCTAAATGCATTGGTGTGACTGGTAGCTGTCTGAGAATTTAATTTTGTCAAAAGCCTGTTTACATCAAGGCTCCTAATGAATGATACTGGTTGGTGATGATGGTGATGGTGTTGGTGTTGGTGATGATGGTGATGGCGTTAAGTCCTGGTAAATACACCCTGAACAAAAAAAAATGACACCCCTTGGTTTCAGATCTAAATGCTAGGAGTATACTGATACTGTTTCAATTAAGCAAATTGTATATGCTAGGAGGCTCTCTGATGATACAATGACAAAGGCTTGAGGAGAACGGGCACAACAAAGGGGGGATTTGAATGTGAATTCTGTGAGTCTGTATCAAGGCTAGCTAGAGAGCTTGTTTATCAAGATTTTCTCGCTTTTTGGTTGCAATTTATGTCAATCTCTGTGAGCTCATCTCATTTGCTTTGCTTTAGCTTGGCTTGGCTTTATTTCCTTGCACATACAAAAGCAAAGAAAGAGATAGAGAACGAGGGGAGATTGAAAAAACCAGACAGACAGACAGAAATACTTCCATGGCTGTAGAGACAAACAAGGACATTCATTTGAATAAGATTTTGGTTGATTGATAACAACACTCACACACACACATAGACCCACATACTCACACTAATTCATGTGAGTTTTAATTCCATTTTTGATACATTTGTAGCCATCCATCCAAGCATAGGAATTGTCAACGCCATTGAACAAAAACCGAAAAAAACTGAAGGACATTTTCCTATAAACTGTGTTGAAGAGGGGGTTGGGAATGAAAAAAGGGCTCTTTAAGAGATTTACCAGCAGAGATAATTTTAGCATCTGTCCTGGGCCAGGAATTAATCAAGAGATTGATTTAAAATGGTGTCTCATTTTCCGGGTTATATACTCGTATATAAACAGCAGCTGCTGCTAGTTATGATAATTATCAACACCCCATTTTTGGTATGGGCCAAGAAACAAAAAGCCTCAAAAACCTTAAACAAGAAAATCAAAATAAAATGGAAAAAACTTTCCCACATTTAAGGCTGTCCAAGGTAATTAACATGGAATTCGAAACAACTTGATATTGTCTATCATTCATTTGAGCCATACCGCCGCCTTTGCAATGAGCGGCGGCTCAATCACCTCAAAAACCTAAAGCAAGTGAGTGAGTGACTGGTGGTGTCACCATATAAGAAGTGTCTTTCATTTATTTGTGATTTTGGATAAAATGTTAAAGCTAATGGGCCAATAAAGCTTACAAAACACAAAACGGAGAAAAAAGAAAACAAAAAAACTGAAAACCTGACCACCACTAGGCGGCAATTAAAAGACGCTCCAAACCAAAGAAAGAGAATCTAAATAGACAAGCCGCTTGCAATAGAGGATTTCCTATAAAAAAAAAAACAAACACATTAAACTAAAACTGCCATTACCATATTTATAAAAAGGGATGTCTTAGAAGCAGCCTACCCTGTGTGGTGATGGTAGCTGTCAAACTAGCCTTCAAATTACTTTTGTTTTACTCTCAATTCTTTTTTTTAGTTTTGAATTTATGACCAAATCAATTGCAAATTGTGATTAAAACCTTTTTAGAAGCCGGTTTTTGTACAACTGAAAGAGCGAAAGCATTTGCTTTCCGTTTACCTTAATTGTTGCATTGCAACCGCCATCAGGCGGTACGCGGTACTTATTTTATATGGCGGCTTTTTTCTTTAAATCACCTTTGATCTGTCAGTTTAACAGAAATCCAGAAAAAAACAAAGCGAAATGGACGCCAATAACCCGAAAAATCGAACATTAAGCCGCCGAGTTTGTTTTATTTCAATTTAATTCAACGCTTCATTGACTGGTTGTCTGTCCCCCCATTGACTGGCTGTCTATTAAAGGCTGTTGTAAAAACCAACAAAAAAATAACCAAAGTGATTTTGATTTTATTTTTTTTTTTTTTTTGGTATGGAAAAACGGAACGGAATGGGTGTCTGTTGAATTGTCTTCAAGTCCAAGACAATTTAAAATTTTTGTGCAGTTATTAGAATTGAATTGATGACTATGTTAAAGAATATTAAAAAAAAAACAAAAAATCGGGATTCCTATTGTCTCCAACTACTTACCACAATAGATAGAGACAGTAGGAATCCCATCATAATAATAGAACATTTTCAACATAATAATAGAAAAATCCCCGACCTTATATAGAGATTATGATACTAGAATTAAATTTATATGATTTTTACGTAGCCTTAATCTTCAAAAGTTGAGAGTATAAATTTGGTGGAAGTCATGAATTTAAGCATTTTGAAAGAATCCATTTTTCTTGTATTGAAAAAAAAAATAATAAAAAGGAATTTTGCTTAATCAGGGACTTTGAAATGCTTACGTTTTCGGTCCTCTTTTAAATTATTTTTGTGTTGTGTTTATGTTGTTGATAGATTCCTACTGTCCCTATCTACTCAATGAAAAAAAACAACCTTTAAATGGCTAAAAATTAGAAAATGAAAATAAATTAAATTAAATGAAAATAAATAAATAAAATTTCCCCTTGGATGAAATAAATCTGAGGTTTAGAATTTGAATGCGAGCCAAGATATTTCATTATTTTCTTATGTCTGTCGTAAGAAAACAAAAACCGTTGGCCGTGGTCTCCATTAACCTGGTCAACGGTCTTCTACTACTTACAGAAAATTATTTTGGTGTTGTGTTTATTTATTATTGACACCTAGGTTAAAGCTTATGATTTCTACATTGATAGATTCCTATTGTCCCCATCTACTCAATGAAAAAAAAACGACCTTTAAATGACTACATATTAGAAAATGAAAATAAATAAAATTAAATGAAAATAAATTAATAAAATTTCTTCTTAGATGAAATAAATCTCAGGCTTAGAATTTGAATGCGAGCCAAGATATTTAATAATTTTCTTACGTTTTTCGTAAGGTGGTAAAAACCGTGTCCATTAACCTGGGCAATGGTTTTCTATTCCTTACGGAAAACGTAAGAAAATTGTTTACGGATTTAGACTTCCGCTAAATTATTTTTAGGTTGTGCTTATTTATTATTGGAACCTTAACGAAAGCTTAAGATTTCTACATTGATGGATTCCTACTGTCCCCATCTACTCAATGGAAAACCGGTTAATGGAGACCATATTCAACGGTTTTGGTCTCCTTACGGAAAACGTAAGAAAACTATGAAATATTTTGGCTCACTTCATTTTAATTTTACCCAAGGGGAAGTTAATTCATTTATTTTTATTTTATTTAATTTTATTTATTTTCATTTTCTATTGTTTAGTCATTTATTGGTTGATTGGCTTATTCGTTGTGTAGATGGGGACAGTAGGAATCCATCAATGTAAAAACTCTTTAAATTTTCACTTGGGTTCCAATAATAAATAAATCTCATATTTATCTTAGCCAAAGAGGAATTTTATAAATAGGGAATTTTATTATTACTGACAATTAAGTTAAACAAAAATTCCTTATAATTTTTTTTTGCTGATTTCTTTAAAAAATATTTTCTTTAATTTTTTTTTAATATTTTTTTTTTGTTTATTTATTGCGCGTCTATTTTCTTTTTTTATTTCAATTAACCAACATTTAATAGTAAAACTATTAATATTAAAAAAATCCACCTGTATCCGTACAAATGGTCAATAGTTTTTGTTTGTTTTTCTCCTTGCGTCAAACATAAGACATCCATCAATCAATCAATGAGTTCATGTCCATCAAGGCAGCAAGGGATAATTCAAAAGTCTTAAATTGTGTATTTATGCTGACACTCTACATTCATACAAATGCAACGAGCACCTTTTTGGGGTTACTTTCCTGAAATGAAATGTCTTATTAGACACAGACCATGGTTTAATAAGCCGCTGACCCATAAAGGTAAGGTGCATTAAATACACAGCCCATGCGTAACTCATCATTTCACCGAGATGAATACAAGGACTTTGGGTAGCGCCAAGAATTAAAAAAATACACCTGCTTGCCCTTCGATGGTTGTAGGTGCATGAATGTTTGAATGATGATCTTTTAGTCCTGGCCATTGCCTACACTGTCTTGGATATCCTTTTGTGAAAGTTGATGTCTGGGATCTTCCTCTCGTTTTTGGTTTTTTTGTATTGCATTTTGATGTGTCAGTTTGGGAAAGGATATCTTCTCCTTTGGCAAGCTGCAAAGTGTAAAATGCAATGTATGATATGCACCACCGCCGCCACAACATTATTACCACACATTCTTGCATTGTATGTTGATTTAGACACGTGCCCTCTTCTACTACATGGTGATAATGAAGAGGATATTTCTTCCATATATCCCGCCATCAACCACTTTAACCATAAATATACCCCCGAAGTGCAGCTTTATTAATCCCCTTCGTTTTTTGACAAACGCCAAGGCGGATTGGGAAAAAAATTCAGACACCTGCTCCTTGCCACAATGAATGACGCATGTAGGGAGCTCCCCAGTCAATTGAAGGACTTAGGGAATGAATGGTACCTTAAGCTATGAAATAACACTTTGTAGAAAATTCTCCATTCACTAAAGAACTCAATAAATGCATATAACGGATATAAGACTATTGGTTTTTATGTACGAGTATATGGTGCTACATGCAAAGTGTGGAAAAAGTGAATGAATTTGGGTGAACGTTTTTTTTCGAAAATATTATCAAAGGAAACGAAAAGGCCTGAAGCTCTAGTGTTGGGGAAAAATTAAAAAAAAGATAAAAGAAGATTTTAACATATTAGGTCCTTAGGGATGATTGAAAAATGGAGAAAACCCTTATAGAGAGATAAATATGTTGTTAGAACATTTAAATCAATTTGGTGCACTGTTCTGCCGACACCATAAATTACTTATATATTAACTCAAAAACTCAAAAAAAAAAAATAAATAAATAAATAAATAAAATATATAAGGCTATTGGGGCCAAAAGTAGAGTCACATTTTAAAGTGATAAAATTGTAGCTAAAGTGACAGCATAAAAAGAAATTTCAGGTTTGCTGAGGCTACGATTTCTACTTAATTTTTTTTTTACACAATTAAAAACAATTTTACCTATAAGGTTCTTAGGTAGAAAGGAGAAATATAAACACACTGTTTTATAAATTATTTCTAAATATGCAAAAAAACATAACATCATTATTACCGATACAAATGTAGAGAAAAACTTCAAGGAAAGAAATTTGTTTTTTCCTTCTAAAAAATTTTATATAAAATCATTGTTGTAGCGACAAGAGAAACATTTTAGCGTTGGTGAGGTCGTATGGTTTTCCTACTACACGTATAAAATATAAATAAACTTAAAAAAAAAATTAAATCATCCGTATTCACATATAGATTCCTACTGTACCCACCTATCATTGTAGTTAGGGACTGTAGGAATCTTCATAACCATTTGTTTTTGGTCAAATTTTGAAAAAGGCAGGCAAGAGATGGTCCCCCTCCATATTCAAATATTAAAATATCAGGTATTCCATATTAACTGCATAACCTCGTCCACGTCCTCTGTAAATTTCAAGTAAATCGGAGTAGTTAAGCTGTTCACTGTACTATAAAAACAAAGTCGGGCAAAGGGAAGACCCCCTTCCTGACCAAATATCGCCAAAACAAAAGTAACAGATCTTCAACAATCTATGTACTATTTGAAGCAAATCAATGAACTTTTGTACAATTTTGAATACAGTGTTATCGACATTTATTCACATTTTCTCCGAAAATCAATTTTTAATTTTTAATTTTAGTTTTTATTTACTCAAAATAATCCTTCTTCCCTGAACTTTGTTTCACTTTTGGACACATTATTATCGACATTTACCAAAGTTTTCTTTCAAGAGCAATTTATGTTTTTTTTGTTTTGTTTTTTTATATTCAATATTAGTACAAATAATCCCTGTTGGTTCATCTTTTTAAAAAATCAGTTAGCCCATATTAACTTTGTAACCTACCTCACGTCCTCCATAAATTTCAAGTAAATCCGAGAAGTTTAGTTTTTCACTGTACCTAAAAAAAGTCACCGTACTTAAAAGTCTTTCTCACCGACCAAATATCGAAAAAGAAAGTATTGAACCTTTGTATAGGCACCATCTTCAACCATCTCTGCCAATTTCAAGCAAGTCAGTGAACTATGATTCAATTTTCAATACAGTATTATCGACAGTTATTCACATTTTCTCCCAAGATCAATTTTAAACAATTTTTTTAATTTTATTTATTTTTTATTTATTAAAAAATAATCCTTCTTCCGTCATAATTCTTAATCCGTTTTGAACACAGTATTATCGATATTTATCAAAGTTTCCCCTGAAGATCAACTTTCATGATTTTTTGTCTACAATCAATATTAGTACAAATAATATTTGTGGGTTCATCTGTTTAAAAAATCAGTTAGACCATATTAACTTTGTAACCTCCTCGACGTCCTCCATAAATTTCAAGTAAATCCGAGAAGTTTAGCTTTTCGCTGTACTTAAAAAAGATCGGACAAATGGGAAGTCCCTATCACCGACCAAATATCGAAAAATAAAGTAACGGAGCTTTGTCTAGACACCATCTTCAACAATCTCTGTACATTTGAAATAAATCAATGAACATTTGTACAATTTTGAACACAGTATTATCGACAGTTATTCACATTTTCTCCCAAGATCAATTTTAAACAATTTTTATTATTTTTTTTTTTTAATTATTAAAAATATTCCTTGTTAGTTCACCTTATAAATTTTATGTAAATCGGGGAAGTTTAGTTTTTTTTTTTCACTGTACTGAAAAAATCGGACAAATGGGAAGTCCCTATCACCGACCAAATATCGAAAAATAAAGTAACGGAGCTTTGTCTAGACACCATCATCAACAATCTCTATACATCTGAAGCACATCAATGAACATTTGTACAATTTTGAACACAGTATTATCGACAGTTATTCACATTTTCTCCCAAGACCAATTTTAAACAACTTTTAATTATTTTTTTTAATTAGTTAAGTTTTGTTACTGTATTTAAAAAATGTCGGACAAAGGGGAAGTCCCTATCACCGACCAAATAATTCTTCTTAGTTCACCTTATAAATTTTATGTACATCGGGGAAGTTTAGTTTTGTCACTGTACTTAAAAAAAATCGGACAAAGGGGAAGTCCCTCTCACCGACCAAATATCGAAAAATAAAGTAACGGAGCTTTGTATAGACACCATCTTCAACAATCTCTGTACATTTGAAATAAATCAATGAACATTTGTAGAATTTTGAACACAGTATTAACGACAGTTATTCACATTTTCTCCCAAGATCAATTTTAAACAACTTTTTATTATTTTTTTTTTATAATTATTAGAAATATTCCTTGTTAGTTAACCTTGTAAATAAATTTTATGTAAATCGAGGAAGTTTAGTTTTTTTTCACTGTACTGAAAAAATCGGACAAATGGGAAGTCCCTATCACCGACCAAATATCGAAAAATAAAGTAACGGAGCTTTGTCTAGACACCATCATCAACAATCTCTATACATCTGAAGCACATCAATGAACATTTGTACAATTTTGAACACAGTATTATCGACAGTTATTCACATTTTCTCCCAAGACCAATTTTAAACAACTTTTTATTAATTTTTTTAATTATTAAAAATATTCCTTGTTAGTTCACCTTATAAATTTTAAGTAAATAGGAGAAGTTTTGTTACTGTATTTTAAAATTTCGGACAAAGGGGAAGTCCCTATCACCGACCAAATATCCAAAAATAATGTAACGGATGTTTGTCTAGACACCATCTTCAACAATCTCTATACATTTGAAGCAAATCAATGAACTTTTGTACAATTTTGAACACAGTATTATCGACAGTTGTCCACATTTTCTCCCAAGATAAATTTTAAACAATTTTTTTATTTAATTTTTTTTATGTATTAAAAATATTCGTTGTTAGTTCACCTTATAAATTTTATGTAAATCGGAGAAGTTTAGTTTTTTTCACTGTATTTAAAAAATGTTGGACAAATGGGAAGTCTCTCTCAGCGACCAAATATCGAAAAATAAAGTAACGGATCTTTGTCTAGACATCATCTTCAACCATTACTGAAAATTTCAAGCAAATCAAAGAACTTCAGTTTACTTTTTAACACAGTATTATCGATATTGATTCACCTTTACTCCAAAGATCAATTTTAAACAATTTTGTATTATTTTTTTTTAATTATCAAAAATATTCCTTGTTAGTTCACCTTATAAATTTTAAGTAAATCGGAGAAGTTCGGACAAAGGAGAAGTCCCTCTCACCGACCAAAGTAATGGATATTTTGTATAAAAGCCACCTTCAACCATCTCTGCACATTTCAAGTAAATCAGTGAACATTGGTTCAATTTCCAACTCAGTATTATCGACATTTATTCACATTTTCTCCGAAGATCAGTTTTTACAATTTTTTTTTATTTTTTATTTATTAATAATAATCCTTGTTAGTTCACCTTAAACTCGAAAATTTGTTTACCTTTCTTATCGAAGGTATGCTGTATAAGTTATCCAAATATTAAGGACACGTTCGTTCTTCACCCAAAAGCCTATTATTAAAAAAATTTTTTCATCAAGACCATCTAAAAAAGACGAATTTTCTCTAGAACCACTCAATAAAATATCTTTGAAATTGTAAGTAATCCATATCGAAGTCAACAACTATAATTTCTTTGCTTCCATTAGAAGATGATCTGCAAACAAAAAGCAGATATATTTCAGAGAAAGATTTCATGGTTAAGTGAAGTGAAATTAATCCAATGGAATTGTATTGATAAGATTGAGTATTGGAATGTTCCAGGAATGGTGTGGAATATTGCAACAAAACTGTTTACTGTTACCTTGGTCATCTTCAACATAGCGAGTATGTAATCAATAATAATTTGTGTTGAACTCAAAATGATGATGGTGAAGATGATATTGATGATGATGATGATGACTACGATATTTTCTTATGATGATCATCATCATCATCATCACCCTGAAGGTATTAATATAATATTAGAATCACTGGATGGATGGATGATGGTTTATTATTTTGACTTCCATCTTTGTTATTTGGATATTATAGAGTACTACTACTACTACTACTTCTGCTAACTTCCATATGGAAGAGGAAACTCAGCTGAAGCATAAAATAAAAACAAAACGAAAGCCTAATATCTATAATCAGCAACACGTACACTTAATATTGTCCAAAGCACTGTTATTAGTATAATCAAATGGGAATTATCTGTAGTGAAGATCGAACTCGTTACTTCTTTGTACGTAAAGTAAAAGGAAAGAAGAAAAACCAAAAAAAAAATAAGACAACTAGTGGCTGGTGTTGATGCCACCTCAATGGATGCAATGCAATGGAATATGGTGATGGTGATGGCTATGATCTCTTTTCAGTTTAGCCAGACCATATACCATATTTGGCCTCCAAGACTCAATCGCCATAACCAACTTTGTTTTGGTGCAGAATCAGTCACAAAACAATTGTTGCCCTGGAGATCACTTGGACTTATTTTGCGGTGGCAATCTCAAGCCACTGTTAAAATGTGGTTGTAACAATTGCTCCCTTTCTTGGGAGCAAATGCAACTCACACCACATACTATGTGTCATAATCTATGGTAATCCATCTTGCTTTTTTGTTATGGTTATAGCAAGTCTCTGAACATATGTTTATATATATATGGGCAGACCATTTCGATATCGATGGCTGTCGGTTATTTGTAATTTGGAAATAATTCAATTGCAAATAATGTCTTGTAACTTTAGGCCTTAAACTATGGAAAATTTATTTTAATTACAATTGATATGACTTTGGTATGGCTCAGGAACTAGGCAAGAAGAATTATGGCTAATTCAAAATAAAAAAAATAAAAAAAAAACAATATCACAATTATATGAATAACATTTTGTTAAGCTAAAATAATAAAACATAAGTGGAAAACCCCAGAACTTATTATAAACAAAAAAAAAATAAAACAACAGGAAAATTATTCCAGCTTGGTTGGAGGGGGTTTGGTGGACAAGGTGGTATATTTCAAAAGATTAGCTTGATCCATGACTTTAATATGACCATGGTCTGGAGATCTGGCAGCTGCCGCCATCACCATGCTACCACCATCAATGCTTTAGCTTCTGTCTCTCTAACCCAGACTCCCATTGATCCTCACACAGCAAACGCTTATTTGGCGGCTAAGAAAAATTGCCAGAAAACAGCTTCCAGCGATTGATACAAAAGTTGCGGCAGATTTAAATGCACATAAATCTCACTTGGTGTCCGCCAAATTATAGTATTCAAAATTATTAGCTTTACACTGCCACAAAATGTGGCAAGGACAAATGTATAGCGTTAGCGGGGTAGGCAAATAAGCCCCTCCAACTGAAATTTACATACAAAAAAAAACTCTCATCTCCATATCTTAAGAATTGCGGGAGATCATCATGGTAAGCAAAAAAAAAGCCATTGGACAGACTTAGGAATCTTACGATCGATCTATAGATGACTGCTGTTGCTGCAGATGATCGATCTGTTTTGTTTTGTGTTTTTTTCTTACTTAAAAGTTTCTAGGGAAAGGGAGTTGGAAACGGGGGGATAAAGTTGAAAACGATTGTTTATGATACAAATTAAACAATTTATGACGACAGCACTAAACTAAGGCAAAACTTATGTAATAGCGGATCAAACATGGACTTAAAGCTAAAAAGCAGAAAAAAAACAAAAAACAAAAAAAAATTGCACAAAAAACTTCCGTGCATAACAGAAACAAAGGATGGTTGGTGGATCAGTAACCTGGTTTCATATATATTTTTTTATGCTTGGTGGACTGGTGAGGGGGGTGGGGGGGCTCAATATATTATTAAAGTTTCACCAATCCAGGCCTATGTAAGTAAGTCAAAGCCAAACCACTTGCCAAAAGTCAAATAGCCACTCTATGGTGCAACAACTACTCCCGCTGCTCTGCTGGTTTCTCCATATCCTCTAGAAAAATGCGTTTACTTGGTTTTTTTGCCGGCTGGCTGTAGTTATTGTATGATTGCCGGGTAGCTATAAATTAAAACACTCAAGCGCGTTCTCCTTTTATTTTATATTCTAGAGGCATACCATGTGTTAGGAAAACTAGGGAGCTCTGGATTATGGTGTTAGTAGCCTCGTCATCACAGTCATTGTTCTTGGGCAAGGGTGTTTTGCAACATTTTGGTTTGTTTTTTTTTTTTTTGTTTTTGCTGGATTTATGAAAAGATCATTTATTATAAATCGTTATCGCTTCTGGTCTCAAAATTTTGTAAGACCACAAAAAAAAAACAACCAAGCCACAAATATAAACTTGTAAAAGCTACATACAAAACTTATGTTCAAACATCTGTATTGAAAAAATAAAAATAAAAAATATATATATCAGTCAGTGGAATAAAGCTAAAGGAATTTTGTATGTTGGCCTAAAAGATTAAAATAAAAATTCTTTAAAGTAATTGATTTAATGCTGGCCTCATAATTTAAACCCCTTATTTTTGTCTTAACTTAAATTTTTTTGGTATTTTTTGTAAAAAATTCAATGATGGATTTTTTTATTTATTTTGTTTTATTTTTTTTTATTTATTTCAGCATCCCGTATGCCTTCCTCACATACATCACCACAAATGTGTCGGCCTCACTTTCATACGCCTCTTAGCTCATGGCTTACCAGCGAACATAAATCATTTGCACCCGCCAGTCCTTGGGGTAGCCCGTTTGCCTGCCCCCAAGAGCCTCAGGTGGATCATAAGTTGGGCCAGGTGGGACAAACACATCAAACCACAACGACGGGTCAGCATTCATTTCCATTTCCTCCCACACCGCCAAAGGATTCAACACCCGATTCAGTACAAACAGGTCCATCCGAATATCAGGTAAGTGGTAACGAAAGAGAAAGATAGAGAGAGAGTGTGATATTACATGAACTACCCCATGAAAATGAAAATTGTCGATAAAATCTTTCTCCTATCGATGTTAATATTCAAAGTTGGTCGGTAACACAGTGTTAATAAGTCTGATAATAATTGCACCCAGGTCATAGCTATCCTATCGCTATGACCTGGGTGCACTTATCATCAGACATATTAACACTGTGTTACCGACAAAAAATATTTAATGTTAGATATATTACATAGAGTGATAAAAAACTGGATTTTTTGAAAGTTTGTTTTTCTCGGTGTAAAAAAACATACCGACCGGTGGATGTCGGTATGAAAGGGTAATATCGGTTATATGTTTAAAAACATATAAACATATAACCGATATTACCCGTTCAACCGGTTTTCATATAAAGAAGTAATTATAAAAGGAAAATCAAATTTTATTATCACAAAAAAATCAACGAAAACATAATTCGAGATTTTAGGTTATGTTAATTGGCAGCCCCATGTATCAGGCTCACTTAGACTATTCAGTCCATTGTGATACCACATTGGTGAACTTCTCTTCGAGATTTAAAAAAAAAATTGGACACAATATTTTGTACTTCAAATGCACGTTGTACCTATTTAGAAGTGTGTTTTTCTATTTTTATTTTTCAAATGAGAAATCTACATTTTTCGAGCTATTTTTTTTTCTATGTTTCTATTTTTCTTTTTTTTTCTTTTTATTGATGAAAAATAAATTAAAAAATAAAGATATCAAGCTCGAAAAAACATAGATTTTTCATTTAAAAAAAATTAATCGCTTCCACTTTTTTGTCGATAATACCGGGTATGGGTTTAATATATATTTTCATTCATTGGAGGATTTTTTTAAAATAAATATATATTTTTGTAATTTTTTTCCTTACCGTTTAACAATATTTCTTCTTCGTCTTTTGTAGGCTGTGGTCAATGCCTTCATGCATCAAGCCCAAGCGACGGGTAGCAGTTCCCTGCCGGATACCAGTTGTGCGCTGGATATAAAACCCACCATACAGAATGGCAGTACATCATCACTACATAATGGTGGTGGTGCAGGAGGTGGTGGCGGTCAATCCTCAGCCCCCAAACAGCGTGAAGGTACTACAAATACCACCAACAATAATAACAATAATAGCAACAACAACAACAATAATAGTACAGCAAATAGCAATAACAATTCGGCAAATCACAATCAAACGCATAATTCAACAACATCCTCCTCAAGGTCATCGGCCTCATCGCACAGCAATAATAACAATGTCAACTCTGCCACCAGTAATACCAACTCCAGCAACAACAACAACAACACCAGCAGTAGTAATAGCAATCACAATACCACCTCTTCATCCCATCATTCCCATTCAAGTGGGAGTGCCTCACATAATGCTCTCCTTAATGGTCTGGGTAATGCAGCCGGTAGTATATTCGATGGGTCGGCCCAAACCAGCTATGGCAATTTAAGTAGTTCCATGGGTCTGAGTAATGGTGCTGGTGGAGCTGGAAATTCAGCTGCAAATAGTTATGATGGCAGCTATGCCTCATATGCGGCCCATCATCATCAGCAACAGGTGGCCGCTGCTGCTGCAGCGGGTATGTTCCAAAGTTCATCGATGGCTGCTGCGGCAGCAGCCCGTCATCATCATCATCATAGTCATGGGCATGGTCATATGCATCATCATGGAGGTGGCTCGTCGGGCATGGGTGGATCATCGAGTTTGGGTTCATCTGGTGGCGGTGGTATGGGAGGTGTGGGTGGCAGTAGTCATGGCATGGCCGGTGGCCTTTTGGGTAATGTCAACAGTTCAAGCTCTAGTGGTGGTGGTGGAGGAGGAGCCAGTGGCTTAGATGTAAAGCCGGCGCGTACAAAACCCAGGACAAGTGCTGGTAAGCAAGACACACACACACACGCAATTGTAATGGTGTGGGTGGTTTAAACTCTGTCACTAAATACACACATTCACATATACATTTATTTTTTTCGATTTTTTTTTTAAATTTTAAGATTTTTTTTTTAAGATTTAATTTAAGATTTTTTTCAAAATTTAATTTTAAGTTAAAATTTCTTTAAGTGACTTTCTATGTGTATTTATTTATTTTTTTTACTTTATGATATTTTTTTTAAGTTTTGAAAAGATTTTTATAACGTTTTTGTTATTGTTCTTGAAGACTTTCTAAAATTTAGATTTGCCTACAAGGGTTTCAAGTGTTTTGCATTTTGGCCCTCTGTCTGTCCGTCCTTTTGTTCACTCATCCATCTATTCATTCCTTCGAACCTGACTTTTCGTGGGATTTTTGGTGTTGTCTGGGTTCAGTGTACTTGATTCTCTTCTCATTCATACATCTAAGTTAGTCACTCACTTACTCAGTAAGTCATTCTTTCATAGCTTCCTTTATGGGCCACAACATGGCCATTTTTTCTCATGTAAAGCAAATTTTTCTCATTTCCCTTCTTCATCTCGCCTTTGACATTCCCTTTCCAATCAATTTTCTCTTGTTCCAAATTCAAGTGTACTTGCATTTTGTGTTGCAAATACCAAAAAAAAAAATCAAGCCCTAGCTTTTAGCCACTTGAGCATGTACACAGATTCACATACTTTGGCATTTGCTTATGGCCACAATTTGGCTTAGTACTCACTAAGTGGTGGTGGTGTATACAAAAAACCATTGTTTAAGCCAAAATACACAAAAGTGAATACACGTTTGCTTTGCCTTGGCGTGTGAACTCTCGCGCGCTCACGCAGTAACATCAGTGACAATGGTGAATGTGCAACATTTGTTGCTGTTGTTGTTGTTGTTATTTTGCATTCCGTTACTCATGGACTTTGTCTTGAGCATGGACCGAGCGACCCTTAGACGCAATAATGTGCAATATCTGCTTGTCTTATCAAGTGAATGAGTTCTTTAATTACTACCTTTACCGGAGTAGTTTGTCATCGTCGTTGGCAAGCAACAGAAGGAACTTCATTTTGCGATGATTGCATTGTTTAATTACATGTTAATTAGAGTTGGGCATATATGCATGTTGTAAGGTACATTATAATTGTGACAGTTCAACCAGGGAGAAGTGAGCTACCGCATACGGTAGGTCCTATGGCCGTCCGTCCATCCGTGTTTTATAAAATTTCAAAAAATTGGCGTTACTTTTACGATTGCCACTCGAGCCAAAAATAATCTATCAATATTTGGAGACAATTTACCAAAAAAAACTACTAAACCAAAAAATTTTATTTATGTAGAAAATTTTGTCAAAATGTTTTTTCTATAGAGAATTTTGTCAAAATTTTATTTCTATAGAGAATTTTGTCAAAATTTTATTTCTATAGAGAATTTCGTCAAAATTTTATTTCTATAGAAAATTTTGTCAAAATTTTATTTCTATAGAAAATTTTGCCAAAATTTTATTTCTATAGAAAATTTTGTCAAAATTTTATTTCTATAGAAAATTTTGTCAAAATTTTATTTCTATAGAAAATTTTGTCAAAATTTTATTTCTATAGAAAATTTTGTCAAAATTTTATTTCTATAGAAAATTTTGTCAAAATTTTATTTCTATAGAAAATTTTGTCAAAATTTTATTTCTATAGAAAATTTTGCCAAAATTTTATTTCTATAGACAATTTTGTCAAAATTTTATTTCTATAGAGAATTTTGTCAAAATTTTATTTCTATAGAGAATTTCGTCAAAATTTTATTTCTATAGAAAATTTTGTCAAAATTTTAATACTATAGAAAATTTTGTCCAAATTTTATTTCTATAGAAAATTTTGTCAAAATTTTATTTCTATAGAAAATTTTAAAAAAATTTTACTTGTATAGAAAATTGTGTCAAAATTTTACTTGTATAGAAAATTGTGTCAAAATTTTATTTCCATACAAAACTTTCTCCAAATTTTATTTCTATAGAAAATTTTGTCAAAATTTTATTTCTAAAGAAAATTTTGTCAAAATTTTATTTCTATAGAAAAGTTTGTCAAATTTTATTTCTATAGAAAATTTTGTTAAAGTCTTACTTTTATAGAATTTTTTTTCAAAATCTTACTTCTATAGAATTTTTTTTTCAAAATCTTACTTCTATAGAAATTTTTGTCAAAATTTTATTTTATAGAAAATTTTGTCAAAATTTTATTTCTAAGAGAATTTTGTCAAAATCTTACTTTTATAGAAAATGTTGTCCAAATTTTATTTCTATAGAAAATTTTGTCAAAATTTTATTTCTATAGATAATTTTGTCAAAATTTTTTTCTATAGAAAATTTTGTCCAAATTTTATTTCTATGGAAAATTTTGTCACAATTTTATTTCTATAGAAAACGTTTTCAAAATTTAATTTCTATAGAAAATTTTGTCAAAATTTTATTTCTATAGAAAATTTTATAAAAATTTTATTTCTATAGAGAATTTTGTCAAAGTTTTATTTCTATAGAAAATTTTCTCTAAATTTTACTTTTATAGAAAATTTTCTCAAAATTTTACTTCTCTAGAAAATTTTGTAAAAATGATATTTCTATAGAAAATATTGTCAAAATTTTGTTTCTATAGAAAATTTTGTCAAAATTTTATTTCTATAGAAAATTTTGTCAAAATTTTATTTCTATAGAAAATTTTGTCAAAATTTTAGTTATATAGAAAATATTGTCAAAATTTTATTTATATAGAAAATATTGTCAAAATTTTATTTCTATAGAAAATTTTGTCAAAAGTTTATTTCTATAGAAAATTTAGTCAAAGTTTTATTTCTATAGAAAATTTTGTCAAAATTTTTTTTTTGTAGAAAATTTTGTCAAAAATTTATTTCCATACAAAATTTTGTCCAAATTTTATTTATTTATAGAAAATGTTGTCAAAATTTTATTTCTGTAGAGAATTTTGTCAAAATATTATTTCTATAGAAAATTTTCTCAAAATTTTACTTCTCTAGAAAATTTTGTAAAAATGTTATTTCTATAGAAAATTTTATCAAAATGTTACTTTTATAGAATTTTTTTCAAAATTTTATTTCTATAGAAAATTTTGTCAAAATTTTATTTCTATAGAAAATTTTGTCAAAATTTTATTTCTATAGAAAATTTTGTCAAAATTTTATTTCTATAGAAAATTTTGCCAAAATTTTATTTCTATAGACAATTTTGTCAAAATTTTATTTCTATAGAGAATTTTGTCAAAATTTTATTTCTATAGAGAATTTCGTCAAAATTTTATTTCTATAGAAAATTTTGTCAAAATTTTAATACTATAGAAAATTTTGTCCAAATTTTATTTCTATAGAAAATTTTGTCAAAATTTTATTTCTATAGAAAATTTTAAAAAAATTTTACTTGTATAGAAAATTGTGTCAAAATTTTACTTGTATAGAAAATTGTGTCAAAATTTTATTTCCATACAAAACTTTCTCCAAATTTTATTTCTATAGAAAATTTTGTCAAAATTTTATTTCTAAAGAAAATTTTGTCAAAATTTTATTTCTATAGAAAAGTTTGTCAAATTTTATTTCTATAGAAAATTTTGTTAAAGTCTTACTTTTATAGAATTTTTTTTCAAAATCTTACTTCTATAGAATTTTTTTTTCAAAATCTTACTTCTATAGAAATTTTTGTCAAAATTTTATTTTATAGAAAATTTTGTCAAAATTTTATTTCTAAGAGAATTTTGTCAAAATCTTACTTTTATAGAAAATGTTGTCCAAATTTTATTTCTATAGAAAATTTTGTCAAAATTTTATTTCTATAGATAATTTTGTCAAAATTTTTTTCTACAGAAAATTTTGTCCAAATTTTATTTCTATGGAAAATTTTGTCACAATTTTATTTCTATAGAAAACGTTTTCAAAATTTAATTTCTATAGAAAATTTTGTCAAAATTTTATTTCTATAGAAAATTTTATCAAAATTTTATTTCTATAGAGAATTTTGTCAAAGTTTTATTTCTATAGAAAATTTTCTCTAAATTTTACTTTTATAGAAAATTTTCTCAAAATTTTACTTCTCTAGAAAATTTTGTAAAAATGATATTTCTATAGAAAATATTGTCAAAATTTTGTTTCTATAGAAAATTTTGTCAAAATTTTATTTCTATAGAAAATTTTGTCAAAATTTTATTTCTATAGAAAATTTTGTCAAAATTTTAGTTATATAGAAAATATTGTCAAAATTTTATTTATATAGAAAATATTGTCAAAATTTTATTTCTATAGAAAATTTTGTCAAAAGTTTATTTCTATAGAAAATTTAGTCAAAGTTTTATTTCTATAGAAAATTTTGTCAAAATTTTTTTTTTGTAGAAAATTTTGTCAAAAATTTATTTCCATACAAAATTTTGTCCAAATTTTATTTATTTATAGAAAATGTTGTCAAAATTTTATTTCTGTAGAGAATTTTGTCAAAATATTATTTCTATAGAAAATTTTCTCAAAATTTTACTTCTCTAGAAAATTTTGTAAAAATGTTATTTCTATAGAAAATTTTATCAAAATGTTACTTTTATAGAATTTTTTTCAAAATTTTATTTCTATAGAAATTTTTTTCAAAATTTTATTTCTATTGATCTTTTTTTTTCAAAATTTTATTTCTATAGAAAATTTTGTCCAAATTTTATTTCTATAGAGAATATTATCAAAATTTTACTTCTATAGAAAATTTTGTCAAAATTTTACTTCTATAGAAAATTTTGTCAAGATTCCACTCCTATAGAAAATCTTGTCACAATTTTACTTCTATAAAAAATTTTTGTCAAAATTTTATTTCTATAGAAAATTTTGTCCAAATTTTATTTCTAACATATAGAAAATGTTGTCAAAATTTTATTTCTATAGAAATTTTTGTCAAAATTTTACCCCTATCGTGCAAAATCGACCAAAACACCAGGAATTCTACCAAACAGTAAAAAATCTACCATTATTGGTAGAATTCTACCTACTTTGGTAACAGTGGTTACTTTTCCATACCCGCAAACTGGAAAAGACGACTTTTCCAAGAGTCAAAGTCCAGTTTTTTCATATTCCCCCATCAATGGCACTAATCGAATAGTATTTAGTGACCTATTAATTACAAAATTAAAAAGTCTACTCGGAATTGGAAAGAGATCTTTTTATACTGCCAACTTTTTAAAAGTTTTCAATAACAAAAATCGAGGTTTCCATAACCGCAAAATCGAAATGTTTGGATTTTAATGAAAATCAAAAAGTCGATATTTTAAAAAAATTTTAAACAAAACGTCGGAATTTTAATGAGAATCAAAAAGTCAATATTTTAAAAAATTATGAATCGATTGTTTGACTTTTCGATTTTTTTTTTTTTCAAAATTAGAAAAGTCGAAAATTGACTTTTCAATAGTGGGATACTTTTATTTCTTATTCTCCTTCTTATATTTCTTAATTGATTATTATTAAAAAATTCCTTAAAATTTAAAAGAGAGCGTGAATAATTTGTTTTTGACAAAATCCCCAATCTCTTCTGAAATTCCCTCCACTTGGCTTCCCATTAATTCATATAAGTAAACCTCTTCTTATACTTACCGCACCATTAATATAACCCTCGTTAGTACTTTCCATATAACTAGTCCCTAAAATGAAATGAAAATTCTTTATGGTTGTGAATGAATGCAAAAAAATAAACATAGTTTATTTGCCACAATTTTTCATTTTCTTGTGTATTTTTAATGGCAGTAACTTTTATTAGGCACCAACTTTGGTATGTGTGTTTAGTTTGTGGTCTGAGAAAGTCAGCAAAAAAACTGCAAAATAAAAATCAACGAGACATATCACATGTTTTTTTTTTTGTGGTGTATGTGCTATATGTATGTACGTAGCTCCACAACAAGCATAATCATACATATGCATGTATATCCGTACATCCGTCCGTCCATACGTTTGTCTGTTATACCGGTGTACCCGTTGAGCTGGTGAAATATGCGCGGAAGTGCTTGCAGTTGTTAACGATGTATAACACCTGCTACGCCGGCCGGTTTAAAATATTCTATTTCTACTATATACACTTGTAGCCAGGGAATACAAAAAAAACAACAGAAGACAATAAACAAAAAGTAGAGAATGTTTAGCTTCCTTGGCCAAGAGATTTTTGTATTTTGGAGCTATATGTTAGAGGGGGGTTTTTCCTTAATCATTCATGATAAATTAAAGGAATTTAGTTTTTTTTTCGGAAGGGAGAAGAAAGAATTTTTCAATTCTATAGAGTAACGTAGGAATGTACTTTTTAAGCTAATTTTTATAAAAATGTCTTTCACTTTTTTAAGGTTTTCGAATATGGGTTTTGTTTAGTTTTTCCTTATTGGATAAACCGAGCTGTTAATTATTAAACTTCTTGTCAACAGGAGGTCAAATTAAAAGGTATTTAAGGTCTCTGAAGGTCATCTAGCAATAGCGAAAAGTTTGTTTCTTAAGTTTTTTTGTTTTTTTGAGAATGCTCTCTTCTCTCAGTTCTCTAATACTCACAATAATGGGAAGTTTGTTTCTTAAGTCGTTTGTTTTGTTTGAGAATGATATCTACTCTCAGTTCTCTAATACTCACAGCAATAGCGGCATTCTTCCTTAGCAATAGCGAAAAGTTTGTTTCTTAAGTCTTTTGTTGTTTCTTCTCTACCTAATACCAGTTAGGTTTTCAACAATTTGTATATTTATAGGACAAGTATAGCTTTACTATTAAATAGTATTAAATGTCTCTGAATACCCTCGAGTCTTTATTCTCGCAACAACATCGGCCTTATTCTTTGATTTTTTTGCAAAAAAAATCTTCTGGTTTTCTTGTAATGAAAATTACAACATGTTTGTTTCTTAAGTCCTTTGTTGGTTTTTTTTTCTACTATAGTACAAATTCATAAAATAGTATAAAGAACCCTCAACTTTTCGCTCTCTAATATCTACAAAATAAAATCTTAATTTTCCGAGTTTGAAATAGTTTTTAAAAGAAAAGTTTGTTTCTTAAGTCTTTTCTTTTTCTTCAAATACAAAATTCCTAAAGTAAACTGTTCATTAAATTTTCTTCAGCCAAAATATAATTTCATCACAAAAGGTTATCATATGTCTCTAAATGTCCTCCATTTTCCAATAGTCACAAACAAATCTGCATTATTCATCAGCAATCCTGAAATAATTTCTAATTACAAGTTTGTTTCTTAAGTCTTTGGTTCGTCTCCTCGTATCAAACTCCAAAAGAAGGTTGAGAATTTTTCTACAGCATCTTATTTCCTTAGATGTCAAACTATAAATTCTCTATTAAAGATTAATACAAATCTCTGAATGTCCTCTACTTTTCGTTCACTAATAATCACAATAAAATCCACATTATTCTGATTCAAAGCCTGAAAGATTTTCTAATGATAAGGTTGATGCCTAAGTCTTTAGTCTTTTTCTAATATAAAATCACCAAAGTAAATTGTTTATTAATTTTTCTTCAGCAATTTATTTCACTTTTGTGTTAAGACACCTCTTCTCCCTTTTCGCTCTGCATTATAGCCGTCTTCTTTGGGATTCGCTAACAACCGAAAAGGGCTTTATCATTGTTTGCTTTTGTATATCTTTTATTGTATCAACAATCCTCAAAGATAAGCTTACGGATTGAGGGCGTAAGAACATATGTTGGTTTGTGTGGTGGTTAAAATGTTGTCGTTTGTGTCATTGTTTGAATTCAAGAGATTCCTTGTGGTAGTTTTTGTTTTTCTTAAACAATACAGTATTACAAGCAAAAATAAAATTGATTGGCTTGATTTTTTTTGGTTGTAGAAAGGAAACCTTCGTTTTGTATTGTCATCTACCTTTGTGGGGCTTATTTTAAAGTTTTTTTCTTGTTGAGCCATTTGAGTGTGTCAGGTGAAAAATCCTGCAAATAAATCGACAACAATAAGACATATCATTTGGTATAAATACCTCCAATATGTATTGTCCCAATCGCAGGTCTCAACTTTGGACCAAGAGAGAAGCAACCAAACGAGGAAAAAAACAGATACCACAAAATTGCTGTCATGCATGGAGTTTAAGTAATTGATATGGGTGAACTGGACTGGACTTTACCTAAAATCGCTTATAAGAAACTGTTAAGCATTGTTTAAGGATTTAAGATTGTCTGGCTGTATGCCAACTTGGCCCCTGGTTTTGGGTGTTTTGACAGTTCTCCAAAGAAGTTCAGTTCAAATTTAAGTTAAATGGTGATATTGATATTTGGAACTGCTCACTGGTGGCATTGAGTATTTCTTTTATGCCTTTAATTTTGTGAAGGTTAAGGGTATAAGGCGCTAGCAATTTACCAGGAATGTTATAAATCTTTGGAAAAAATTGTTTCATTCAAGTTGAGATTTCCGTTTTTAAGTCTCTCTCAAATAAAGATTGAAGCTTGTTATTTTTTTTAATTATGTGATCATTTAGATTTCTTAATTAAATTAAAATTTATTTTATTACTGAGTTTATTTTTCTCAATTTTCATTTTTTTAAATTCTCTTTGTTTGATTGGTTTCTCTTTTATTTTCCCCCTTGTTTTTGGGGGGTTTGTATTTTTTCACCCACTTCCACTTCTTTAAAAAAATTCTTTATAAACCTGTGTAAACACACCCGTTTATTTACACTCACATCAATGTGTCTGTTGTTTGTCTTGTTCACCAGCTATTTAAAATAAAATTGTATAAGAAAATTGTTTTGCGCTATCTTAAAAATATTTCATATTTACTTTATCTAATCTGTATTTAATTATATATGTATAATGCGTCTTAAAATCTATAAAGGTCAGAATAAGAGTGTCTCATAATGTATTTATAGGTAATAGGGAATCCTATTAATTATAAAATCTTGGAATTATTTTTTTTACCAACGAAAGAATTACAAAATATCCCAAAATTTGGTGGAATATTAATCCATCTGTATAGTGGTATCTAACAATTATATGTTTTTTTTTTAATAATATTTAATATTTTTTTAATAAATTTTAATAATCAAAAATTGCCAAAAAACCATTAAAAAAAGTCCTAAAAAGTTTCCTAAATTTTTCCTATGCTTAATTGAAAAAAGTGTTAAATCAATTAATGATTCACAATTACTGAGCCTACAAAAATATTAAAGAAAAGTGGGTTTATTCTTTTTAAACTCTCCGGACAAAAACTTTACTTCACGGGCTGCAAAATAAGCTTCCATGCTTTGGAGAAGGAGAGAGGTAGGAGAAATATTATATACTGATTGAGAGATATTATATACTCTACTTTAAGATTTACAAACAAAAAAAGTCTTAGAAAACTAAGACCTAAATCACTCCTATTCTGACCTCTATTTATGAATCTAACTTGCCTCCTTTCAAAATACTTTATATGTAAGTGTACTAAATTTTAAACTCTATATAATCTATTTTATCACAACTGCCTTAACAATAACTTTTTTACTTAATGCACTTGATACACACATATTTTCGGTAATAATGCACATTTTCCTGAAAATAAACCAAAGAGTCTAAAGCAAAACGCACTAGCACCCCCTCCAGAAGAATGAAAACTTCATATACGTTATATGTTTCAAGCACGTTTCTCTAAGATTTTATACATGGGAATTTTGTGTTTTATGATGCTGATGGAAATTAGCTGGAATTCCATAAACACATCCAGGAATAGGCAGAAAATGCACCAACATAACTGACAACTCCACATAAATCGTTAGCAGCAGACCTTTGTTTTTTTTTTCTGACAAAAAAAGAGGTCTTAAAAATATGCTGAAGCAATTTTTGGCTGCTACATCAGCATCGGAGAGACCAATATCATAGCCACAAAATAGATATAACTAGGGTCTTGGCGTATAGAAGAAATCAAAAAAAAGACCTCTAGAAAAAATGTGCACAAAATTCCTAGAAAATACAAAAACTCAGTCTCCATAAAACTTATAGAAGGCGAATGGCAGCATATCATAGTGTTTACCTATGAACCAGCACAATCAAAAATCACTGAAGATGAAGAAGAAATAACTACAACAACACAAACGTAAAAAAACGATAAACGACAATAAGAAAAAAATCGAAACTCCAAGAAGGCCTTTTTACATTCAGATGGTTGAACATACGACGCCTGTTGAAAGAGGGACAGACAGATTGCCATATAGTAAAACTCAAAACTACAGTTAGATATAAACACTAAATCATAAAGACCTGACCACAGACAGACAAAAAGGAAAACCTGCTGCTATGGGAGTCTGTCAGCCAAAACTACAACCACCACCTATGCTGTCAGACATTTTACGTAGTAAAAACCCTTGGACTCAAACGAAACAAACAAAAAAAAACGTAAAACAAAAATCGTCACAGGGAACTGTCACCAACTACAGGCGGGCCTATGGTCATCGCCTATGGCCCTAACTTATATGTCTGTCCTGAAATGTCTTGTAGTCTGTGCAGCATCATTACTGTAAACAATAAAGGATGCTGTCCTTCTGCCACTTCGAACGAGGCTAATTGAAATCAAAACAAAAATCCTTAATGATCGTAAAAAAGATCTCAAAAAAGACGACTAAGAACTCCACAGATAGAGAATTCACCCTACATGCTTTGATGATGCTTATTAATAGTTTTGTATATACAAGCAGAGATGGTTTGTTTTTTAAGCCAAAACCAAAAGTACCCTATCTCCCGTTCTGTGTATTTAGTTGGCCTTATGCATGAGGCTATTTAAAAAGGTCATCGTGAACATACTTAAGGGGCCAATATACAACAAATTCTTGTTGTGTCATCGCTTTGCTTGACTTGCATAACCCCAGTCATATAGCAGTATAACAGCATCATCATTATCAACAGCAACCTTTCTAAAGGTTTTCATGGTTCTGCTTCTTTGAATTTTTGGCCATAACAGTTTACAGCACAAGCGTGCGAGAGTTTATACAAATTGTTGTTATTGTTTTGGCTGTAGTCAACGATAACAACAACAACAACAGGAAAAAAATCGTAAAAACAACACCATCATCAGCAGCAACAATAACATTAACGAAAATTGGGAAGCCTATAAACAAACATCATTAACGCACTGATTTATTGGCCCTGGTCCATTTCAAAGTAAAACCAAATAACATTTAGAGTTAAAAAATCGTGACATTCGGTGTTAGGTTTTTTGAAGAGGGGTAATAAAAGGAAATGGAAGGTCCATGGCAATAGACTTAAAGATATAATAGTAATCCAATGATTTAAATATTCTATTTAAGAATAATTAATTTCTTAAGAAATTTCTCTTGAAATTCGTATTTCAGAATATATTTAGAATATGTGTTTCAATTTTGCATAGAACAAAAAATATTAAATATTAAAATTATTTATTAAACATCAAGTCCAATCAACCAACCTAAGTCATTCCCATTGGGAACCATAAAAAGTTTCTTGGGTTTAATAATATCAACAAAAATCATCCAAATTTCTTAAGCATTTTATTTGTAGAGTTCATTGTCTAAGTCTTTTATTCCGAGGAATAAAGTTTGATCCTTAAGTCTTTAATATTTTTCATATTCCTTGAAGAAAGAAGGAGAACCTCTCTCGCATAGAATTTTCTCATGTGATCTCTCATTAGTAGAGATCAAGTTCGTTGTCTAAGTCTTTCATATTGAGAGACCAAGTTTATTTCTTCAGTCTTTAATATTTATCATATTTTATGAGAAGGGGAGTGAACCTCTCTAACAAATAATTTTCCCCTGGAGACTATTTAATTTATAGACCAAGTTCATTTCTTAAGTCTTTCATATTGAGGAACTGAGGAACAGCATTTGTAGAAATCAAGTTCGTTGTCTAAGTCTTTCATATTGAAAGACCAAGTTTGTTACTTAAGTCTTTAATGTTTCTCATAGCTCACGAAGATTCCATGAGCAATCAATGATCATTGCTCAATTCTGTTGTATAGGAATTGTCCCATATGTTCTCTCCTTTATAGAGATCAAGTTCATTTCTTAAGTCTTCCTTCGGGGAATTAAGTTTGTGTCATTAGTCTTCAATTTTACGACATTTACTAAATTCAAATATCTTTTAACATTCAATCGCAGTTAATAAATTCAAAAAGTCGGTTTTTTTTAGATAACCGGTATATCTCTGGGGAAACCAAGTTCATGCCTTAAGTCTTCTAGCTAATTATTTTTATCTAAATATATTTTTACAATTATACATAATATGATCTAATAGCCCCCTTTATTAATACTTTATCATATTTGCAAAATCCATTTAAAAACTTTTCCATTAGGTGTCATTTTCAATAATGATTTATTTCGATAATATGAAATCGTAATTGCATTGTTATTTCACTCATTATTATTACTATCATATTTTTTCATCGAAATACGTACTTTTTAAAAGCGAAAAACATTATTGTGGAATTCTATTGCACCATTTATTATGTCATTAGTATTGAAAAGAAAAACAAATTACAATTTCTATAAAGAATACGGTTTTAATCCGTTGATTATTTGGTTAAACAAAAATGTTGATATACTATGAATGGACTGCCAGAGCATTGATATAAACTAAAGCTAATATGCGTTCTAGGATTTGACATTCAATTTTCTTTCCCTTCAACTATATCCTAACTTTACTTTCTCCAATTTTGGCAGGTGATTGTGTCCATTGGCGCCTTATAATTGCATGGTATATAAAAAGTCCAATTAATTTGAATTTTTCTCAAAACTAAATTGAAAAAATGTTTATCCTTCGAACAAAAAAAAAAAAGAAACTTCTTGGAATTAAACTGTTTAAGCTCCTTCGAAAACTAAATTAATGTATAAAACCCTGGCTGTCTGTCTGCTAGTATTTTTGTTTTCCCACTCTTTGTCACTTTCAGTTCGTGTTGGAAACACAGACCACAAACCAACGAATCAACCTCATCATCATCACCATCATCATTATTATTGTCATGTTGGTGGCGTGTTTCTTCTGCTTTTCGATGTTCTTCATTTGGGGGGGTTTCCAAAGAATTTAAAGACTTTTGTTTGATGATTTTTTCGTGTAGAGTTTTGTTTTTTTTTAGTTATTTGGCTGAGGGTTTGATACAATGTTTTGTTGATTGTTGGTTTTTTTGTGGGCTATTTATATTGTCGCATCTTGTTAACAATGGTAAAAGACAAAATGCTCCACTAAATTATATACCATACACAGGTAGATATACATATGCCAAATTAAAAAGGTATTGCTTAATTTAAATTTTAACAAAACAAATGAGAAAAAAAAACAATGAAATGAAATTGCTAATAAAAATTTTATTTAAGGGCTTCAAAAAGACACTCAGATATTTTCTAATTATATATTCAGGTTCAAAAAATCAGCCAGCCAGCCAACCTACTTTTCAACACCATTTTTATATTCTCATATAAAAGAAATTAAAATTTTGAGGGGTGGTGTCAGTTTAGTGCGTGTTTTTTATTATTACGAAAAAAAAATATATGTTACTGTGGTTTTATTGTCAAAGACCATCAACACATGGTTAAAACTAAAATAACCACACACACACAAAATAAAAATCTTAACAACCCAATACAAACAAAAACATAATTCTAAAGGCCCGTTGGGTTTTGGGGGAGTGGGAGGCCTACTATTCCTGGTGACATACCTTCTTTAATTTACGACATAGTCATAACACGCATTCTCGCTCCTTGTTAATTTTGTTGAAAGCTTTACAATGGTCGAATCATCAAAATTTATATGTCCGTCTGGTCTGTTCATCCCTAGTGAAAACAACCATATGTATTTTTGTCCCTTGTCCGAGTTATACAAATTATTGCAAATCTATAAAATAAAGGAGAATTGTTACAACCACTAAAACCTAGAACTCCAATAATAACCAAGAAAGCCTTACTCATAATACAAAAAAAAAAGAAATTAAATATAAGTGGACTCTTTGGATTGCCAAATACAATATTTGTAGTTAAGGTTGTTTGAAGATATCTTCAGTTGTTTTTTTGTTTTTGGTTTTTACGAGCCAAACCAACATAAAACAATAGAAGAACGCACTTATATTCCACATTAAACAACCATTGGACACCACTGTTTAATGGTCATTAGTCAGCAAAGTACATGGAATACTAGTTTAGCTATCCCATACCTCAAGACTTATACCACTCAAATAAAAATGAAAATTACAAGTGTCTTACTCTGTATGTGACTAACGTGTTTTCTATTTTTTTTTTTTTTGGTTTTGTTTTGTCTCCACACCCCCACAATAAATCCAACAGGGGCGTATTTTCAAATATACAGAAGCTAAAGGAGGAAACGTTTGGATATTTCCACATATTTGGGGAAAAATTGATTGGGGTGTTATATTCCACCTATTTTTTTTTTATTCCTAATTTTTTTTATTTTATGTGTGAAATGATCACATACCTACTTTTCTATCTTAATTCATAGTTTTCCAAAAGAAATTAGTATGAAATTAAAAAAACCCCATTTGATGTTAATGTTTGCTGGGTGATTCTATCCAAATATTTAATAACTAAATTATCAACGGAAACCTTAAAACCAAGGGGCCAATTAGAATGTTAATTTTACTCTTGACCTAAAGTTAACGTTGCGTAAAAATGCATCGAGAAAATTGAAAATTTTTAAAAATGTGGTAAACCAGAAAAACACATACACACACACTCTCATTAAAACTAACACCACCTAAATCCCAAATTGAAATTTAAACTAATTTAAAATGTTCCCCCCTTAATGATCACTGTCCCTATATATTAGGATTTTTTGTTATGGTCACTTTGTTTTTGTTTTTATCCAAACAAATAATTTGGTTAAAAATTTTGAAAGTGAAAAAATTAAAAAAAAAATACTAGACTGGCCGTTAAATATCATGTAATTGCAGAGTTATTAACATGACTTGGCATTACTTGACCTAAGATTGTCTAGCAGACAGATGGACAGCTACTAAAAAATAAAAACTAAATGTACATCATTTACGCTTCCATGAAAATTATGACCTTATAATTTTAGCTATCAAAATTAGACATAACACAAAACTTTTGGTGGTTTGAGAGGGGAAGAGTAGGAAAATGTGAAGAAGGAAAAAAATAAAAAGAATTTTAGAAACTGAAAAAAATTAAAATTTTTAGAATTAGGGAAGAGAGAAGAAAAAAATATTTTGAAGGGCTTAAAAATATTTTTTTTTTTCATAGTTTAATCATTTTGATCTTATAGTAAATACAAGATTAAAACATAAAAATTAAGAAATCTAAAAAAATATTTAGAGTAGGAAAATGAGAAGGAAAAAAATAAAAAGAATTTTAGAAACTTAAAAAAAATAAATTTTTAAGAATTACGGAAGGGAGAAGAATAAAATATATTTTTAAGGCCTTAAAAATATATATTTTTTTCATTTTCATCATTTTGACCTTATAGTAAATACAAGATTAAAATATAAAAACTAAGAAATTAAAAAAAAAAATATTTGGAGTAGGGAATTAAGAAGAAAAAAAATAAGAATTTTAGAGACTTAAAAAATTATTATTTTTTAGAATTACGGAAGAGAGAAGAAAAAAATATTTTGAAGGGCTTAAACTATATATATATATCTTTTTTTTGATTTTTTAATCATTTTGACCTTATAGTAAATTTAAGAATAAAATATAAAAACTAATAAATTAAAAAAAATATTTAGAGTAGGGAAATGAGAAGAAAAAAAAATAAAAAGAATTTTAGAAACTTAGAAAAATAAAATTTTTAGAATTAGTGAAGGGAGAAAACAAAAATATTTTGAAAGGCTTAAAACTATATATATATTTTTTTTTGAATATTTAATCATTTTGAAGGGCTTAAACTATATATATTTTTTTGATTTTTTAATCATTTTGACCTTATAGTAAATTTAAGAATAAAATATAAAAACTAATAAATTAAAAAAAAATATTTAGAGTAGGGAAATGAGAAGAAAAAAAATAAAAAGAATTTTAGAAACTTAAAAAATTAAAATTTTTAGAATTAGTGAAGGGAGAAAACAAAAATATTTTGAAAGGCTTAAAACTATATATATTTTTTTTGAATATTTAATCATTTTGATCTTAAAGTAAATCCAAAATTAAAATATAAAAACTAAGAAATCTAAAAAAAAATTAAAGTAGGGAAATGAGATGAAGAAAAAAAAAGAATTTTAGAGACTTAAAAAAATTATTATTTTTTTAGAATTAGAGAAGGGAGAAAAAAATATTTTGAAGAGCTTAAAATATATATTTTTTTTTGATTTTTTAATCATTTTGATCTTATAGTAAATACAAGATTAAAATATAAAAACTAAGAAATTAAAAAAAAAAATATTTAGAGTAGGGAAATGAGAAGAAGAAAAAAAAATTTTAGAAACTTAAAAAAAATTAAAATTTTTAGAGTTAGAGAAGGGAGAAAAAAAAATATTTTGAAGGGCTTAAAACTATGTATATTTTTTTATTATTTAATCATTTTGATCCTAAAGTAAATACAAAATTAAAATATTAGAAATCTAAAAAAAATTAGAGTAGAGAAAAAAGAAGAATTTTAGAGACTTAAAAAAATTATTATTTTTTTAGAATTAGAGAAGGGAGAAGAAAAAAATATTTTTAAGGGCTTAAATTTTATTTTTCTATTTATTAATCATTTTGATCTTATAGTAAATACAAGATTAAAATATAAAAACTAAGAAATCTAGAAAAAAATTAGAGTAGGGAAATGAGATGATGACAAAAAAAGAATTTTAGAGACTTTTTTTTAGAATTGGGGAAGGGAGAAGACAAAATTATTTTTAAGGGCTTAAAAATATATTTTTGATTTTTTAATGATTTCGATCTTACGGTAAAGACAAGATTAAAATATAAAAACTAAGAAATCTAAAAAAAATATTTAGAGTAGGGAAATGAGAAGCAAAAAGAAAATAAGAATTTTGGAGACTTAAAAAAATATTTTTTTTTTTAGAATTGGAAAAAACTTATTTTTAAGGGCTAAAATTTTTGTTTATATTTTAATCATTTTGATCTTATAGTAAAGACAAGATTAAAATATAAATACAAAGAAATTTAAACAAAATATTTATATATTTATACAAATACATATATATTTTAAAATATAAACATTTACTATAGATACTATAGGTTATAAGAACTTATATAAAACATATATAATTACTAAAAAAATTAAATTATTTTTACAAAATTTAATATATAGATTTAATAAACTATTTAACAAAAATTAATATATTTATATATATTTTGTAAAAATTATTAGAATATTTATTCTAATAAAAAAATGTATTAAAAATAAAATTTTTCACTTATATATAAAATATAGATTTAAGTTTTCTATACATATTAATTCTTTAAAGTTAATATTAACCCAAAAATGCTATTGTTTATTAGAATATTTATTCTTTATTTTTATTAGAATATTTATTCTAATAAAAAATGTATTAAAAATAAAATTTTTCACTTATATATAAAATATAGATTTAAGTTTTCTATATATATTAATTCTTTAAAATTAATATTAACCCAAAAATGCTATTGTTGTTGTGCTCTATCTCTCTAAAAAAAACTCGATTTTCTTTCAAACAAATAAATTTAATTTTATTATTTATTTATTTCCCTTTTTCTATTCTGCTTTCATTTCATCTTTTGCAGAAGGACGTGAGTGCGTAAACTGCGGTGCAACCTCAACGCCACTATGGCGACGTGATGGTACCGGTCACTATTTATGCAATGCCTGTGGTTTATACTATAAAATGAATGGTCAAAACCGACCACTAATTAAGCCAAAACGAAGACTGGTAAGTGGGTTTGTTTTTTTTTTACATTTACTTAGTTAAAGGTATTAAGGGAAAAGAAACCTACCCTTAATCATGATGTCGAGGTTAATAACCCCTAAAATGCTAAAAACCAGGATATTTCAACTAATGAAAATTTGAATGAAATAAGAAACCATCCATCATTATTTCTTTTGATTTTGTGTGTGTGTTTTTTTTTATATATTTTATTATATATATTTTATATATTTTTTAATTTATTTGTGCTGTCTCCGAAAAAGACTATAAACTCCCCAGCATGACAATACTCAAATGTCATAATATTTCCAAGAAATTATAGAAATTATTATTATTAACTCGAATGAAGTTAAGAAAAAAAAAAAACCAACAACGAAGAGGGAGATACATAAAACACCCAGTCACACACTTAGAATTATGTGAATGGATAACTGAATGGACAGACAACCTCAACCTATGAATAGATGGGTGGATAGACATATGCCCATAAAAATTTTAATCATCTTCAGAGTTGGCATCTATTAAAATTATAGGGAAGGAAAAGATAGAAAACTAAAAAAAAATAAATTAAAATTTATATTTATATTTAAAAAAAGTTAAATAATTAATTTAATCTGAAGTTGAAAACCCTAAAAAATAATAATAAAAAACTAAATTGAAAATTCATTTAAATTTAAATAAATAAAATAAAACCGACAAAATAGTTATTAATAAAATAAAAATGACAAAATGTAAACTAAACTAAAATATAAAAAATTTTATAAAAAATATTAAAATTAAAATTCTAATTTAATTTTAAAATTTATTTAAATTTAAATAAAAAAAATAAAAACATTATTGATAAAATAAAAAAATGTGAACTAAAATTGAAAAAAAAATATTTAAAAAAATATTTGAATTAAATTAAATAAAATTAAATTACATTTAAGAGTTTAAAGAGTAAAAATTTCACAACTTTTCACTAGAGCCTAGTCCTATGCTTCATTTATTGCAATAAAAAAAATCTTCCTCTTAAATAGGAATTTTTATTTTAATTTGAAATAAATTTTTGTAAGAATTTTACAAAAAAGCTAAAAAAAATATATTAAAATTTAGTTAAATTTAAATAAATAAAATAAAAATTAATAAAACAGTTATTGATAAAATAAAAATAACAAAATGGGAACTAAAATTACATATATAAAAAATATTTAAATTAATTTAAATTAAATTAGTTCTAAGAGTTTAGGTTATTGCTTAAACATAGCGATTTTAGATTCCAAATATTTTACAACTTTTCACTATAATAAACAAATCTTCTTTTTGGATAGGAATTTTTAATTTTTTTTCAATTTCAAAATTGTTTCTCTTAAATCCCATCTATTGTCAAATTGTTTTGTAATATCCATATCGACATCCCTACCCTGTCAGTAGCGATGATGGGCATGAGAAGGACATTGACAATGATGACAATTTGAAATGCTGCTGCCACACTTGTCAATGCAAGGCAAAGTGGCAAAGCTTCAACTTCAATTCCCGCTTTAAACTTTAGTTCAATTCCAAGACACAAAACTAAAAAGCAAACCCTAGACTTTCGAATGGGAAGATCTCTAGTCATCCAAAAGTCTAGATTGCTGACTAAGCATAGATGATATCTTGGCCAGTTATGTGTGTTCTTCATTTGTAGTAGAGTAGTAAATATGTGGGAATTAATTTCAGCATATCTACTTACATATTTTATGACAAAAGGTAAGGACAGACAAACGAACGAACGAACGAATGAAAGAAATGGATGGACGGACAACTATGATATTTACTACAGATTAGTTTAGGTGGTGGTGGTGGCGCCTGATTCAATGGACCATCATGTGGTCGTATCATGGAAATCAAAAATTGATTATCACATAGTAGTAGTAGTTAACGTAGGCCGAGGGAAAAGGTTTGCAGACGGACTTGGGTTATGGGGAAAGGCAGACAGACAGACAGACAGACAGATATACAAACATAATGTTTATGTGGTGATAAGAGCTTCTTGTTGACAATCTTATGGTGGCTAAGACATCATCATAGTGCCTAGCTACGATGAGATTACTCCTTTCTTTTTTCCATAGAGTAATAATCATAACGATCATTTTGATATGCAGTAGTTTTTTGTTTTTTGGGGAATTTTGTGATGAGGGAATATTGGTCTATTAAAAGGCCTTGTTTTATGATTGTTTTAGTCCCTTACCTTAAAGGTAGGGGCATATATTGATTTAGTCAATATGATTAGCATAAAAAATCGATTATTTTAATATGACCCCAAGACTACCTTTGGTTAAACTGCCTCTAGCCCCCCACTCCAAACCACCACTAACACATCCTATTTCATTTCATTTTATTTTATTTTGTTTTTTTTTTTTTTGTTTCAAGAATCCCAATGATTTGGGTTTAGGTTACCCACAAATTTTATATTTTTAGCCACCTTTAAGGTCTGTCAATGAGGCATGAATTTTTCTTATAGGCAGAATCATCCACCAGATCATTCATATTTCCTTTGGCAAGCCCTTACTCACTCACTCACTTTCTTGACTTTGGTAGTTGGCATTGCTATCCTCCTACCAAAGTCATCGACTACTAAATGTATGAGTGACTGAGTCTGGTTAGGTTTGTTGGTTGTGTGTATTTTGATACTTGGATCATGTCTTTTATGAGGGAATTCCCAAGAAATTCACAGCTGGACATTGAAAGACTGTTGACAATTTTTGTAGGTATTAACTGACTGAATGTATTGCTTGTACTAGCTAGTCAGCTAGGTGAGCATTGGTATTGGTAGTGATGTTTTCTGAAGAATATATTCAAGAAAACAGCAAAAAAAAAAAACAACAAAGGAAAAATTAACTACATCGCTTGTGGAATGACCCAGGTGCTCTTTGCTCCAACGTTTTTGCTTAAACAATTTCCTTCGTAGCCTTTTTATGGTTTTTAGGTATTTTTTTTTTTTACCAAAACTCCCTTGGTGTTGACAAAATATGCAACAAATTAAAAATGAAATATTTTAGATGGATATTTTTTTGGATTTAAGAAGACAATGAGGGATATGGCTATGACCCCCAGTTAGTCTCTAGAAAAAAATGCTATGGATGGCTCCCCTTGTTTAAAAGGGGTATAACCCCTGTAATTAAAAACATGGAATAATTCGAATAACTAATTAAGCAATTCAAATTAAACTTTCCCAAGGACTATCCCAAAGTCATCGTCTTATTAAAGAAGAATTGTTCAATCGAAAATAATTTATTACAGAAAAAAATTTATATATCTGGAAAAATATATAGCCGTCATTACAAAACATGATCGCCTAGATATGGTTTATACAAAACTTATTTAATTTTAGGTAAATTTTAAAATTATAAATTAGATTTTCATTTTACTTTGGCTAAAAATTTAATTTGCTACAGCAATCAAAAAAAATCAAAATAATTAATACCTAATATTAAAATAAAAGTGTAGCACACACGACTGCCATAGTTGGTAGAATTCTACCAAACATGGTAGATTTTCGACTCTTGGGTAGATTGGTAGAATTCTGGATGTTTTGGTAGATTTTGCAAAATATTCCCAGCTGAGAGGTGCTTCACAAATTTTCTTTTAACATAAAATTTTGACAAAATTTCTATAGAAATAAAATTTTGCAAAAAAAAATTTCTATAGACATAAAATTTTGACAAAATTTTCTATGGGAATAAAATTTTGACAAAATTTTCTATAGAAATAAAATTTTGCTAAAAATTCCTATAGAAATAATCTTTTGAAAAAATTTTGAATAGAAATAAAATTTTTTACAAAATTTTCGATAAAAAAAAAAAAAATATTGGCAAAATTTTCTATAGAAATAAAATGTTGACAAAAATTTTTTATAGAAATAAAATTTTGCGAAAATTTTTTATACAAATAACATTTTGTAACAATTTTCTAAAGAAATAGAATTTTGCAAAAATTTTCTATAAAAATAAAATTTTGACAACATTTTCTATAGAAATAAAATTTTGATAAAATTTTCTATAGAAATAAAATTATGACACAATTTCCTATAGTACTAAAATTTTGCAACAATTTTCTATAGAAATAAATTTTTTCAAAAATTTTCTATAGAAATAAATTTTTTCAAAAATTTTCTATAGAAATAAATTTTTTCAAAAATTTTCTATAGAAATAAAATTTTGCACAAATTTTCTATAGAAATAAAATTTTGACAAAATTTTCTATAGAAATATTTTTTTTTACAAAATTTTCTATAGAAATAAAATTTTTACAAAACTTTCTATAGAAATAAAATTTTGACAAAATTTTCTATAGAAATAAAATATTGACAAAATTTTCTATAGAAATAAAATTTTGCTAAAATTTTCTATAGAATTGAAATGTTGACAAAATTTTCTATAGAAATAAAATTTCGACAAAATTTTCTATAGAAATAAAATTTTGATAAAATTTTCTATAGAAATAAAATATTGACAACATTTTCTATAGAAATAAAATTTTGATAAAATTTTCTATAGAAATAAAATTTTGATAAAATTTTCTATAGAAATAAAATATTGACAACATTTTCTATAGAAAAAAAATATTGACAAAATTTTCCATAGAAATAAAATTTTGACAAAATTTTGACAAAATTTTCTATAGGAATAAAAGTTTGACAAAATTTTCTATAGAAATAAAATTTTGCAAAAATTTTCTTTAGAAATAAAATTTTGACAAAATTTTCTATAGAAATAAAATTTTGACAAAATTTTCTAGAGAAATAGAATTTTGCAAAAATTTTCTATAGATATAAAATTTTGACAAACTTTGTATAGAAATAAAATGTTGACAAAATTTTCTATAGAAATATAATTTTTACAAAATTTTCTATAGAAATAAAATTTTGCGAAAATTGTCTATAGAAAAAAAATTTTGACAACATTTTCTATAGAAATAAAATATTGACAAAATATTCTATAGAAATAAAATTTTTACAAAATTTTCTATAGAAATAAAATTTTGGCAAATTTATTTTATAGAAATAAAATTTTGACAAATTTATTTTATAGGAATAAAATTTTGACAAAATTTTCTATAGAAATAGAATTTTGATAAAATTTTCTATAGAAATAAAATTTTGACATAATTTTCTATAAAAATAAAATTTTGCGAAACTTTTCTCTAGAAAATTTTAATTAAATATTTTATTTTAATTTTTTCAATTAAAGACTTTAAAAATATAGTCCCATTACACTCGCTGATATGGACCAATGGTTACTTCCTCTTATATTTGAAATATCAGAAGATAAACAAAGATTTTATCTCCAGCCAATTATAATGATTTTTATTTCTCCTTTCCGCCTCCCCCCCCTTAGGGCGGCTCCACCATGTTGGTGGTCTCCTTTGTAGTCCTTTTTTACATTTCACAAAGATCTTTGCAAACAATCACAAAACATTTGTCAACTTTGACAACGACAAAACCAATGTCCTTACGGGGATATTTTATTGTTGACCATACAACTAAAAACACCAAAAAAAAAAGAAAAATAAAACGCAACAATTCTACCGCCACCGCCTCTACATTAATCCAAGGAAACTACGAAAGAAACAAAGTTTTATAATACAAACTATATAAACTTGAAACAACAACGGGGCAATGACGATGACGTCGACAAAAAATACAAACAAACAAAAAAAGAAACAATTTTTAATGAATTCAAATTAAAGAAAACAATGTGTAGTACTTCAAGTAATGCTAAAATTCCCCCCTTAAGTCTTGAAAAAAAAAACTTTCAATGCTTTTGTTCTCGGCATCAAAATGACTGGCTGGCCTGGCTAACCGGCTTACTAGAGTCTAAGTTGAATGGTTGGCGCTGATGGTGGTGATGTTGTTGTTGTTGCTCATTTTTAAGTTTTAAGGCTAAAACACATAAATTCTCAAAATGTTTTCATTGTTTCATGCTTTGAGCTTGATATTCTGTATGTGGTGTTGTTGTTGTAGTTTTGGCCTTTTTTACGAATTGTTGGTGTTGTTGCCGGTGTTTTGCATATCCCTTACAGTTCAAGTGAATGCCACACAACAATGCTTCTCTCATTGCGGTGCGAAACTCCTCATGTTAGCTATATTGGTTTGTGTTTTTGTTGCAGCTGCCGGCCAGCTAAAGCAATTGCTGTCGCCGCCGCCACCACCAACACCGCTGCTGCCGCTTATGCGCTTAGCTATCTGGCAATTCGTCTGTTTTGCCCGGTTCAATAATTGCGTTTAATTATAAAGTATCACAAAAGTAGGAGCAACAATAAACCAAATGTATTTTTGAAACAAAAAAAAATAAAAAACACAACAAACAAATTGAAACTGCATCAATCCCAAAACAAAAATCTCAGACCGTCGATTGGCTTCAAACACACGTCCGGCTATGTGTAAGTCAAGCATTGAATCTTGGTTTTAATTTTTTTTGGTTTGGCCTAGGTTTATGGCTTTCCAACACAATTGTTTTGTTTTAATGTAGTTTTCGAACAATTTGTAAAACAACTGAAGTTCAAAACCTTACCTTGACATAGTTTCGAGATACTCTGTTTTGTAACTAAGGCCATACTTAACCCAGGATTGGGAAAGCGAAGACGTAGGTTAGGTAACTGTAAATCAGAATGTATAGGTAGAGATAGAATTCGAAAATTATTTCAGTTAAAAGTTAAAAAAAAACATTTAATTAAGTAATGAAATAAACTGCGGTGATAAAATATTAAGAAAATTTAAAAAAAAAATGGAAAATGTAGCATATCCGAAAGGCGTTTTATTTTGTTTGAATTGCGGTGTGTACATTAAGGAATTTTTTTTATAATTGATCCTCAATTTTATTATTATGTTATAATAAAATAAAAATAATATTTAATATTAATAATCTTAAAGTTAAAATATAATTAATATTAATAATTATAAAATTTTAATATTCATTATTTAAGATTATTGAAATTTTAATTTAATTTAATTTGGCTATAGAAATTTTAGCTAAAATAAAGTTTGGGGACATGTTATAGGTTAAGCAGTAGAAAAAATATTTTTAAAAAAATATTTTATTTGAGAAAAACCTAAAAACAAACTGCACATTTTATTAATAAAAAATTATCACCAATTTTCTGTTATAAAGAGGATTTTTCAAATTATTTAAGAACTACCACAGTTTGGGGACATGCTGCAATTTGAGAACATAATAAAAATTTTAGCTAAAATATAGTTTGAGGACATGTTACTGGTTGAGGAGTAGATTGCAATGGGGCAAAGAGTAAGTTGAGTTTAAGCAATGGTATAGTGGATTTGTAAAAACGTATGTTTGGGGACATGACAAGAAGGATAAACTTTTTAATTATTGTTTTTGTAAAATATTGTCATTAGGTTTCCAAATCTCTTTGTTTTAGAAACCATTACAGTTTGAGCCTATGCTTCAATTTGAGAAATTTTCAAATAATTTTGTTTTTGGATCTACTACACAGTTTGGGGACATTGCTTCATTTTGAGATCGTAAGAAAATTTTTAGGTAAAATTGATTTTGGGAGCATATTGTAGACTGAACAAACTATTGCAATTATGTCTTGGAATATTATGTAAAGTGCAAGTTGAGTTTATGGACTCAAATAGGGGGTTTTTGGAAATAGCTATGTTTGGGGATATAATACATTTTAAATAATTTTTGTAAAAACAAATATTTCTACAAAATGTTTCTAATTTTTCAGGAGAAATCGAAGCTTAGCAGCACCAAGGGGTTTTCCAAAAACTACAGTTCTGGGATATATAAAATTTTGTTTTTGGATCTACTACACATTTTGGGGACATTGCTTCATTTTGAGATCGTAAGAAAATTTTTAGGTAAAATAGATTTTGGGAACATATTGCAGATTGAACAAACTATTGCAATTATGTCTTGGAATATTATGTAAATCGCAAGTTGAGTTTATGGACTCAAATAGGAGGTTTTTGGAAATAGCTATGTTTGGGGACATAATAAATTTTAAATAATTTTTGTAAAAACACAAATTTCTACAAAATGTTTCTAATTTTTCAGGAGAAATCGAAGCTTACCAGCACCAAGGGGTTTTCCAAAAACTATAGTTCTGGGATATATAAAATTTTGTTTTTGGATCTACTACACAGTTTGGGGACATTGCTTCATTTTGAGATCGTAAGAAAATTTTTAGGTAAAATAGATTTTGGGAACATATTGCAGATTGAACAAACTATTGAAATTATGTGTTGAAAAATTATATAAAGTGCAAGTTGAGTTTATGGAGGTTTTTGAAAATAGCTATGTTTGGGGACATAATACATTTTAAATAATTTTTGTAAAAACAAAAATTTCTACAAAATGTTTCTAATTTTTCAGGAGAAATCGAAGCTTACCAGCAAAGGGTTTTCCAAAAACTATAGTTCTGGGATGTATAAAAAAAAGTTATTGAGGACATGTTGTGGAGAAATAAGTTATTCTTAGCATATCCTCCTCTTCTGAAAATTTAGCACAGCATTCTCTGCTGCATTTTTGTCTTTTTTCAAAAAAAAAATTTGTTTCTCTTGTTACCATCTCCATTTAAGCTTATTTTCTTTCGGTTTTCATTAGCCCATAGACCCGCCTGCCTTATGCCAAAATAACATAATTTTTTATAGTTTACAACTCAGAATTGGTAAATTCCCTTAAAATTTCATCATATCGTTAAATTTTAATTGATCTCCTTACCTTAGAGGCCTTAATGATGAACCAAAATAAGCCCAAAGATGATTCCGTCAGTTGGTCGCCAATCTCTGGTATTTTCTCTTGGGTTATATACATTTTCACAAAGATTTAATACAGCTTACAATGCACAAAACTATCCTCTGTGTTGTCTTCTCTTTTTCCTTCAGGAGCTAAAGAAAAGCAATTGCTTGCATTTTAATCATTATATTTAAGCTACCTTTTGTTTTGAACGTGTTGTCTGGCTCAATGTAGGCTTACATTCTTCTTGTTCTCTACTCAAAAGGTGCTGACTTATGGAGGTTGGTTTGTTTCGTGGTTGCTTTGACGAAATGTTGTCTTAACAAGATCTATCCAATATAAGGAAGACAAAAAAAAATATTTTCTGATGCTGATTATTAAAATCTTAATGTTTGCACATACTACATTCATATTGGCATTTTCAAATTAAACAACCATGGAGTACATGAAGTCAGAAAAAAAACATCTAAAGGATAAAAAAAATATTTGGCGCAAAAACGCCCCACATTTGATCGAGAAATTTTAAATACACCGGAGAAAGAAGAACGTCATCTTTGCTTTTGCCACCGCCTCATCATCGATGATCGTTCAATGAACTTTGCCAAAGCTGGAGTATTTGATTTGGTCTTGATTTCTCTTGAAGATTTTCCATAGCAAAGCACATACAAAAAAAATCGAAAAAAATAAAAACGCCCTAGAAATATCAAAAAATGCAATTAGGTATGCCCGCGAGAGAATTACATAAAAAAATCCGGGATTGGGATAAAACTAATAATTAAAATTCTCAAAATCCCAAAACATACCAATTACAATCCCAGCAAAAATTCTCAAAATCCCAAATCATACCAATTACAATCCCTGAAAAAATTCTCAAAATCCCAAATCCTACCAATTACAATCCCTGCAAAAATTCTCAAAATCCCAAATCTTACCAAGTACAATTCCTAGTTTTCTCAAAACCCTTTTTGTTCTCTCCTCTGTATTCATCCCTAATTGCACTAAAGTGATGTACTGCTTTCATTGTTGGTGTTGTTCACTTGGCAGTTTATGCTTGTGGCAAAGTAGCTGTGAAGAAGACTGACTTGCGATCATATCCATTCCTCTATCCATGTCTTTATGTCGAACATTGTTTAATGTGTTTAAAAGGAGTTGATTTTGTTGTAGTCATCATTGCTCTTATTGTTGTTGTTGTTGTGGTTGTTTTATTATTAATGTTATGTGGCCCAATATCAAAAAATACGAAAAAAACGCCAAAGTCTTAGTACTTTGGGTGATGGTGGTATGGTTGGCTGCTGCTGTTATTCCTTTTAATATGATTTATATGTTTTATATTAAACTGGGTGGGGAAGCCCTTCGCAATTTTTTTCTTGCACCATTTGCTCTCTATCTCAAAACAAAAGATGAATCAAACTAAACTCCTTTCCAAGCTTGGCAACTTGTAGGCTTATGATGGTTATTTTTATTTTGTATCGGTTCGTTTAATTTCTGGCGTTCCTGCCCACATACTTAAAGGCAAGGGTAATACCGCCACCACTCACTCCAAAGTTTATACTGAATCGTTGGCCTCTCTGTCATCTTCATGATCTCCATTGTCATCTTTTTGTTTTGTGGGGCCGCTGAGCTGGCATCTTTATTCCTCAGCTGCTGTTGCTGCCGGCTGTGATGTACTATCGATAAACGTTCCAAATACCAAATTTACGACTATTTGCTCATTTCGCATATTTAATGCCTTTTTTCTGCTATATATTTTGTTAATTTCCCACGCTTCACTACTTGTTTTTTGGTTTGGATGTTTGCTGTTGTTTTTTTTTTACTTTTGTTTTTGCTCTTTTGTGTTTATATCCTCCTCTTTTAATTTTTTGTATCATTTAGTTTAAATTAAATCAAAAATTTATATATATTGTCTTGTTAACATATGGTCAGGTTGTTCACATGTTTTTAAAATTCAAAAATTTAAATGTGTAGAGAATTTAAATTTGTTTCATTGGTGTTCATGAAGAATTTCGCTTGAACCTTGAACTTGAATTTTGGGAGAATTAAAATTAGTATAAAAACATTTATGTTCCATAATTTCTTTCTATATATTGGAAAATTTATATTAATTTATAATCACAAAATTATATAAATTAAATTTACAATTAAATATTTAAAAAATTTTCAAAATTCTATTACTATATTAAAAAAAATATTTTCGAAAATTTAAAAAAAAATTATGTTCTTTTACATCCCAAAACACAGTTTTAAACAAAGTGTAAAAATTCCATAACTTTTTTTCTAAATATTACAAAATTTATAAAAATTTGTAATTATGGAATTTTAAAATTTAAAATTAAATATTTATAAAATATTAAAAATTCTATTATTATATTTAACAAAAAAAAAAAACTTTTCAGTCATTTTAAAAAAATTATATTCTTATTTCTTTTACATCCCAAAAAGTAGGCAACACTGTTTTAAAGAAAGTGTAAATATTGCACAATTTTTTCTGAATATTCCACTTTTTATATTAATTTGTAATTATGGAATTTTAATTTAATTTTTTAATTTAATTTATAATAAATATTTATATAATATTGAAAATGTGAAAAAAAGACATATTTTCAATAATTTAAAATATATATCCCAAAAGTATATATGCCAAAAAGTGGGCAACACTATTTTAAACAATGTGTAAATAAAAAATTATGGAATTTTTTTCTAAATATATTAATTTGTAATTATGGAATTTTAAAAATTAAATTTATGATACATATTTACCAAATATTAAAAATTCTATTTTTATATAAAAAAAAAATATTTTCGATCATTTTGAAAAAAAAAATAATTTCTTTCACTTCTTAAAAAGTAGGCACCACTATTTTAAAGAAAGAAATATTCCAAAATTTATATTAATTTGTAATTATGGAATTTTAAAAATTAAATTTATGATAAATATTTATATCATATTAAAAATATTGCGGAATTACCTTATTCCTCATCAGCATCCTCTACTTGCAGCAAAACTATCAACCAATTATCAGAATAAATTCGGGTAGTTCACTAAACCCAAAGTGAAACACACTCGAACCCTCCGAAAAAAGGTTTATGATAGTTGGCCTCTGTCTAAATAAATCTTTGTCCAAGCATTTCTCTAAAAAATATATTTTCAATAATTTTGAAAAAAAAAATTATATTCTTATTTCTTGTAGGCACCACTACTTTCAACAAATCGTAAATATTCCATATTTTTTCCAAATATTCCATAATTTTTTATTAATTTGTAATTATGGAATTTTAAAAATTAAATTTATATAAATATTTATAAAATATTAAAAATTATATTATTATATATATATTATATAAAAAAATGATATTCTTATTTTTTTACATTCCAAAAAGTAGGCAACACTGTTTACATTCTAACAAATAGACCTCTAATATGTCCTTTTTAAAATCAATTAACTACAGACATTTTCCCAGTTTTCGTATACCCCCCAAATATAGGCAACACTTTTTTAATATAAATATAAAAAAAATTCTCTCCCACCCATAAACTTCAATTTCTATAATTTCTTTCTAAATATTCCTAAATTTCTATAAATTTGTAATTATGGAATTTTAAAACTTAAATTTATATTAAATATTTGTAAAATATAAAATATTTTATTCATTATTTTTCAATATTTATCTTGTTTCTTGCACATCCCAATTTTTTTTTAATATTCTATAATTTATATTAATTTGTAATTATGGAAATTTAAAAATCAAATTTACGATAAATATTTATAAAATATTAAAAATTCCATTATTATATTTAAAAAAAGATATTTTTTTAAAATATTCCATAATTTTTTATTAATTTGTAATTATAGAATTTTAAAAATTATATATATGATAAATATTTATAAAATATTAAAAATTCTATTAATATATCAAAAAATTTTCCTTTTCAATAATTTTTAAAAATATGATATTCTGATTTCTTTAACATCCCAAAAAGTAGGCAACACTGTTTACGACCTTACGTATAGACCTCGAATATGTCTTTTTTAAAATCAATTTAGTTTAGTTTCATATTTCACTTACTACACACATTTCCCCCCATTTTTCGTATACCCCCCAAAAATAGGCAACACTTTTTTAATATAAATGTAAAAAAATGTCCCTCCCACCAATATGCTAAAATGAAGCATATTGGTGGGAGTCCCAGTTTTTCTTTTTCTCATTTTCTAAAAATTGCAATTAATCATATTTATCATTAACATAATCAACTGAGGGAATTTTATTAACCCTAAAGTTATCAGTGGAAATGGCAAAAATAGCTATTAATTAATTTTTAAATTAATTATTATTAATACATAATACCCATTAGAATATATCTAGGACATATATACAATATTCATATGTGTATAACTTAAATACAAAAAAATATGTCCTTTTTCCTATATTTAACCGATTACAAGACACAAATCAATAATTCAAGAACATTTCGTTTTTCGTTTTTTTTTTCTTGGTGTGGTCTTTTATTGCTATTGGGCACCCACTGCTATAGTCTAAAAGGGTACTTTTGTAATTTGTAATCACATTAAAGTCTTGAAGGTTGAATGTAACTCTTCCAGCCATGGTGGCAAGTGGATAGAGGGACACAAACCCTAGTGAAAACATTGAAAATATTGAAACCATAGAACGACAAGTTCGCATTAAAACCTGGCTACATGAACAACATGCAAGCAAACTAGCTGGCAAGTTTTTGGTCTAAAAACAGACCTGCAAACTCCTTAGGACGAATAGACAATAGGCCAGGCGAGAACCAAAGACAAAAAATATTGGGCCCCTTTACTAAGTAATAGAGTAGCACTTTGGTCATTCTGCAAGCAAACCAAACAAAAACAAACCATGTGGAATAAAAAACACTCCAGTAGAAGGTATGAAAATTGTCATTAATATTTGTCACTGCAAAATATCTACCATAGGTAGGTGAGTATATTTTTCCAAAGTTCATATGAATAGACATTGTTGGTTTAGCTTCAATGGCCATTTGGTCATTCAATATACTTCTCCACAAAAAAAAAAAAACAACGAAAACGACTGCCTTAGTAAAGACTCTAAAATAACCAATGTTCGTTTTATAGTCTAAAAGCCTGGCTATTGTGACTTTCTAGTCTACCACCTCAATGACTAAAATAAATGTCACCTAAACACGCCAAAATGTAGCTATGAAAACTGACTTTATTGCATTGCCAGTGAAGCAAACCAATGACGATGACATTGTTACGACTCTATCCCTCCACCATGCGATTAGCTAAGGCTAGCCATAGTTTTACCACCTTAGTTTGGTTTCTATTAATTTTCACTTATTGTCTCTTTGGGTGTGAAATTATAATAAACTCTAGGGTTGAGCATTAAACAATCCAAAAGCAAAGCGAATCAAACCATAATGAGTTGAGTTGGAAAACGAAAGGATTGTAAAAGGGTTTATGAATCGCTCATGGACATTTTATAAATACCACCCCCCCCCCCCCACTCCCCATAAGCCCACAGCTCTAAAGGTGAAACTTAAATTTAGTTTTACGTGTGGCTATTGAAGTATTTGATTTTTATGTTAATTTTTATTTCTATGCTTATAAAACACGTAAATGTTTTTTTATTACATTTTTTGTAGTGCAAAATAAATTTGGGGTTAATATTTATTAGACCCCCTAATGCGGAAAGAGTTTTAGTTTTATTAGCTTATGGTAATTATAAAAAAGCCAACATTTTTTGGAAGGTTATGATTTTTATTTATTTCGAAAAAAGAAATATTTATAAAAATAAATAAATAAAAATACAAAATCATAATAGGGATATTTTGAAAAACATTATGCACAAACATCTATACACTTTTTCATTAAAGCAAGGCCAAGAATGAGCTGAATAATTTAGCTAATTGCAAAGTCTAATATATGAAAATGGTTAGTTATCAATATTGTCGTCCTATAAAATGAAAGACAGTGCGCATAAATATCTTACTTTCCAATTTTAGCCATATTGCCTCAAATTATTTTTAAGTTAAAAATTAAAAAAAAAATTGTAAAGCATTGTCCTCAAACTTAATTCAAAAGATCAGAAATATTTCATTCAATATTGTTAAAAAGTCAACTCGTTTGGGTATTTCATCTATAAACTTGTTTTAAATATTACTTTTTTCAATTCGAATAGAAAAAGGTCTTAGTTTTTTTTCGAAAATTATTGTCCCCAAACTATGACTTTCTCCCGAAATCAGACATGTCCCCAAAATAGGAGTACTCAATGAAATAGAAAATCCAAGACATGCATCTTAAATATTTCCTTATTAAAAATTAAAAAAAAAATAGTAAAGCATTGTCCCCGAACTATGACTTAATCCAAAAAACAGAAATATTTCATTCAATATTGTTAAAAAGTCAACTTGTTTGGGGATTTCATCCATAATCTTGTTTTATATACTACTTTTTCAACGTGAATTAAAAAAACTGGTTTCAGTTATGTTCCCAAACTATGACTTTCTCCCGAAAGCAGACATGTCCCCAAAATAGGAGTACTCAATGAAATAGAAAATCCAAGACATACATCTTAAACATTTCCTTATTAAAAATTAAAAAAAAAAATTGTAAAGCATTGTCCCCAAACTATGACTTAATCCAAAACACAGAAATATTTCATTCAATATTGTTGAAAAGTCAACTTGTTTGGGAATTTCATCCATAATCTTGTTTTAAATACTACATTTTCAATGTGAATTAAAAAAACTGTTTTCAGTTTTGTCCCCAAACTATGACTTTCTCCCGAAATCGGACATGTCCCCAAAATAGGGGTACTCAATGAAATAAAAAATCGAAGACATACATCTTAAACATTTCCTTATAAAAATTAAAAAAAAAAATAGTAAAGCATTGTCCCCAAACTATGACTTAATCAAAAAAAAAAAAACAGAAATGTTTCATTTAATATTTTTATAAGGCCAACACCTTCGGCGATTTCATCCATAATCTTGTTTTATATATTGTTTGCTAAAAATTTAAATTAAAAAAAAAATTGGTCTTAGTTTTTTTAGAAAATTATTGTCCCCAAACTATGACTTTCTCCCGAAATCAGACATGTCCCCAAAATAGGGGTAAATAAAAAATCCAAGACATTCATCTCGAACATTTCCTTAAGTATAAATTTCCCTGAAAAAACACTACAGCGGCTACATTTATCCTATTCTCAATTCAAGGACTTTATTCAACCTGTCCCCAAAGTATAGATTGTCCCCAAAATATGTCGCTGGGCAAAAAACTTTGAAACTTTTAAATGTGTTCAACCTAAAATTATACTTTAATTTTACTTAGACCTTATAAATTTCCTAAAAGTATATTTTAAATTTGTTAACATCTGACAAAATTAATCATTTTATACATTTCATTAAAATCATCCAAATATAAGAAAATTTTTCTTTTTATCCAAAACAATTTAAAGCTCTCTTAAAACATAAATTTCCCTTTATAAAATGTTATTCAAATGTTATTCAACTTTACTGTAATTTAGTACTGGTTTATTTTTTTCACTTTTTTTTTTTTTGAAAAAATGGGTTTTGCTGTATCTTTTGAGTAAGCCATAAAACAAATATTTATCTTGTTACCCACACATTCATTCAAAAGAAATAAACATTGACACACACATACAGACAAAAGGAAAGAGATTTCTATCTGATCTGATTCTAATGTCGTTGTGGCGCTGATGTTTTCTCTGTAAGAATTCAGTTTTCTTTTCGGTTACGTGTGACAGTCGTTCATTTCTCTAGTTGTGGGTCCCATCAAATGAGGTATGAGGCAGAAGGATGGATGGGGATTCTTTTGGTTGAAAAGACATAAATAACTCTTATACATTCCCAAGATGACTTTTCCTCTGTATCAGATAAAAGAGATACGGGTTGTTTGTTTATGCTGTGTGTGTGTGCTAGATTTGTCTCATTCTTACACATAAATTGAGAGGGTGGTTTTGTGGTAGTGGGGTCGTTTGGAAATGGGGAAATAGAAATTCCCCTAATGCCCCAATACACGCACACACACATACTATCCCATTTTTTGTTAAATTTTTCTTTCTACCCTTAGTGTTGTCTACTGAAAAGGGAGCTTGGTCCTTGGCAGATTTTTTTTCCTTTTTATTAAAACTATAATGATTGCCGTCTTCTCTCTGGATATAAGTCTAAGAAAAATAAAAAAAAGAAATCAAAAGAAAAGAAAGAAGAAATAAAATAAAAGAAATAAAACGAAATGTAGAGAAGAGCAAAAGAAAAGAAAAAACAACAACAACGACAAAGAAATAACAACTGTCGCTAATATCTATAAAAAATGTTTGCCAAGATAAGGAAAATCTAAAAAGAAAATATATTTTCTTTACCTTCCTCCGACCGTATAGTCCTTAGACAGCCATCCCTTCAAAGAGGAAACAGCAGAGCAGCATCTCTACAAAAAATCAAGGAAGATGAATGTATAGATAGTTAAGTTTTGATATGCGTTTGTATGTTCTAAGGGGGGTTACACTTACACACACGCACACACATTCTCGTATACACCCTGTGGCATACAATGTTAGCCCAGTGGACGGAGGGGAGTTTATATGATTGTGTGCTTTGTGTGTGTGAGAGTTTTGGGGTTGTTGGCTTACAGTCTGGTTCAGGCTTTTCGTTTTTGTCCCCCCCAAATCATATCTAGAAGACCTTTTTGAATGACAGCTACAATAATTCCAATACTCTCACACACACTTACAAATAATTTTTCCACAGATAGGTATATATCAAATAAAAGATAATACTGATATACAAATACATACCTATACAATCGCAAACAGATTTCCAGCAATGATAAGATACATATATACAGATTTTATAACATATATGTATATGTGTATTTGTTTGGAAGCTCTTTTGTATGCCTTATACATACATACATACATACCTTAGTCATATCTTCTTTTGTATCTATGGCGGTAGATATATACTATATAGATGGGTATGTATAAATGAATGGGAATTATAATGGAATAGGCAGACGTAAGGACGGACATCCTTAGTTCTGTATCTGCGCACTATCTTAGATGTAAAAGGCCATTGGCTTTCTGGTTGGAGCCAAAATGGGTGGCTAATGCCTAACAAAGGATGCTTCTTTTTACTCAATGACCTGCTATTTTGCCGACGGCTGACACAGAAAAAATAAAAATTGATTTTTTTGGTATTAAAAAAATGTTAAAGAGATTTTAAATTATGAGAAGATGATTTGGGAAGGATGGAGAAGATTTAGAAAATATTGTTGTGGTTATAATGGAAATTTTTGGTAATATGGAATTTAATTCTAGAAAAAGTTTAAATATAAGTCTATTTGTTTTTTTGGAATTATGTTTATTGAGTCTTGAGTCTTTCTTTTCCTAAACAACATAATCGATTTTTATCAAGAAATTCTTAAAAAAAATCAATTAAATAATTAAAATGTTTGATAAAAAATTATAGCATAAATTAAGGCATTACCAATTAAAATAATTTTTTTTTTAATTTCCAAAATCAAAAAGAAAAAATTCAATACTTCATATCTACTTGGTCATAGGTAAACTAATTTTTAAAATTTAATTAAATCATAAAAATGTTTGATAAAAAAAAATTATAGAATAAATTAAGGCTTCGCCATTAAAATTGAATTTTTTTCTAAAATCAAAAATATAAAAAGTCAATCATATTTTTAAGCACATATCTACTTAGAGATAGGTAAAAAAAAATAAAATTCAAATAAATCATCAAAATATTTTAATAAAAATTAAAGCATAAATTAAGGCTTCGCCACTAAAATTAAATGTTTTTAATTTCTAAATTTTAAATCAAAAATATAAAAAAGTAATAGGTAAAATTATTTAAAAATTATTATTATTTTTTTTAATTTCAAATATCAAAAAAAAATTTAAGGTAACCCCTAGTTTGGGGACAAGTGTAAGTGAACACCACAGCTCGAAATGAATTTCATCCTCTTTGACAAGTGAAGATACTACTTTAAATTCTTATATTTTAGAAACGGTTCCCTCTTGAAATAGAGTCTTTAATGGTTAGACTTTCTATTCAATTTTTTTATATGTTTTGTCCCCAAAGTATGACTGTGACATATTGTTCGAGTCAATCTTTTAACCATGAAGGAAATAATTTAAAAAAATTAAGTGCTTCAGCTTACTTTTCTGATGAATTATGCTACTTCTTTAGTGGCTTATATTTTAGAAACGGTTCCCTCTTGAATTAGAGTCTTTAATGGTTAGACTTTATATTCAATTTTTTTTTTTATATGTTTTGTCCCCAAAGTATGACTGTCACATCTTGTTCGAGTCAATCTTTTAACCATGCAGGAAATAATAAAAAAAAATAAATTTTCTGAAGAATTATGCTACTTCTTTAGTGCCTCATATTAAAGAATATTTTAACTTTGGGAAGATTTTCGAACAAATTACTACTAGGCAACTTAACAATAATATCTACTTTGGGGACATGTATTAATTTGGATAAAAATTTTTGAAAGGAAGTCGCTCTGAATTATTTTCAGTTTTCCTACGTATACTCTATTAAAAAAATATGTCCTTTGAGGTAACTTCTAGTTTGGGGACAAGTATAATTTGGACCAAAGCAAAATTTGAGAATAAATTAAACATAACAAATGACTATAAGACTATCAATTCTTATATCTTATAAAACGTCTACCTTTTCAAATAAAGGCTTTAATTGTGAAATATTCTATTAATAAGTGCGCACTCCCAGTTTGGGGACAAGTGTAATTTGGCATCAGAGCAAAATTTGGGAATAAATTTGATCTTATATGACAAAAGAAGATAGAACTATCAATTTCTATATCTTATAAACGTCTACCTGTTGATATAAAGGCTTTAATGGTGAAAAATTCTGTTATAAAGTCCGTCTCAGAACATGTCCCCAAAGTATGACTTTCACATCAATGACTTTTACGTCAATCTTTCGACCACTAACAAAATATTAAAAAAAAAATTCTTTTCTGATGAATAATCCTATTTCTTCAACGGCTGATATTAAAGAATATTCTTACTTTGGGAACATTTTTGTAAAGGACTGGCAGCATTACATTTTGGGGACATGCTAGGCAAAATTTTTTTCAATTCTTTTTTCTATTTACTTTTTTTATTTTGCCTTTGAAGACATTTTCATACATACATATATACACTGAGGACATATTGCACAGTTTTTTTCTGTGTGGTTTTTATTTGTATTTCTTCTACATAAAGGAGCAACGATGGCTGGAGGAAGATTTTCTATTTTTTTAATAATTTACATATTAGACAGAAAAGTAAAAGGAATATTAAAGAAATTTGAATTTTTAAGAAAATAATTTAAAAATTTATGGAAAGCTTTTCTTCCAAAACTATGGCCTTGTTGCATAGAAAATTTTCAACATTTTATTTCTTTAATAAATTCACTTGTTTTTCCCAACTAAACAAATCTTCATTTCCTTAAAAATTTCTTGGAAAATTAAAATCCATACAAAAAACAACACTCACTGATATCATTGTGTTTTATGTATACAAGTTTATCTAAGGAACAAAACATTTCCATTTCTTATAAATTTAAGCTTAATGAAGAACGTACGAACGACATCATCTCCGCTCAGATGAGACTAGGATAACACCTTGCTCTAAATATTCAAGGGTATTCAATCTGCCAATACTTGGAATATTTTTGCAACACTTCGATTTTAATTTAACACATTTTGTGGTTGCAAAAACAACAACAACAATGAAAAATAGTTGTTAAATTTTTGTAGCATTGGAATGGGAAGGACAGACAAACGCATCCATCCCAAGGACAGACAAAAGTAGAGATCTTTCATTGGTATCTCTGTAAGGCTTTTTGTTGTAGTAGTTGTTGTTGTTGATTTGGGTGATTTGGGTGTTACTGGGGACGAGGTGCAGTTTTGTTGAATTGTCATGTTAACAACTTAATTTATTTACTTTAGCCATGTTGTCATGTTTGTCTGTCCGTCTCTCTGTCTGTCTGTCTGTCTGTCTGTCTGCCCGTACGCCTGTACTTCTTCAGTTTATTGCATTTGGTTTTGGCCCTCTCTATCTCTTAGTGATCATGTGGCATAGTGAAAACATAACGAAAGCAATCATTCGATTTGCTGGTGCTGCTGCTGATTCAATCTGGGAATGTTGTTTTATACTCAACACAGAGCGGACAACGGTATGAATGTTGTTAACGCGTTTCCTTGGTTGCTTGTTGTTATTCATTTGTGGCAAGGCTTAACGAGATCGTCACATAATTACTAAACACAGGCCATACCCAAAATAAAGATTTGGCCAATTTGAAAAATGTTTTGGTAACACTTTAAGTTGTTTTTGCTTTGGTTTACTTTTTTTTTTGGCAAAATAACCATAAAAAAAACATATGCTGGAAAATCTCTCCAAAGCGTGTAGGTGCTGTTGGCTGGCTGGCTGGATTTTTGCACATGCGTGTATGCCTTTTGTATAGTGGGCGTTGAAATTAATTCCGCATTTTTTTTGGCAAGCTACTTTATGGTTGAGATTCTCAATTTTAACTTTTTTCATAAGATTTCGTTTTTTTTTTGGATAGTTCGTTTAATAAAATCGTTACAAGATCGTTAACACCTCTATTCGACGACTTCAAATATTTTTTTGGGATATCTTTTTTTTGCAAATAATTTGGTTTAAGGAATCCAGATGATGTGCTAAGGGGCATTTCTGAAGGCTCCACAAAATCTCCTTAAAAATTTCTGTGTGATCGATCTTCACAAGCAATATAATCGAAAACATTTCATTGCCCTATACCATCATGAAGCCATAGACAAAAAAAAACATCAATTAAAAATCATGGCAAACATGAACAAGCAAAGCATATAGGCAGGTTTTGGGGATTTTACAAAGCACCAATAATACAAGACATGATCATAAGCCATACTCAAGGGAATACTTTGGATGTTTGGTTAAAAGTTAGTTCAACCTTGCCAACAACCACCACCACCACCAACAACATCATGTTTTGTGGTACTTTGTTAGCTGCCCAGCCACACTGATCATCATCAAATGGTGGCAGACAGGTATCCATGCATCCTTAACTCTTTTTCATATTCGTTTTGGTGGCCTTTTTTTACGTTTGTATCTTGTTGGTATGGGAATGCCAGTTGGAGCTTTATTAGCAGCTCATCTGGCCAAAATGCGTGAAATCTTGGTTTTGCAACAAGCAGACAGACGGATATAAAGAAAGACGGACATATGTTTGTGAGACCTAGTCTGGAGGACAATCTCAGTGATGATGCTCTTGTTGTTTTTGTTGTTGTGTGACTTGTTGGTGTGGTTGTTGTTGTAATGGTATTTGCCCCTGGAACAACACGTACCCACCATCACAACAACTTTCAATATGTACATCATAAGGAAATTCGTGGAAATTTGAGGCAACAACGTAACTCTCAACGTCGTGTCGTTGTGCTGTCCCCCTCCCCCCACACAAGATCTTCTTTTATTTTACCACCATTGGCTGGGGACAGTAGTGCAATGGTTTTTTTGCAGTTTTGTGGAATTGTCAATTTAATGAATTGATGCTGATGTTAAGCAAACAACAACAACAACAACAGCAAACAGTCCAAGCATACGCAAAAACAACAAAACGGAAACCCAAGAAAGGTTCCCAAAAACGTTGTTGTTGTTTTTTTTTGTTGAGAGTAAATTTAGGGTTTTCAATTTTTTTGACCATATTTCAAAGAAACAAAAGACTTAAGAAACAAACATAAGCGTAGCTTCATTAATTTCGTTTCATTTTAATCTTCTTCGATTACTACCAGAAGCCTCCAATATCAACAAAATAAAATTGTAAAGCAGTAGTCTTGTGGTATATCACTAATTAGGTGATATCTTAGATTACAGAAAAAAAACAAACGTCTAAAAAGAAATTTAAATATGTTTTTACTCAATGCAAATATATATATGAAATATTTTTAATTACGAAAACTAAATAAAAATATAGTTTTTTCATAAAAAATTAAAAAAAAATGTCAAAAATATTATGTAAAAATTAAAAAAATATAAATATAATTAATTATAATTTAATTTAATTTTTATTTAATTTTTTCTTAAATAATTTTTAAAGTAAAATAATGCTAAAAATTTAAAAAAATTTTAGTAATACATTTTATTTATATTTTAAACATTTTTGTAATTTTATAAAATTGCCTAAAAACTAAATATTTTAAAATAGAAATTCAAATATACTATTAAAATATTTTTTTTTTATTTATTTTGTCTAATTTTTTCAATTTAATTTTTATTTAAGTTTTAGCTAATTTTTTAAAATAATTTTTAAATTAAAATAATACTAAAAATTAAATTTTGCGTTAGTAATACATTTTAAATATTTTTAAACATTTTTAGTCTATTTTGTTTTATTTTTGTTTAATATTTTGTTGTTTTTTTGCAATTTAATTTATCGTTGAATTTATTTTTATATTATTTTTTGGTAATGAAATATTCCAAAGAAATTTTATATTTTTCGTTAAATTTTTGAAATTAATTTTTAATGTAAAATAATTCCAACTAATAATTAAATAAAGTTGTGGTAATAACTTTTATCTAATTTTACAATTATTAATCGAGCTTTATGGACAAATTAAGATTAAGGAACTTGATTAATAGAGTCATTGAAAAGAAAACGCCAGATACAAATCTATACACGGCTAGATTGTACATGTTTCGGTTCGGGCATTTGGACATTAATTGCCTGTTTCGATATCAGGCTAACATGAAAAATAATAACTTTTATATATTTTTTTAATAAAATTGTCTATAAAAAAAAAACTATTTTAAACGAGAAATTCAAATACATTTAAATAGCTTTTTGGTTAATCTTGTCAATTTTTTTTTTCAATTTAATTTTTAGTTATAATGTTAAAAATTTAATAAAGTTGTAGTAATATCTTACAAAACAAAAAAAATATAATACCTATCAAAAAAACTATTTTAAAATAGAAATTCAAATCCATTTAAATAGCTTTTTGGTTGATTTTGTCAAATTTTTTTCGATTTAATTTTTAGTTATGTTTTTTTTTTTAATATTTTTGAAGTAAAATAATGTTAAACATTTAATAAAGTTTAAAAAAAAAACTATAATACCTATCAAAAAAAAAATATTTTAAAATAGAAATTCAAATCAATTTAAATAGTTTTTGGCTCATTTTCTAATTTTTTCAATTTAATGTTTAGTTATGTTTTTTGAATTATTTTTGAAGTAAAATAATCTTAAAAATATATTAAAGTTGTAGTAATACCTTCAATGTATATTTTTAGTCTATTTATGCAAAATGTGTCTATCAAAAAAGAACCAAATACTTTAAAATAAAAATCCACATAGCTTTTAGTTTATTTTGTCTAATTATTTCAATTTAATTTTTAGTTTAATTTTTTTTTAAATAATTTTAAAATTTTTAAATATTTTTTTCCTATTTTGTCTTATTTTTTATTTTTATAAAATTGAGTATCAAACAAAAACAAAATATTTTAAAATAGAAATCCAAATAGACCATTTAAATACACACAAAAAAATATCAATTAATTTGATTGTCAATACAATTAAAATTATGTTTAAATTTGAGCTAACGACGTTAGCGTAAATACAATTTCGATTTTAGTCACTTTAGCAACCAATTTTGTTGTATCAACAAACATTTTGTTATATCAACAAAAATTTTGTTGAACTTAAAAATTTTCTGTAACAACAATTTATTGTTAGCTCAAAAATTATAATATTATTTTCTGTGTAGTTGTTCAATTATCCAATTTTTTCAATTTAATTTTATTTAAATTTTTGGAAAATAATTTTTAAAGCGTATTAATGCTAAAGATTTAATTTAGTAGAATTAATACCTTTAATATATTTTTTAATTTTTTTTTTACTATTTTGTTTGTTTTTTTTTTATATTTTTTATAAATATTTTTTTACAGTTTAATTTGACGTAGAATTTTTTTTATTATTATTATTTTTTTTTTTTTTTGGTAATGAACTATTCCAAAGAAATTTTATATTTTTAGTTAAATTTTATTTTAGAATTATTTAAACTAATTCTAAAAAATTAATTTAGTTATAATAATTTTCCCAATAATTTATAATACACATAATCATAGAAAATAATTTTATATAGATTTCATATAAATTATTCGTTGAATGCAAATATAGCCCAGTCTCAAAGCTTAACGCCATGCAAAAGTGTTTTAAACATAAATCCGGTGATTCAGGATGAAATGCTTAAACTGGATGGCTCCTATGGTTAGTGGCTACCATATGCATATATATCATTGTAATTATCTACAGCACCAGTAGTGACAGAAAATTACAGCAACAACAACAACAACATCATCAACAATCATAAGGAGGGAAAAAATACCAAGGCGATATATCACTGTCAACAGTAAAAATGACAAAATGTCAAATATTGACAAGAGATTAATTGAAATGCAAACGCACCAGCGACACCAATAACAATCACACATAAAACAACAACAAATACAACATATATTTATTTATATATATAAATAAGCAATGAATGAATGCAAAAATAAATCCAAAAAAAGCGAATCTTAAAAACCCAGACATATATAGGGACAGACGGACCCATAATTTTTTTACTTACAAGATGGCGATTAAAGATAATCATTGAAACATTTGTTTTCGTTTTTTTTTTCTGCCTCACCAACACAACAGACTTCTTGGGTGAATTTTGTTGCAACCTTAATAACAAATTTAAAAGAGAAGCTAATAACAAAAAAAAAGAAAGTCAAACTGAAGGACAGACAAATGGATACTCTTTTATTTTGGAGGGGACCTAAACTCTAAAGACTGTAAAAAAAATATAAAAAAAGATTTAAAGCCAACATGAAACTGTTTTGTTATGTTTGCCTTATCATAAATTCGCACCTCAAAAGATTTATTTATGCGTTGACAGCTGCCATAAAGCCTATCACAGGGTGTACATTGGTAGTGGCTATGGTGGGGAGTGAATGATATTTTTGGATACCAAAAAGGAATAAGTGGCGTCTAAAGAAATATACAAAAACAAATATGTAGGAAAAATTTACAAAGTAAAGAAGGATGTCAAATATACCAAAACAAAAAATAATCAAAATATTTTTTTTAGCATATTTTAATGCAGATTTTATTTAATTTTATTTAATTTTTTTTTAATTCTCTACTAACACATTTCTTTGAGTGTATTCAATCAATTGCTAAATATCTATTTTTCTATCATTTCATTATCTTTACAGACGCTGCAGTCCTTACAAAGTGCGGCCAAACGTGCGGGGACCTCATGTGCCAATTGCAAAACCACAACAACAACCCTTTGGCGGCGGAATGCAAGCGGTGAACCAGTATGTAATGCCTGTGGACTTTATTATAAATTGCACAATGTAAGTACTACCAACAATCAAATCAAACCAAAAAAAAAAGCTAAAAAAACAAAAACAAAAAATTACAACAATTTCACACACTCACTGTCACAGAATCTTCTTCGAAAATTTTGAAAGGGGAAGCTGAAACAACGGAAACAACATACACGCAAAGAAAAAAAACGTTTGGAAAACGTGTGCCGAAAACGTTTTTCTTTTGTTAGAGTTTTTTGAATTGCTTCGAAAATTTTAAACTTTTATCACCAAAAAAAAATTGTTTGTTACAAATTTTTTATTTTTTCAATAAAAAAGTTATTTTTGAAATAACAACATAGTCCATTTCGTTTATATCAAACACTGTTCTTTTCTGACTTTAGGTCTTTAATAAGACACATTTTACAGTTCAACATTTAATATAGTACAATGTAATGTTGAACATTTTTTCGGAATCTTCCGCATATATCTGGAATATATGTAAAAAAAAAAACAAAAGCAAAAAAAAAACTTTGGCCGAAGCAGGGATCGAACCCACGACCCTTGGCATGAGAGTCGGACGTAGCTACCACTGCTCCACGGTGCCAAACTAAATGTTTGTTTCTGTTAAATAAACTTTGTTTATTCGGTTCGTGGGCGCCTCAAGCTATGCTATATAAAATTTCGTTTGGGAGGAAAGAATTATTTTTTTGCGTGTACCCTGTATCCTGTGTTAAATCTTCACAGGGAACATTGGGGATTGTCAAGGGCTTATTAACATGAAATAACTTCCCTTAGGGCTTTGATAGTCTTTTTGGTAACAAAAATTACACACACACGCACACAATCCTTATTTATTGATCACTTTTGGCTAACTAAATAGCTTAAGTGTGTGTGTGTGAAACAACCTTTAAATAAATCCGTTATTGTATCCGTCTGATGATAGTTTAATGATATCACCAGTAAGGCACACACATACACAAGCTCGTAGTTTTTATCTCATTTAAATCTCATTTCAGTGGAAGCACAAAAAAAAAATAACAGAAACTCATGCTGTTCCATAGCTCATTCATATAGGCTGAATACAAGAGTCAAGCGGTTTCATTTAAACTGCTTAAGCGATTTCACACACCATTTACCACGTGTTGTCGTTCATCCGTCCGTCCGTTCAACCGTGCATCTAACCATCCATAGAAAACCGTTTTCAGCACAGCAATTGATAGTACTTTAGATCCCCAGCATAATGTACTCAAACTCTATGATTCTCCCTTTTCAGAGATTTCCCACAAATGTTAGGGAGAACTGGCGAGAGAGAGAGTGAGCGCGCACGAGAGCATGATATGAGATTATAACAAGCTCACCCTTTTTTGTGTATGTTTGTATATGGTTTATGGTCCTCTAGTCACCCTGTTTGCATTTGTGCTTGGCAACGGAAGCTGCCGGAAGAGGAAATCAAATGCTTGCACATGGGCTTAAAATTTTTTTTGTCATTGCCGTTATTAAAGCACCCCATGTCGCCGGTATACAAATAATGTTAAACATACGTAGCCAATCTATATTTCATTACTGAGATTTTTTTATCGTTGCCTGGTTTCTGTCTAGCTCCTTCGTCCTCCAGATTGTAGAAGGATAGATCTAGCAAATCGTTACAAATCTGATTTAACATTACCATCATTATATTGTATCTTATCGTGAATGTGAGTTGGATGTGGGTGTTGGTGATATTCTCGGTTGGTTGGTTAACAGGCAAAATGACTAGCTAATAGACATGGGCTTTTCGATAAGGGGGACGTACATTTAGCTGGGCGTTTACCACTCTTAGAGGCTTTAAGAAATTTTCATCAAAAAAATACTCAGCTATTGTTTAAAACGAGTGGATGAAACATTTCATCTGACTCCCTTGATTCTTTATAAATTACCTTAAAAATAGCATGTGGGGGAATCAAAATGAGTAGAGATGCCAAAATGAAAAAACTAAATGAAAATAATAAAAAAAAATATTGTAAATAATTATTTTTTAATAACAAATTGAAATCGAAGGCAGCTCATCAGAAAGATAAACATTTTGATAAACCAGTCAAGACATGGGATAGGTTAGGTAGCAGCCCGATGTATCAGGCTCACTTAGACTATTCAGTCCATTGAGATACCACATTGGTGAACTTCTCTCTTATTACTGAGTGCTGCCCGATTCCATGTTAAGCTCAATGACAAGGGACCTCCTTTTTATAGCCGAGTCCGAACGGCGTTCAACATTGCAGTTAAACCACTTAGAGAAGCTTTGAAACCCTCAGAAATGTCACCAGCATTACTGAGGTGGGATAATCCACCGTTGAAAAATTTTTTGGGGTTCGGTCGGAGCAGGAATCGAACCCACGACCTTGTGTATGCAGGGCGGGCATGCTAACCATTGCACCACGGTGGCTCCCAAGACATAAATATTTAAAAATATAATAAATAAATAAACATTTCATCTGACTCCCTTGATTCTTTATAAATTACCTTAAAAATAGAATGTGGGGGAATAAAAATGAGTAGAGATGCCAAAATGAAAAAAATAAAATAGAAAAAAATATAGTAAATAAATATTTTTTAATAATAAATTGAAATAAAATTCGGCTAATCAGAACGATAAACATTTAGATAAAACAGTTAAGACATATAGATTTAAAAATTATGAGACATTTATTAAAACTTTCAGGAATAATTTTATAAGAAAAATTCGAAGTTTATAGGGTTAGGGCAAATGTTCAATAAAAATACTTGAAAAGTGAATAATGACAAAATTACAAGATGAAATTCTCCATACAACTCCAGTCAAGATTATGTAGATTTTTTTAAATTGAAATTTGTATATTTTCTATGAATTTAAAAATTTTTTTTCTAATTTCTATGATTTTTTTTTCATTTATTTAAAATTCATACTATTTTTCATAACATCAAAGAGATAATATTCAATAATATTAATAATATTCAATTTATATAGTTTATATTAGGGAATATTTCTTAGAATTTTCAAAATTATTATTTAGATTTTTGGTATTTTTTTTATAATTTTTTTTCTTTTAATTTTATTATTTTTATTTAAAAAAAAATAAAAATAAAAATAATAATTTTTATAAATGTGGTTTTCCATTTATTTGTATAGTTTATATAAGCAAACATTTTTAGAAATTAATTAATTAGAGAATTTTCAAAATTATTTTTTTGATTTTTTGGTAGTTTTTTTTTTCATAATTATTTTTTTCTAATTTTGTTTATTTGTAATTTTTTATAATTTCTATGAATGCGTTTTTTTTCATTTATTTAAACTCCATACTATTTTTTTATAAAAATCAAAGGAATAATACATAATTTTTATATTTTATATATGGGAATATGTTTTGGAAAATTCAGAAATTGTTTAATGAAAAAAATTTTTTTTTTAAAAGTAATTATTTAGATTTTGTATAATTTCCCGGATTTTTTTCTTAAATTTTGTTTAGGATTTTTTATTCGTAGGATTTTTATAATTTTTAAAAATGGGGGTTTCCATTTATTTAAAGTCCATTTCCATTTATTTAAAGTCCATACTGTTTTTTATAAAAACAAGGAGATAATACTTAATTAATATAGTTTATATAAGAGAATATTTTTCAGAAATTAATAAATTAGATAATTTTCAAAAATTTTATATTTTTGGTATTTTTCCCATAATTTCCAGAATTTTTTTTATTTTGTTTCTTTGGATTTTTCATATAACAAAAGATATAACACTCAATGTATTAGTGTATATAAGGAATATTTTTCATAAATTAATTATTTAGAGAATTTTTTAAATTACTATTTAAATTTTAGGTATTTTTTCACATTTTCCATGACCTGTTTTTTAAATTTTATTTCCTGGGATTTTTGTATAATTTCTATGAATGTATGTTTCCATTTATTTAGACTCCATACTATTTTTTATAAAACCAAAGGGATAATACTTAATTGATATAGTTTTTATAAGGGAATATATTTAGAAAAATTCAGAAATTAATGAGTTAAAAATATTTTTTTTTTTTTAATTTTGTTTGTGTGATGTTTCTTTAATTTCTAGGAATTTTATTTATTTCAACTCTCTGCTATTTTTGATATAACCGAAGATATAATTCTCAATGTATATAGTTTATATGAGGAAATATGTTTTTGAAAAATTCAGAAATTAATTAAAGAATTTTTTAAAATTATTATTTAGATTTTTGGTATTTTTTCATAATTTCGAGAATTTTTTAATATTATTAAAATTTCTAGGATTGATTTAATTTCTCATCTAAATTTGAGTTATTTAGAAAAAAATAAATAAAAGAAATGTTATATTTAGTTTCCCCTCTAATACATCCCATTCATAAACTCCCATAATTGATCACCCTTCTCTCACAATTGTCATCCCTGCAAAATTTATATGTTCTGGTATTTTGCGATGATGGATTGTTGATTATTATTTAAAGATATTTATGCTATGCCTTTTGTTAGTGTCACTGTATCTAACGCTTCTGTGGGATAACTGGTGACGTTCTGCTTGATGCATGCGTGTGCTACTTGAGATAAGCGGCCAAAAATCACCCACCACCACCACCATAAAACATTACCAATGTTGCCCATTGTTGGCAACAGCAGCAGCATCATATCATCAAACGACAACGGACGACGGGTGGCTGTGAAAATGCGATAACATTCATTCATTCATTATGCGTTACAATAACATTTATGAGATTTTTGGTGGCGTTTAGTAACAAGGCCAATCCAGTTTAGTAAAGTTGAGGTGGGGGAAGGGAAATTGGATAGATAGATGGATAGGACTTCAAGTGAATAAATAACTCCCCCACCCACTCCCCCTTGGAAAATGGGTGGCTGGCTGACGTTTGCCTTAACGATTACAATAACTGTTGCTGTAATTTAATAAATTAACTCATGCATTTGACTTTATGCATATATAATTTCTATAACACCAACGGTCATAAATGAATGAATTCATTAACATCCTAGAAGAGAAAGGAAGGACATTTCTACTCTACCTTAAGTATTTTTTGTCTTTTTTTGAATATTTTAACATTAAATATTCATTAGTTCCAGCAACATAAAAATGTCGTTGTTTACATTAAAAAATAATTTCCTCTGTTTTTTTTTTGCTGTCTCTATTCTTTCCTTTCGCTAATTATGGAAATTCCTACCGAAATGTTAAGACAATTTTTTTGTCTTTTTTTCCTCTTCTAGGGTTTGTCTATGTGTTTTTTTTTATTTTCAAAGTTTTTAAGCGAAAAAACTTTTCTTAAATAACTTTGTTTGCCACCTTGGGGAAAAAGAAAACTTTTATAACAAATATGCCACCATTTACATGTCAGTGATTGCCCTTAACTACTCCAAAGGGGGTCTTATTTTAAAATAGAAATGTAGAGAGTATGAAAGTAATTACCAGGATTTATGACAGCCATGAGTAAATGGGTGTATACACGGGAAAAAAATTATACAAGATTATCGTAAATAATATTAAAATTTTTGAGCCAAAAAAAAAAAAATTATTAAAAAAAAAAAATTATATTTATATATACACAATAATAAACACAATTAGTTCTATTCAAATATTCATTCAAATAGGGATTGATTTGATCTCTATGCCTAATAAAGTTCGTTTAATAATTAGCAAATCTTATGAAAATTTATAAACCTCATAGAATTAACACCTAACAAAATATTTTTAAATCATAAATCATATTGGGACAAAAATAATTTTAAATCATAAGCAACTAAAAATAATGTTTAAATTTTTTTTCGAAAAAAAATCGCACATAACATATTTAAAATTATCAAGAAAAAAATAGTTTACACAAAAACATAATAGATTTTAACTTAAATATTTCATATTTCCTACAATAATAATATAAACATGATATGTTTTCATTGTTATCGCAGTTATTAAAATAGAATTAAAATAAAATAAAATAAAGGAAAATAAAATAAAATAAAATAAAATAAAGGAAAATAAAATAAAATAAAATAAAATAAAATAAAATAAAATAAAATAAAATAAAATAAAATAAACTAAAATAAAGTAAAATAAAATAAAATAAAATAAAATAAAGGAAAATAAAATAAAATAAAGGAAAATAAAATAAAATTAAATTAAATAAAATAAAACAGAATAAAATAAAATAAAATAAAATAAAATCACAATCGAAATATTTGTGAAATACTACAAATATATTTATAAAAATAATATTTTGTTTGAACCAAATATAATGTTTTCCTATGCGAATATGTTATACAAGGTTACTTAGAAAAAATAAAATTATCTCCAACTACAAAAAAAATATATATTTAACATTTTCTTTTTGATAAAATATCTCTTGCCAAATTATAATAATATAATTTTATTTTATCTCTTGTCGAATTATTTTTATTTTATTATTATTTAAGTGTCATTTTAAGTTTCATAGGGTCTTTATAAAATAAAATAAAATAAAATAAAATAAAATAAAATAAAATAAAATAAAATAAAATAAAATAAAATAAAATAAAATAAAATCAAATAAAATAAAATGAAATAAAATAAAATAAAATGGAATAAAATAAAATAAAGTAAAATGAAATAAAATAAAATAAAATAAAATAAAATAAAGTAAAATAAAATTACAATCGAAATATTTGTGAAATACTACAAATATATTTATAACAATAATATTTTGTTTGAACCAAATATTTTACTTTCCTGTACAATAAATAAAATTCAATAAAGTAAAATAAAATACTACAAAAGATATTTATAACAACAATATTTTGTTTGAACGAAATATAATATATTGATTTATACAAAGTTACTTAGAAAAATTATCTCCAACTACAAAAAAAAATATATTTAAAATTTCTTTTTGATAAAATATTATTTTATTATTTTTATTTTATTATTTTTCAAGTGTTATTTTAAGTTTCATAGGGTATAAAATAAAATAAAATAAAAAAATAAAATAAAATAAAATAAAAAAATAAAGTTAAAGTTAAATAAAATAAAGTAAAATAAAATAAAGTAAAAGAAAATCAAAATCGAACTCGAAATATTTAGAAAAAATATCTCCAACTACAAAACATATATTTAAAAAGTCTTTTTCATAAAATAGTATTTCTCGTCCAATTATTTTTATTTTATTATTTTTTTAAGTGTTATTTTAAGTTTCATAGGGTCTTAATAAAATAAAATAAAATAAAATAAAATAAAATAAAATAAAATAAAATAAATAAATTAAAATAAAGTAAAATAAAACAAAATAAAATCGAAATATTTCGAATAATTATCTCCAACAATAAAAAAATATATATTTAACATTTTCTTTTTGATAAAATATTATCTCTTGACAAATTATAATAATATAATAATATTTTATCTCTTGTCAAATTATTTTTATTTTATTATTTTTAAGTGTCATTTTAAGTTTCAAAGGGTCTTTATAAAATAAAATGAAATAAATAAAATAAAATAAAATAAAATAAAATAAAATGGAATAAAATAAAATAAAAAATAAATTAAAGTAAAGTAAAATAAAGTAAAATAAAATAAAATCGAAATATTTAGAATATTTATCTCCAACAATAAAAAATATATATTTAAAATTAATATATATTAAAATATTATCTCTTGTCAAATTATTTTTATTTTATTCTTTTTTTTTTAAGTGCAATTTTAAGTTTCATAGGTTCTTTATAAAATAAAATAAAATAAAATAAAATAAAATAAAATACAATACAATAAAATAAAATCACAATTGAAATACTACAAAACCTATTTATAATAAAAATTTGTTTGACGCAAATATAATATTTTCCTATAAAAATATGTTATAGAAATTTACTTAGAAAAATTATCTCCAACTATAAAAAATATATATTTAAAATTTCTATTTGATAAAATATTATCTCTTGTCAAATTATTTTTATTTTATTATATTATATTATTTTTTTTTTTTTAAGTTATACTTGTATGCAAAAAAAAAACAATTAAATGTGTGTGTGTGTACTAACACACACATCTACATGGTTTTTTTTTGTTCGATTGAGATTTCCAATATGGATTTTCATTTGGTGTGAGGAAGTACTTCACAACTTTTTAGCCAAAGTTCACAACTAATGATTGTTATGGCTGCTGCTGCTGCTTCTGCTACAGGCTGGTTGGCTCTAATAGGTATCGCTTTCATAAAAACCCCACATTCAATCTATGCAAATATGTTTTGGAGTGCAACACAATGTAAAAGTCTATTTAATTGACTGTTAAAAAGGCAATAAAACAAATAAAATAAAAAAGCAGAAAACTTACAGCTAACAGCCGCCAACAATTGCCATCGATTCGTTACATTTTGAGTTCAGTTTAGCTTTGGCTGTAGTGGCTACATGCCTATCCCCTAGCTGGCTTCAATTGCTAGGTTCGTTATCTGATGAACCGATACAAATGAAATGCATTCATAAAAAAAATACATGTGCGCTTGCGAATATTTTGTGCTACCGGCACTTTGGGTGGCTTAATTAAAATGAAAAAATGTCCATATGAATCCAGGCAATTGCCAGTTGTGATACCACCAAATATGCACCATTTTCGATCATATCTAAATATATATATATATAGGACACCCAGTGCAGTGCACTACACCGCTGCTCCACAACACACACACAAGCCACTATATATATTTTGTTATTTTTATTATTTACAAGCAAACCACAAAAAAAAATTGCACTCGCGCCAATATTATTTGCACTCATATAAAATGACGATTTGCACACAGATTAAACGTCAACGTATTACACCTAAAAAAACAGAGTTAAAACAAAACAAACAGAAAACCACAAAAATTATGCTTGTGAAAATATTTTATATGAGTAGGCCTAGCAAAATTTTTGTACAAGTCCCGCCGTCGCCGCCGCAGTGTATACCATAAACAAATGCTGGGCAAAAAAAAAAAAATATTCACAGATTTTCCTATGTTGGCCATTTTCCCATCGTGATAAGAAAGTTTGTTTCGCTAGCTAGTTGGGGCTGAGGCTGACTTATGCACTAATATGCATAACGTACATCGAAAAACGGCTGCAATGGTTAGTCATATAACCATTCAATGTTATATTTTTGTAATTTTTTTTTTTTTGGTGGGGAGGGAAGAGGAGATTTGCTTTGCTATTTGCGTTTTCACCAATAAACCAAAACGATAGAAATCACACAAGACATGGCTCACTTGCAATAAGGAAATAAAAAACATAGCTAAATATATTTTTTAAAGCAAAAAAAAAATAAACAAAAATGCCGACGGGAAAAAAAGTTTAATACTTTTAGAAATATTCGAAATCTTTTGGGAATTTATAATATTATTTGGCAAGTCAAATATGGACTGAATACTCAAAACAATAATCTATTAATTTTCGAAAATTTTGGTAATCATTTTTACATTTTCTATTATTGGAAAAAATCCATATTTTAACAAATGGTACCATTTAGTACGTTTTGGTACCATTTTTGTAACTAAGAAAATAGCATAAAATAGTAATATACACATCGCATTATTATTGCCAAGATTTGCATTTCACGTTTTTAAATCATTCCGTTCGCTATGTATTGGATAATACGAAGTATTTTATTTTCGTACTATTTTGTGTACACAAGTCACACAATATATTAAAAAATCTCCAGAATTGCGAATTTGCATAAATTATGAACACATTCCTTGCTAATAAAAAAACATAATTTTTTTATAATTTTTGGAAATAAAACATGCATACATTTTTTATAAATATAATAATGATATGTTTCTAAATAAAATTTTAATATAAAATCCCCAGAGCCGGGATATTATATTCCCAGTCGAATCCCCAAAAGTAGAAGTTTTTATTCATAAAGGGGAATTTAGAAAAAAAAACTAAAATATTGGCCTTATAATTTTTTAAATAAAATATGCATATTTTTTTTTTTTCTAAATATTATAATAATATTTTTATAAAAAAAATACCTCAAAATAAAATTTTTTACATAATATGGGATATCATATTCCTTTGAAAAATGTTACCTTTGAAAAATGTCTTAAGACCCCCAATGTTCCAATATTCGTAATCGCAAATCCCAAAGTTTTTGTTTGGCAATATTTTCTTAACCCTAAAACATCCACAATTAAACCTTGGCAATTTAGCTCTCTACGCTGAGAAATTCAAATTTAAATTAGATTGGAGTCCGAGAGTGTTCTTAGTTTTTCGTTATAGAAAAAATATAATTTTGCGATTAGCGATTTCGAAAATCAGAACATGGTGGTATTACATATTTGTCAAAATTACCTAATATTGGGTATTTTTGAAAATATTCTGGGAATTTGATATTATTGATAATTTATATTTTTATATTTTTTATTAAATTATTATTTTATAATTTATATTACAAAAAATACTTATTTTTTTAGTTTAATCAAAACGATAGATAATATCGTTTTGAATTACCGCTTTTGAGTAATTCAGAAACAAGACAGCCCAGTTAGGGGATTTTGATTATTGATTTTGGGATAGCCAATTTTTTTACAATTTCAAAACTTTTATGAAATTATATGATTAAAGGAAAATACCATAGAATAAATTAATTTTTCCTAGAGCATATTACTCAATGATTCTTCGGAAATTTATTCATTCAATTGTTAATTATTGTTCTCTATTTCTCCCTTAATTTGGCTCTTGATGATTTCTTCTCCCCCTTATAGAAGATTAATGAGGCTCATATGTAATTTATTATGAACAATTAACATGTTTGTTTCAGTTTTGCATTTTTTCTCCCCACCTCTCATATAGTCTTCTATGTTTTATTTTTTTTTTGAGCTGATGCCACTAAATGTTGCATAAATATATGCCACCCAGTGTCACAACATTAGCATGAATTAAGAATCCAGCCAACAACCATAACATCTGGTTATAATTTTTTGGAGCATACAATATACCAACTAAAATATGTTTACCAATAACTTTATGAAGGGGTCTAAGAAGGCAAGGAGGGGGTGGGGGGAGGCTCCTCTTTCTCTGTGTACAGTATGAGTGGATATCTTAAAATGTGTCGACACGAATCAGTAGCTATAACAGAAGCTACATGACTAACAGCCAACCCGAACACGAATGGCTATGGAACAGATTCAGAATAGTGGAGAAGTGTTGCTGGAGTCAGTCGCGTGTGTTGCTTATCAAAAATTAACTTGACAGCAGGCAACACCAGGGAATCCAAGCAACAGACAACAGCAACCAAACTCCTTTTAAAAGTTGGGCCATTTCGATATCAAGAAGCTAAGATATGCAAAAGGCTTCATGTAGTCCCCCTTCCCCCCTCCCCCACCAGCATATGAGGATGCAATATGATAGGCTCGATTTACGGTCTACATTTCGCAGGCATATATCTTTTTGACGGCTGATTTTCATTGCTAAGAGGCTGGCTCAATGAGATTGCATGTCTTCTAAAAATGTTTATGTCTTATCTTTGCTTCCTAGATCCCCATATCTTATTATACTCTACTTTGTAAAACATCATGGGCAAATTATCACATTAGAAATACTCTATTATTTTCCCAGTGGGATTTCTTCAAATTTTAAATAGATGATCCATTTTGGAGGGTTTGTCGTTGTTTTTGTCAACAGGAGTTAAGGGTATCAATTACCGAATCAATTGTTCTACCATTATGTCCAAATGTTTCACTTTCCTTTCATTATATATTTTTTTGTTTTTGGAAATAATAACAAACAATGTTGCCAATTCTTCAACAAACAATAGATGAGAGGATAGATTGCTGGATTTTTTTTTGTTTGCAATTTTTTCTTTCTTCCCTCTACCTTTTTTCGAAAGTGATACAGTTTTAGTTTTGTCGTTTTCGTTTGGTATGGTATTAGGTCCTGATGTAATTTAATGAGACTTCTTGCTTAATAGCATTGCAAACATTAGGTAAGAGCTACTAGAACCACCCTTCTTGCAAAATAAGGTCTCCTTGTTGAGTGATCCTAAGTGCAATGCCAGGAGAACAAAAGGCTTAGGATTTGTAGCAGCGCTTCATCTTTCTTTCATCATCATTTCATAATTTAACAATTGGCCCCGACAAAATCCTCCCCGTAGGACGTTTTGTTTAGTTAAGCACTTAAGTGCTGCTGCCTCATGGTGCCTTTCGTTGGACGACCTACTACCACTACTCCACTCTTATGAATTCATTTTGCCCTGCTTTGGGATTCTAGCCGACAAAGCATTCAATCAGCGGCATACGGCCAACAATCGGTAGTCATTCATTCATTTTGAGTCAGTCATTTTGTTTGCACTTAAACACTTTTCGTGGTCGTTAATGCATTCGGTGAAATTTAGAGGTTTTATTCACGCCCAGGTATTTCGTTTTTTTTGTTGGTTCTCCATTATAGCTACTGCTGTTTCTTGTTATTGTAGTTGTTTTTGTTGTGTATATACCCTCTCTTATCCAATTGGCAGAGGCTGTCGTCTATGAAAGTAAGCAGACATTTAGTCTATGGCAAAAAAGTAGTAACAATGCCACCACAACCAGCCATACAATCAGGCATATACAATAAACCAAAGTACGAGAAAAAAATCACCACTAGGGTAACTTAATATTGTAATTGTGGCACAATGAAGCGCAATTCTAACAACAAGAAAATCTAAGAGTAGATTTTTCATAGGCGATAAGGTACCCTTTTTTTTTGTATAGAAATATGTAAAGTTAGCTTCAGAGGCACATTGAAAGTTATTGGAGGGGAAAAACATAGTACGACTATAAAGGGTGATTCTTTTGAGGTTAGGATTTTCATGCATTAGTATTTGACAGATCACGTGGGATTTCAGACATGGTGTCAAAGAGAAAGATGCTCAGTATGCTTTGACATTTCATCATGAATAGACTTACGATCTGCCACAACGTCGAATTTTCAGTGAATGGGCCCTAGAAAAGTTGGCAGAAAATCCGCTTTTTTATCGACAAATTTTGTTCGGCGATGAGGCTCATTTCTGGTTGAATGGCTACGTAAATAAGCAAAATTGCCGCATTTGGAGTGAAGAGCAACCAGAAGCCGTTCAAGAACTGCCCATGCATCCCGAAAAATGCACTGTTTGGTGTGGTTTGTACGCTGGTGGAATCATTGGACCGTATTTTTTAAAAGATGCTGTTGGACGCAACGTTACGGTGAATGGCGATCGCTATCGTTCGATGCTAACAAACTTTTTGTTGCCAAAAATGGAAGAACTGAACTTGGTTGACATGTGGTTTCAACAAGATGGCGCTACATGCCACACAGCTCGCGATTCTATGGCCATTTTGAGGGAAAACTTCGGAGAACAATTCATCTCAAGAAATGGACCGGTAAGTTGGCCACCAAGATCATGCGATTTGACGCCTTTAGACTATTTTTTGTGGGGCTACGTCAAGTCTAAAGTCTACAGAAATAAGCCAGCAACTATTCCAGCTTTGGAAGACAACATTTCCGAAGAAATTCGGGCTATTCCGGCCGAAATGCTCGAAAAAGTTGCCCAAAATTGGACTTTCCGAATGGACCACCTAAGACGCAGCCGCGGTCAACATTTAAATGAAATTATCTTCAAAAAGTAAATGTCATGGACCAATCTAACGTTTCAAATAAAGAACCGATGAGATTTTGCAAATTTTATGCGTTTTTTTTTAAAAAAAGTTATCAAGCTCTTAACAAATCACCCTTTATATAAGCACTTAAAAAAATATTTTTTTAAATTTAATATTTAATATGCAAAATTTTAATATCTTTATTAAGTTAACAAATTATAAGATATATTTTTTAAAAAATATTTTTTTTTAGTTTTATTAAAATTTTGATTTTTTTTTATCGTGAAATTCGGCAAATAACATTTTGATTTATAAAATATATGATAAATGGCATGACGACAAGCCCCAAATGCTTTTTATTTTGATAAATCTTTGGTTTTTAACAATTCCCATATTTTTATTAAAAATCCCAGAAATTGGGGATTTTTGTTTTAAATCACGGGTTATGGAATTTATGTTCTAGAATTATATTTTCCACTGTAAAATGGGATAAAAAACATTTTGATTTGTAAAATATGTGATAACTGGCATGATAACTAGGTTAGGTTAGGTTAGGTTATGTGGCAGCCCGATGTATCAGGCTCACTTAGACTATTCAGTCCATCGTGATACCACAGTGGTGAACTTCTCTCTTATCACTGAGTGCTGCCCGATTCCATGTTAAGCTCAATGACAAGGGACCTCCTGTTTATAGCCGAGTCCGAACGGCGTTCCACATTCCAGTGAAACCACTTAGAGAAGCTTTGAAACCCTCAGAAATGTCACCAGCATTACTGAGGTGGGATAATCCACCGCTGAAAAACTTTTTGGTGTTCGGTCGTAGCAGGAATCGAACCCACGACCTTGTGTATGCAAGGCGGGCATGCTAACCATTGCACCACGGTGGCTCCCTGGCATGATAACTAGAAATGGTTCGAATTTTTCCTTTTAAGGGTTACTTTTTTACACAAAAGATATGGAATTTATTATTATTATTATTATTATTATTATTATTATTATTATTATTATTATTATTATTATTATTATTATTATTATTATTATTATTATTATTATTATTATTATTATTATTATTATTATTATTATTATTATTATTATTATTATTATTATTATTATTATTATTATTATTATTATTATTATTATTATTATTATTATTATTATTATTATTATTATTATTATTATTATTATTATTATTATTATTATTATTATTATTATTATTATTATTATTATTATTATTATTATTATTATTATTATTATTATTATTATTATTATTATTATTATTATTATTATTATTATTATTATTATTATTATTATTATTATTATTATTATTATTATTATTATTATTATTATTATTATTATTATTATTATTATTATTATTATTATTATTATTATTATTATTATTATTATTATTATTATTATTATTATTATTATTATTATTATTATTATTATTATTATTATTATTATTATTATTATTATTATTATTATTATTATTATTATTATTATTATTATTATTATTATTATTATTATTATTATTATTATTATTATTATTATTATTATTATTATTATTATTATTATTATTATTATTATTATTATTATTATTATTATTATTATTATTATTATTATTATTATTATTATTATTATTATTATTATTATTATTATTATTATTATTATTATTATTATTATTATTATTATTATTATTATTATTATTATTATTATTATTATTATTATTATTATTATTATTATTATTATTATTATTATTATTATTATTATTATTATTATTATTATTATTATTATTATTATTATTATTATTATTATTATTATTATTATTATTATTATTATTATTATTATTATTATTATTATTATTATTATTATTATTATTATTATTATTATTATTATTATTATTATTATTATTATTATTATTATTATTATTATTATTATTATTATTATTATTATTTTTTTTTTTTTTTTTTTTTTTTTTTTTTGAATTTTCGAAATTTAATCAAACATATAAGAGTATAATGCCTACAGAGGTAATTTCTTAAACAGAAAAATTTACAGTGAAACCTCTCAACTTATCACATTAAAATAAACCTCTCATAAGTGAATACCCCCCAAATGTGGGAAAAAATGTTGCCGACATTGGGAGCTCATTGCAAAGATGTTTCAAAATAGCCCCAAATAAATTAAATTTTAATTAAAATTTAATTTAATTTCTAAATGAAATTTTAAATTATTTAAATATTTATTAAAAATAAAAGTACGTTTTTTTTTTTAACCCAGGATTAATTTTGAAAACTTTGATAAAAATAAATTTTATATATATACATTTTTTTTGTATTTTATTATATGAAAGTTAATTTTTATTAATTTTTTTCTCTAAGTGTATCTTGGATTTCATATATATTCTATATAAACGAATGTAAATGTTATATTTATTTGGTTATGGTACGCAAACAACAACAAAATATATTAAAAGCTGAGCTACAAGGGGAAAATTTATACAGTAAAAGAGAGAAACCTTCAATACTCCAAATAATTGTTCTCACACACATCCTATAACGGAATATATGTGTATATTCATCATTACACTCCAGCTGCTAGTACTCAGGGGTTTTGGCCTTAAAACAGTATGAGTCTACTGGCCATAGTATTTATGTGTATGTGTGAGTTGGTTTTGAGGTACGTGAGACTGAATGCCTCTATGTATGTACCTATGTTGTATGTTATCAACGCATTAAAATCGAAGTTCTTTTTTCTCCCGTCTTTTCCCTATTGTTCTTGTTGTTGTTGCTGCTGCTGCTGTTATTATTACATTGGCCACCACATACTCATGCATAATACAATCACACAATGTGTTTTGTTTTTCGTTGTTGTTTTTGCTCTCATACAATTGGTTTGGTCTGTCGTTTGGTTCTTACCTCGGCCTGGGTGCTTATCTGATCTTGTAAAAATACGATATAATGTAATGTTGCAAGCTTTTTCCGGTTCTCCTTAGACCTTTTAGGGGACAGAAGTGGAGGACATAGTCATAGTGAAGAGGAATGGGTGAGTGAGCGAGTGTAAAAGTACTCATACATGCATATATGCGTACTTGCATTTACATACTGGCTGCCAACATTCTTGGCTAGCTGCGAGTACTTGCAGATGCATTTAATGCATTATGGTTTAGGTTTTTTTTTTAAATCTAGCTGCTAGTGTTAGCTCGTAGCCGTTTCCTGTTTTGGGTGAACCCAAACACATCCTTCCTTTTTCCATTGAGATATATGTATATAGAAGGGAGCAGATTGTTGTGAATTCATTGGTTGTGTAAAGAGTTGTAATTTTTAAACATAAAAAATTGGTCGGTTCTAAAACGCCAAAGGTCATGCTGCCGCTGCTGCTGCAGTAGCATTATTGCCTACAACGATGATGATGATGAATATTTTTGTTAATAATTTATTTTTTCATTTCCTTTATTTTTGTGTACAGGTCAACCGCCCACTAACCATGAAAAAGGAAGGTATTCAAACCCGCAACCGTAAATTATCCTCGAAATCAAAAAAGAAGAAGGGCCTTGGTGGCGGTTGTATGCCTTTGGGAGGTCATTTAGGCATGGGTGATTTCAAGCCTTTGGATCCATCAAAAGGTTTTGGCGGTGGATTCTCATCAATGGGTAAGTTGCCATAGTTATATAAAAATCATTAATCATAAAAATCATAAATTTAAAGATCCAATAATAATCCAATAATAATGAAAAAAAATAAAGTAAAAGTAATTTATTAAATTAATTTAAATTTAATTTTTTTATTGAAAGTTTAATTTCATTAATAATATATATAAAATCTTCGTCTCTGCGCCTTATAGGCTTTTGTAGAGACTTATTGGCAACAAATAACAATTCATATATTTAGAAAAATATGTTAATGTCTTACCAACTATGTTGTATTTATATAGTCTTTCCTAAATATTTGTTATCCAAAATTTAACATTAAATTACTCCAACTCTATTTCCATTTCCAAACGAAAGTGAATTTGCCATTTGTTTTCTTTCTGTTCTCGTTTTTTATGCCGTTTGCATTTTTTTAATTTTCTGTTTTCGCTCCCTGTTTAACTTCATAACTTTATACGTATGTTTCATTTTTCTTTATATTTTCATTTTCTTTGCAGCCCAACATTCACATCTTTCCAGTGGTTTGCATCCAGCTCATGCGCATATGCATGGTGGTTGGTATACAGGCGGTATGGGAGCATTGGGTGCTTCCAGTGGTCTGCAAGGTGGATTCTCAACGGCAGGTTCATTGGGTGGTGGTGTTGTACCCCATTCACAGCCCTATCATTTGGGTTTGGGTTCAATGGTAAGTTTCTAAATGTTATAAAGAATAAATTTAAGAAAAAAATTAAGAAACACACAAATCTGGGATATTTTTCCAAATTCGTAAAAAAGATTTTTAAGGTTTTAAGATAATTTTTTAAATTGTTCGGTAAATAAATCTATAATATTAATAAAATGGTAAAAACAAGAATTTAAATTTAATAATAAAATTTAAAATTAACTTTTTGAAAATTAGAATTTATCACAAATTTAATTTAAAAAAATACAAAAATAAATATTCAATTTTTTTAATACTAAAATTGCAAATTAAAATTTTAGTTTACAAAATTACAAAAATTAAAATAATAAATATTAGTTAAGCAGTTCAAAAATTAGAATTGACTAAAAATTTAATAAAAACAATAAAAGTAAAATTTATTTTTAACGGCAAAATTGAAAAATTTTAAAAATTAGAATTGACTTAAAATTTAAATTTAAAAAATCTAAAATTTATTTTTAATACTAAAATTGAAAAATAGAGATCAATTTAAAAAATTAGAACATTAAAAATTTTCAAACCAAAAACAAAAATTAGAGTACACTTAAAATTTAATTTAAAAATTTTAAAATTTAAGTTTAATAATAAAATTGCAAATTAAAATTTGGAATTAGAAATGATCACAAATATATTTAATAAAATTATAAAAAAAATATTATTTAATTTTTTAATAGTAAAACTGAAAATTAAAATTTAATTTACAAAATTAAAATTAAAATCTTTTAACAACCAAATAAATTAAATTAAATTAAATTGCATTTTTGAAGATTAAACAAATTGAATATTTAATTTTTTGATACCAAAATTGAAAAATTGAAAAATTTAGAAATTTAAATTAAAAAAATTTTTATACTGCAAATTAGGGTTTAATTTAAAAAATTACAAAAAATGAAATATTTTTAATACCAAAATTGAAAATAGAAATTAGAGATCACTTAATTTTTAATTCTAAAATTTATAAAAATTAAATTTAATAACAAAATTGCAAATGAAATTTTGAAATTAGAATTGATCACAATTTTTTTTAATTACAAAAATTAATATTTTATTTTTAATACTAAAATCGAATATTAAAATTTTATTTACAAAACTAAAATCTTTAAAAAAAAAATTAATTAAGTTACATTCCTAAAGAAGCTAAAAAGATAAAAATTAGAATTACCTTAAAATTTCATTTAAAAACTTACAAAAGTGCTAATACCAAAACTGAAAATAAAATTTTTAAAATTAAAATTGAAAATTAGTATAAAAAATGACAAAAATTAATATTAATTTTTTTATATCAAAATTTAAAATAAAAGTTAAAGTTAACTTTAAATTTAATTTAATAATAAAATTATATTTAAAAAATAAAAAAACTACAAAAATAAAAAAAAAACTTTTTAGAAAAAAAATTATATATAAATTTAAGCAGCTCAAAAATTAAAAATTAGTTTTACAAAAATTAAAATTTATTTTTTAATACCAAAATTAAAAATAATAATTTTAGAATTGAAGAAATTAGAATTGACCTAAAATTTAATTTAACAAATTACAAAAACTAAAATGAATTTTTTAATAAAACAAAAAAAAAATAAAATTTTATACCAAAATTGAAAACAATAATTTTCAAAATTAAATTTTATTTGAAAACAATAATTTTCAAAATTAAATTTTATTTTTTAATGGTAAAATTTAATTTAAAACTTTTACACATTATCAAAATTAATATTTAATTTCTTAATACCAAAATTCAAAATAAAATTTTAAAATTTAGATTCTAATTTAAAATTTAATTAAAACAATTACAAAAATTAAAAATTATTTTTTAATAGCAAAATTTTAAATTAAAGTTTAATTTAAAAAATACAAAAATTAAAAATTAATACCACATAAAATTTAATTTAAAAATTAAATTTCATTGTTTAATACTAAAATTTAATAAATAAAATTAATTTTATTTTTTTTTAATAAAACAACCTTAATAAAATTAAATTATTTTAAAAATTACAATTGCCGTGAAATTTTATATAAAAAGTTAAAAAATTTAATTTATTTTTTTTTGTAATATTTTTAAGCAGCTCTACTTGAGCTTTTTTTCGCATTTCTTTCTTTTGATTTCATTGATATTAATTTCTATTTGTTTTTCTCTCTCTCTCTCTTTTTAGGGCACATGGCGTACTGACTACACGTGATGGAGCGGTAACAATATAAATGGCAATTTATTCAATTGAAATTTGCCAAACGATTCAAGTCGAGAGTGCGAAACCTCCCCAGTAGAAAACCTAAGAAGTTAAAAATTTAAAACAGACGAAAAATCAAAAGCCCAACCAACCAATTTTTTTGTACCAAGAATCCCCCCGAAAAGAAAAACCAGCACCAAGTGTTGATATTTCCCGTTTTGTTCGACGAAAACACCTATATATACATATTTTTAGAAAATGATTGAAAAAAAGTTCCTAAACCATTTGATAAGCCCAGAAAAAAATAACACAAAAAATAAGAAACATGTTATCCTTTAAAACAATGTTTCAGGGCGTAAACCAAGGTCTGAGTGTTTACCAAGATTAAAATGTAACGAGCTTGGATTAAAGAGATCAGGGATCTCTTCAACATAGCTCTCTTTGTGTAGCTGGCGTCTATGCTAATGACTTTGAGATGGAGTTTTTGCAAATCCGGGCATTATTTTGCAATAACCACCACCAATCTTAGGCTAATGATGACTTTGCCTTTTTCGGATGTGGTTAAGTTAAGAACATTGAGCGATTAGTGGAAGACCACAAAAGGAGGGCAGAATCATCCAGTATATTGGTAGAGTAATGGCGCCAGGCTTAAGACATTTTTGGCTTAAGAATTTAATGAGTATTTGCTCTCTAGACCTCGGCCAATGTTTACATATAGACATACTGTTACACTTAGCAGAAAAGCCATTACATTTTACATATTTATAAGCCAGCTCTGTTAATCCATTTCTCTTTTTCCCTCTCTCCCACGCGTACACAAACACACACACTCTCTGTATTTCTCTGTATGAAACCAAAACAAAATGTTTGTTATAATTTCAAATGTAATGTAAGCAAGTAAATGAAAGTATTTATATTTAAGTTATGTTATGTTAACATTGCGTGCAATTTATTAATTTATTTAATATGTAAATGTTTTCTAGATTTCTTCCCCTTCCCCTCCACCACCCCTTCCCTAAGAAATTTCCCAGACTTTGTTAACAATTATGTTTTTATATTATTTTATAGCCCCAATATTCTCTAATAAGAATTCATTAACAATTGTATACAAGAAAAACAAAAACAATGACGAGTATAATTGTATATAATTGAATATAAATTTGTATATATATTAAAATGATTTTATTTTCATAAATATTAAGAAAAAAAATACAAAAACTATATATGTAAAACGTCCAAATAAACGCAAATCTAGCGAAAAGGCCACGAATTTCGTATTGAGAAACCACAAATATTTAAAATATCTAAAAGGTGATATTTAAAATAAAAATAATTTATTAAAATAAAATATAGTGTAAAATAAAATTTTAATTGTAAATATTTATAATACAAATAAACTAAGCCAATCATCTATCATCAATACCCCCATACACATATTTCAAAACAAATACATTTTTTAAATTTATTGTTTTTGTTTTTAAGTTAATAGATTATTTTTTGAAACACCCTCCCCTCAAAAAAAAAATAGTCTTTAAAATTATAAGAAAAGAAATGACAGAAAAAAACTCCTTTAAAAATACAAAAATATTAAATCCTACAAGGTTTTCCCCACCTGGAATATGTAAATACCAGTAAAATAAAAAAAAAAATTAGTTTACAATAAACCTATAATCCTTTTTTTTTAATTTTATTTGTATCCTTTTTTTTTCTTACAAACAAAAAAAAAATTTGTATATAGATATGTAATTATTGTAATTGCCAGTAACTAACTGATAAAATGATAAGTATATTGTTGTAATTGTATTAATAAATGTATGTATACAAAATATATATATACAGCTATAAACACTCTTTCCCCCATCCCTTCCTCTAAACCCCACCCAAAAAAACACTAGTATACTATAGCCCTCCCATCACATTATAATAAATAATATTTAAAAAAAAAAAATTATAAATATATTACAATTATATTGTATTATTCTAAATGTAATTTTTTGCCATATTTATAGTTGATTAGCTGGTAATCGAAAAAAAAAATATTATATATACAAAACAACAAGAATTATGCTAAATTAAATAGACAAAACAAATATTATTATAATTAAATGAATATTAAAAAACAAAAAACGGAAAACAAAAAACAAAAGTTATTATTATTAATATATACAAAAATTATGAAAGAAAATAAATATAAAATCTTAAAAAAAAAATCAAAAATCATTTGTATTACATTTAAATGCAATCAATCACAACAGCAACAAAAACATTTTCAAATATACTTAAGTGGAAATGTTGAAAAATACTAAGAACAATTCATTTAATGCAACGATGTTGTCTTTTGGATTTATCGGTGGATTATAAGGTGGATATTTTAATTGTATTGGGTATTGAGGTTTTACTGATACTATTGCACTGAAAAAAATATTGTCGTGAGGATAAAGATTTCATGTCTTTAAAATACGAATACAAATTTTGCTTAGCATATAATACGCATTTCTCTAAAATAAAGTTATTTTCCTTGTCCAAAAGTCGATAAACTTTTCAATGAAGTCGTATTGTTCTTATAATTAAGTGATTTGACTTAAAAATGGGTATCTTAACATGAAAGAAAAAATTTATAGGCTAAGGTCAACTTGACTTTAATAATTCAGAAAAATTCTTTAAATTTAATGAAATTGTCTTTAAATTTGTTGTCTTTTTGCATCTTGACTACAAAACAAAAAATCGTTCAAATATAGGACATGTTTTTCAAAACTTTATTTTAAAGAAGTTTTTTACTTCAAACATAGCATAATTTCTACTGGAAGTCGAGTCCTAATTTGGAAAATAAAGTTGCCGTTAACTCGTTTTTAAATGACTTTGATAGCATATGAAGAAAAAAAGCTGAGAAAGCGAAAAATTAAAATTTGCTTCCTAGAAGCAAGTACACAAATCCTAAATTTAAAAGAGAATTGTGTCTTAAAAGTATCCTTACTTGTATTCTCCGCTTCTTTGGCTCGGAATCAATACCAAATTTTTTAAAGTAAAGACAAAATCTTTGAAACCGAGTATGCTTTTTTTTCAGTGTGGATTAGTTGTTTAGTATGCAAATTGAGAATATATGGAATATATGTCCGGTCCGAATCTTAAATACCCACCACCATGAATCAAATATACTAGCTTCCTTTGAAAATTTCAGGGGGTTTGATGACGTATATTCTCCCAAGCAAAGCTGTTCAACCAGTACACTTCCCGAAGATAAATGTAAAGACTTTTTCCTATGAAGACTACATCAGATTCAGGATTTATAAAAAACATTTTCATACCCTCCACCATAGGATTGGGGGTATATTAACTTTGTCATTCCGTTTGTAACACATCGAAATATTGCTCTAAGACCCCATAAAGTATATATATTCTGGGTCGTGGTGAAATTCTGAGTCGATCTGAGCATGTCCGTCCGTCCGTCTGTTGAAATCACGCTAACTTCAAAACGAAACAAGCTATCGACTTGAAACTTGGCACAAGTAGTTGTTATTGATGTAGGTCGGATGGTATTGCAAATGGGCCATATCGGTCCACTTTTACGTATAGCCCCCATATAAACGGACCCCCAAATTTTGGCTTGCGAGGCCTCTAAGAGAAGCAAATTTCATCCGATCCGGCTGAAATTTGGTACATGATGTTAGTATATGGTCTCTAACAACCATGCAAAAATTGGTCCATATTGGTCCATAATTATATATAGCCCCCATATAAACCGATCCCCCGATTTGGCTTGCGGAGCCTCTAAGAGAACCAAATTTCTTCCGATCCGGCTGAAATTTGGTACATGGTGTTAGTATATGGTCTCTAACAACCATGCAAAAATTGGTCCACATCGGTCCATAATTATATATAGCCCCCATATAAACCGATCCCCGGCTTTGGCTTGGGAGGTCTCAAAGAGGCACACATTTCATCCGATCCGCCTGAAATTTGGTACATGGTGTTAGCATATGGTCTCTAACAACCATGCAAAACTTGGTCCACATCGGTCCATAATTATATATAGCCCCCATATAAACCGATCCCCCGATTTGGTTTGCGGAGCCTCTAAGAGAAGCAAATTTCATCCGATCCGGCTGAAATTTGGTACATGGTGTTAGTATATGGTCTCTAACAACCATGCAAAAATTGCTCTACATCGGTCCATAATTATATATAGCCCACATATAAACCGATCACCAGATTTGACCTCCGGAGCCTCTTGGAAGACCAAAATTTATCTGATTCACTTTAAATTTGGTACATGGTATTAATATATGGCTTCAAACTCCCATGCAAAAATTGGTCGAAATCGGTCCATAATTATATATGCCCCATATAAACCGATCCCCAGATTTGACCTCCAGAGCCTCTTGGAAGAGCAAAATTCTTTCCATTCGGTTGAAATTTGGTACGTGATGTTAGTATATGGTATCCAACAACCATGCAGGAATTGGTTCCTATCAGCCCATAATTATATATAGCTCCCATATAAACCGATCCCCAGATTTGACCTCCGGTGTCTTTTGGAGAAGCAAAATTCATCCGATCTGCTTGAAATTTGGTACGTGGTGATCGCATATGATATTTAACAACCATGCCAAAAGTGGTCCATATCAGTCCATAATCATATATAGCTCCATATAAACCGATCCCGAGATTTGGTTTTGGAGCATTTCGGAGGAGCAAATTCCATCCGAGTCAGTTGAAATTTGGTACATTGTGCTAGTATATGGCCGTTAATAACCATGCCTAACTAGGTCCATATCGGTCTACAGTTATATATATATCCCTCAGATAAATCGATTTCCAATCACACAAAAATTGGTCCATATCAAGTTCATAATTGTATATAGCCCCCATATAAGTGACCCCCATATTTCAATTCTGGGTTTCTACGTACAGTGCAAAAGTCCATTTCGATTCGTAATTATTTGTAGAATTACCTATACATTTTTTTTGGCTAATATATACCACGTATGGAGTAACTCACAATTTAGAAAACGATGTTAAGAAGTTTTAAGATACCGCAACCCAAGTAATTCGATTGTGGATGATAGTCTTTCGTAGAAGTTTCTACGCAACTCATGGTGGGGGGTACATAAGCTTCGGCCTGGCCGAACTTACTGCCGTATATACTTGTTTCTTCTTCATATGGGGCCATTTTGCCGCGATTTCGACCTTCAAACGCTCCAATAACGCCATATAATAGTCACTGTTGATGGTTTTTCCCTTCTCAAGATAATCGATAAAAAATTATTCCATGCGCATCCCAAAAAACAGAGGCCATTACTTTGCCAGCGGACTTTTGAGTCTTTCCACGCTTCGGAGACGGTTCACCGGTTGCTGTCCACTCAGCCAACTGTCGATTGGACTCAGGAGTGTAGTGATGGAGCCATGTTTCATCCATTGTCACATGTCGACGAAAAAACTCGGGTGTATTACGAGTTAACAGCTGCAAACACCGCTCAGAATCATCAACAAGTTGTTGTTTTTGGTCAAATGTGAGCTCGCGTGGTTGATGAATTATATGACCAACACGTTCCTTTGATATCTTTAAGTCCTCTGCTATCTCGATCAACTTCATTTTACGGTCATTCAAAATCATTTTGTGAATTTTTTTGATGTTTTCGTCGGTAACCACCTCTTTCGGGCGTCCACTGCGTTCACCGTCCTCCGTGCTCATTTCACCACGCTTGAATTTTGCATACCAATCAATTATTGTTGATTTCCCTGGGGCAGAGTCCGGAAACTCATTATCAAGCCAAGTTTTTGCTTCCACCGTATTTTTTCCCTTCAGAAAACAGTATTTTATCAAAACACGAAATTCCTTTTTTTCCACTTTTTTCACAATAACAAACGTTGCTTCATAAAAGACGCTCCATCTCACAAACTAATTGACTTACAGACGTCAAAATTTAATACTAGCGACGCCATATATGTTTCAGACCGGGGACTTATCAGCCAACCTATTATTGCAGTTAAGACTGTTTTCAATTATTTCGAAGCGCGTTCGTTCCAATTCTTCCATGTTTTCCTAACTGGCCCGAAACGTCATAGAAATGCCCTCAGATTATGGACTCAAGGTTGCCCCATCATCTTTCACATGCTCATGTTTCGTGCAGGATAGTACTTGCGCGATCTTTTCAAATGACAATTTGCATCAATCACGTATTCCCGCATTCAACTATTTAGCGTTCCTGCGATAAGTGATCGGTGATATTTGCGCGTTATTCCCCATGGTAGCCGTTTTCTTAATGTTTCTCTTTAAAAATTGACCGTTGAAACTTGTGAAACATAAAGGGTGATACGGTCAAAATTTGGTCAATATAAACTTGACGTATTTCTTTCAATTTTGCATTTAAAAAACCTGAACATCCCTCATTTTGAAGGTGTGTAGAATGTTGCTCCTAATTTGATTTTGGAATTCACTCTTCAGTTTTCAGAATGCCGTCCAAGCAAGAAGAGCAGCGTATCAAAATTTTGCTCGCGCATCGCGAAAATCCGAGCTACTCGCACGCAAAGCTGGCAAAATCGCTAAAAGTTGCCAAATCAACCGTTACAAATGTAATTAAAGTGTTTGGGGAACGTTTGTCGACAGCCAGGAAGTCTGGATCGGGGGGAAATCGAAAACCGGAAGCCGCTGAGACGACAAAGAGAGTTGCCGGTAGTTTCAAGCGAAACCCTAACCTCTCTCTCCGAGATGCCGCAAATAAGCTGGGTGTATCGTCTACAACCGTGCATCGAGCCATAAAACGAGCCGGACTATCGACTTACAAGAAGGTAGTGACTCCAAATCGCGATGATAAACAAAATACGACGGCCAAAGCGCGATCCCGGAGTCTGTACACGACGATGCTGACGAAGTTTGACTGCGTGGTAATGGACGACGAAACCTACGTCAAACAAGCAGCTTCCGGGACAGGAGTTTTATACGGCAAAAGAAAGGGGAAAGGTAGCAGATATTTTCAAGCACATAAAACTGTCAAAGTTCGCAAAGAAATATCTGGTTTGGTAAGCCATCTATACCTGTGGCTTGAAAAGCAGCATTTTCATAGCTTCCGGGACTGTCAACCAAGAAATTTACGTGAAAGAGTGTTTGAATAAACGTCTGCTGCCTTTCCTGAAGAATCACGGTTGTTCCGTACTGTTTTGGCCGGATTTGGCATCTTACCATTACGGTAAAAAGGCCATGGAGTGGTACGCCGCCAACAACGTGCAGGTGGTTCCCAAGGACAAGAACCCTTCCAACACGCCAGAGCTCCGCCCAATTGAGAAATACTGGGCTATTGTCAAGCGGAACCTAAAGAAGACCAAAAAAACTGCTACGGACGAGCAGCAGTTCAAGGCAAACTGGCTTTCTGCGGCGAAGAAGGTGGACAAGGTGGCTGTACAAAAGCTGATGGCAGGTGTCAAGCGTGAGACCCGGCAATTCGGATTTGGAAAAGCGAAAGACTAACTGAATATTTTTCCTGAATTTTATACTAATTGAACTTGAAAAAGAAATTTAATTTGATTTTTTAAATAAACGATTTCACCGATTTACACGCGTTTTCCCTTGACCAAATTTTGACCGTATCACCCTTTATTTTTGACAGTAACTATCAAAGAAAATGAGTCATTTTATGCAGCATCCAAATGCTCATTGATTTCGCTTTGCGATTTAGATTCTAAAAGCAGGATTCAAATCAGTTGGTAATATTGATATTTTTCCATTTCTTTACAATCCTATTTTCATTACAGTAATCGTTTTCTAAAATACTGGCTCATCTCTCAATTTATAAACCGATCTTCCAGTGCTTCCAAATGCCTTGTGGTGAAATCTCTGACTAAGAATATAAAACAATATTTCAATATATTTACCATTTCACGTTCGGCACCCTGTTGTCTGGACCAATGATGCTCAATGATTGATCATAGAAAGATGATAAAGCAATATAATAACAATACAAACAAAAAGCACGCGTTCAACTACAATAAAGATTAGATATGAAATTTATCACTCACTCAGTGTAATGAAACAGCATGAAAAACCACATAATCATGAACAAAAACTGGTCGCTGTAGGTCTAATAAAAATTCCAATAAAATGTGTGAAATTTGTGATTAATTTCTTTTCAATCGTACGAAGCAATTATTACTACATGATTTTATTTCTATTTGATAAAGAAGAACAACAAAAACTAGTAAGACATCTTTATTGGAGTTTCTCATATGGCAAAAAGCAAACCTATCTACATAACTTCTATTGGCTTTAAACAAGTTTGTTTGCTGGTTGTTGTTAAAAACTTCAACAATGTAACTGCCAATAAGTTAATTAAAAAAAATTGTTTTCTTAACTATTGTTTATTTACCTTAATGGCAATTGGTCACTATTAACACATCGATGGTATTTCACTATGAACAATGAATAACATAATCACTAAGAATAAAAGATGGAGAGGATTTTTTTGTACATATAGTAAATATAGTCAATAATTCATGATACACACATAGCTAGCCATGATCAAATGCAAGTCATACTAGTGTGAGTTTATATACAGAAAGTTTGTTGCTTAAGTCTTTCGTTAGCATTAACACTATCAAGTTTGTTGCTTAAGTCTTTCCTTAGCATTAACATTATCAAGTTTGTTGCTTAAGTCTTTTGACTTATTCTACTGCTGGTCTATGGATATTGTATTTTTTTGCAAAATTCATTGTAGAAATCTATTGACATTCTATAAACAACAACACCTGTAACAATTGTAATTGTTTTGTCCCCCTACATTGGCACTTTGTCAACTCTATCATAATCGCTGTCATCGTCATCATTAATGTCATCAGTTGAAGCGAAAACTTTATCATTCTCCAATAGTTTTTTGTTTTCTTTTTCAAATTCATTATGGCTATTATCCAGCCTTTTGGAGGTAATCATTATCATCATGCTCATTGTTGGCCAATGATGCATTGATTTTGACATGCAATGGGGAAGTTTTGTTGCACCTTAACATGGCATCACCGACGACACACTCAGTCGCATACAACAGACAAAGCCTGACAGCGGTAGTAGTAGTAGTAGTAGTAGTACTAGTAATTCAATACCTTATACCAAAGATCAGAACAAGATAGTGGTGCTTGAATACACTACACTGTACTCTTAATGACAATTGTAGGTTGTAGGGTGTAGAATGTTGGTCATGCGAATATTACGAGTGAGTGAGTACATCACTCGTCAATGTTGAGAATGTCGATTATGCCCCAAAAACATCATATTCGTGCAAATAATTATTATCATTAGCTGTAGTTGGAACAATGTCAGTGAGTATTTGTTATTTAATGAAAAGACCTAAAATCGGAGATGTTATTGTGCAACAATGAAATGCAAACAAATATATATATATATATATATATATATATATATATATATATATATATATATATATATATATATATATATATATATATATATATATATATATATATATATATATATATATATATATATATATATATATATATATATATATATATATATATATATATATATCATGGTTGGAAGTTACTAATTCAAAGGGATTTGGCAATTTTTTGTTTAATTTCCTAAATAACAAAAAAACAGAACTTTTTGAATTAATTTCATTTAAAAATAAAATCTAATTTCATCTGTATTGGAATTAATTAAGATTATATAAGCCCCTCATCGAATCATGTCACTTTTTTCTTCCACAAAGAATATCATCTCGTGTGTAACATTGATTTTTTTATTTTCGCATATTTAAAAGCCAGAGAAGAAAAGTTTTTACTCCTATGCAAGTAAACCATTCAAAGCATATTACACAGCGGAAACGGATATGAGTTCTATTGCGACGCAGTCATGTCATTTTGACATGAAAATTATGATTATAATTTAACCTCAAATTAATCATTTTATAAAGGGTGATACGGTCAAAATTTGGTCAAGGGAAAACGCGTGTAAATCGGTGAAATCGTTTATTTAAAAAATCAAATTAAATTTCTTTTTCAAGTTCAATTAGTATAAAATTCAGGAAAAATATTCAGTTAGGCTTTCGCTTTTCCAAATCCGAATTGCCGGGCCTCACGCTTGACACCTGCCATCAGATTTTGTACAGCCACCTTGTCCACCTTCTTCGCCGCAGAAAGCCAGTTTGCCTTGAACTGCTGCTCGTCCTTAGCAGTTTTTTGGTCTTCTTTAGGTTCCGCTTGACAATAGCCCAGTATTTCTCAATTGGGCGGAGCTGCGGCGTGTTGGGAGGGTTCTTGGCCTTGGGAACCACCTGCACCTTGTTGGCGGCGTACCACTCCATGGCCTTTTTACCGTAATGGTAAGATGCCAAATCCGACCAAAACAGTACGGAACAACCGTGATTCTTCAGGAAAGGCAGCAGACGTTTATTCAAACACTCTTTCACGTAAATTTCTTGGTTGACAGTCCCGGAAGCTATGAAAATGCTGCTTTTCAAGCCACAGGTACAGATGGCTTGCCAAACCAGATATTTCTTTGCGAACTTTGACAGTTTTATGTGCTTGAAAATATCTGCTACCTTTCCCCTTCCTTTTGCCGTATAAAACTCCTGTCTCGGAAGCTGCTTGTAGTCGGCTTTGACGTAGGTTTCGTCGTCCATTACCACGCAGTCAAACTTCGTCAGCATCGTCGTGGACAGCCTCCGGGTTCGCGCTTTGGCCGTCGTATTTTGTTTATCATCGCGATTTGGAGTCACTACCTTCTTGTAAGTCGATAGTCCGGCACGTTTTTTGGCTCGATGCACGGTTGTAGACGATACACCCAGCTTATTTGCGGCATCTCGGAGAGAGAGGTTAGGGTTTCGCTTGAAACTACCGGCAACTCTCTTTGTAGTCTCAGCGGCTTCCGGTTTTCGATTTCCCCCCCAATCCAGACTTCCTGGCTGTCGACAAACGTTCCCCAAACACTTTAATTACATTTGTGACGGTTGATTTGGCAACTTTTAGCGATTTTGCCAGCTTTGCGTGCGAGTAGCTCGGATTTTCGCGATGCGCGAGCAAAATTTTGATACGCTGCTCTTCTTGCTTGGACGGCATTTTAACAACTGAAGTGTGAATTCCAAAATCAAAATAGGAGCAACATTCTACACACACACACACACCTTCAAAATGAGGGGTGTTTAGGTTTTTTAAATGCAAAATTGAAAGAAATACGTCGAGTTTATATTGACCAAATTTTGACCGTATCACCCTTTAATTTTGACAAAATTTTCTATAGAAATATCATTTTGACAAAATTTTCCATAAAAAAAAAATTTTGACAACATTTTCTATAGAAATATCATTTTGACAAAATTTTCTATAAAAATAAAATTTTGACAAAATTTTCTATAGAAAAAAAATTGACAAAATTTTCTATAGAAATAAAATTTTGACAAATTTTCTATAGAAATAAAATTTTGAAAAATTTTCTATAGAAATAAAATTTTGAAAAATTTTCTATAGAAATAAAATTTTGAAAAATTTTCTATAGAAATAAAATTTTGAAAAATAAATTTTGTACAAAATTTTCTATAGAAATAAAATTTTCACAAAATTTTCTATAGGAATAAATTTTTGACAAAGCAATTTGTTTATCGATAATAATACAATATAAATTACATATAAAAATTATAAAATGTGTTTGATATAATAACTCATAAGTACATCAATATAACTGCAAATACAAACATTTCCATAAGGTATGATTGTTTAATAAGAAGACAATTGTGAGGGGTGAGTGTGAGAGAACTTTACTAATCTTAATGGCCAAATGGTTGAACAAATGTTTTTTGTAATTATACTAATTGCCTAATTTTGTAATGGCACTTGATTCTTGATATCTACAATCGATCAACAAATAACAAAACTTACAGCACGACCATTAAATATAACTGAAACTTATATAGTCTTTCATTTATGGTAGATGTAGAAACTGAACCAGTTCAATTCAAATAGTATGAATAAATAGTACATATGTAATTGTCACGTAATCAATTGTATGATATGGATACTTACGAATCACACAGCAGGTGATGTCGAAAATCATAATTTTTTTCGAGAGATACAATTTTGTCACTAAAAGAAAAAAATAAAATTTAACAAGTATATACGGCCGTAAGTTCGGCCGAAGCTTATGTAGCCCCCACCATGGATTGCGTAGAAACTTCTACTGAACACTGTCATCCACAATCGAATTACTTGGGTTGCGGTAACACTTGCCAATGGCAAGGTATTTTAAAACTTCCTAATACCGTCATATATACCACATAGTCCATACGTGGTATATATTAAACTAAAAAAGGCCGATTAAATACGTATATAATTAAGTTTAAAGTTTCTATAGAAATAAAATTGTGGCAAATTAACATTTTGACAACATTTCCTATAGAAGTAAAATTTGGAAAAAAATTTCTATAGAAATAAAATGTTGACAAAATTTTCTATAGAAATAAAATTTTGACAAAATTTTCTTTAGAAATAAAATGTTGACAAAATTTTCTATAGAAATAAAATTTTGACAAAATTTTCTATAGAAATAACATTTTGACAATGTATTCTATAAAAATAAAATTGTGGTAGATTTTTTGTGGCTCGAGTGGCAACCATGATTATGAACCGATATGAACCAATTTTTGTGTGATTGGGGATCGGCTATATATAACGATTGACCGATATGGACCTATTTTGGCATGGTTATAAGCGGCCTTATACTAAGATTTCAACCGTATCGGATGAATTTTGCTCCTCCAAGAGGCTCCGGAGATACAAATCTGGGAAAAGTTTGTATGGGGGCTATATATAATTATGGACATTCTAACACCATGTTCCAAATTTCAACCGGATGGGATGAATTTTGCTCCTCCAAGAGGCTCCGGAGGACAAATCTGGGGATCGATTTTTATGGGGGTTATATATAATTATGGACCGATATGGACCAATTCTTGCATGGTTGTTAGAGACCATATACTAACACCACGTACCAAATTTCAACCGGATCGGATGCATTTTGCTCCTCTAAGAGGCTCCGGAGGTCAAATCTGGGGATCGGCTTATATGGGGGCTATATATATTTATGGGCCGCAGTGGACCAATTTTTGCATGGTCATTAGAGAACATATACCAACACCATGTACCAAATTTCAGCCGGATCGGATGAAATTTGCTTCTCTTAGAGGCTCCGCAAGCCAAATCGGGGGATCGGTTTATATGGGGGCTATATATAATTATGGACCGATGTGGACCAATTTTTGCATGGTTATTAGAGACCGTATACTAACACCATGTACCAAATTTCAGCCGGATCGGATGAAATTTGGTTCTCTTAAAGGCTCCGCAAGCCAAATCGGGGTGTCGGTTTATATGGGGGCTATATGTAATTATCGACCGATATGGACCAATTTTTGCATGGTTATTAAAGATCATATACTAACATCATGTACCAAATTTCAGCCGGATCGGATGAAATTTGCTTCTCTTAGAGCAATCGCAAGCCAAATTTGGGGGTCTGTTTATATGGGGGCTATACGTAAAAGTGGACCGATATGGCCCATTTTCAATACCATCCGACCTACATCAATAACAACTACTTGTGCCAAGTTTCAAGTCGATAGCTTGTTTCGTTCGGAAGTTAGCGTGATTTCAACAGACGGACGGACGGACGGACATGCTCAGATCGACTCAGAATTTCACCACGACCCAGAATATATATACTTTATGGGGTCTTAGAGCAATATTTCGATGTGTTACAAACGGAATGACAAAGTTAATATACCCCCATCCTATGGTGGAGGGTATAATAATTATTAGCTCACCTATTTCGAGTTTGAAGAAACTGAATATTTTGGGGAGTGAGTGGAAAATGGTCCTTCGAAGGAGACGAGATGCTCAGAATGGGTCCCTATGTCGATCAAGCCATATCCGTCTGTTCGTCCGTCTGTCTGTGAACACATTTTTGTGATCAAAGTCTTTATGATCCTAAAATACCTCTAGTTTTCAAATTTCAGGCAAATTGAATAAAAACTACGGTTTCTATAAGCTCAAGACCCCAAATCGGGAAGTCGGTTTATATGGGGACAATACCACAACCTGGACCGATATAGCCCATCTTCGAACTTGACCTGACTGCAGACAAAAGACGAGTTTACTTCATTATTGAATACTGTAGCGTGATTACAACAGACAGCCAGCCTGACAGACAGACGGACATGCTTATATCGTCTTAGAATTTCCCCTTGATCAAGAAATTAAAATCTTATTGGATATACACATTTAGTGAAATACGATTATCAGAATAATCTATTGTTCAACATAGTTCGAAAGTTTTTCACTTCTAATGCGATTCGTGCCAAAAAGGAAACAGATTCTCAATAGTTTGTCCAAGACTGGTTCATGAGTACCTGTCTATGGGGTGCTCCTACTAAATTGTCCCAGGACATGTTCTTTGGAATGAGTCCAAGACGTGTCCTAAAGTGTAAATTTACCCCGTCAATGACAAACCCATGTTAAAGTGACCGGTTAGATTAGGTTAGGTTAGGTGGCAGCCCGATGTATCAGGCTCACTTAGACTATTCAGTCCATTGTGATACCACATTGGTGAACTTCTCTCTTATCACTGAGTGCTGCCCGATTCCATGTTAAGCTCAATGACAAGGGACCTCCTTTTTATAGCCGAGTCCGAACGGCTTTCCACATTGCAGTGAAACCACTTACAGAAGCTTTGAAAACCTCAGAAATGTCACCAGCATTACTGAGGTGGGATAATCCACCGCTGAAAAACTTTTTGGTGTTCGGTCGAAGCAGGAATCGAACCCACGACCTTGTGTATGCAAGGCGGGCATGCTAACCATTGCACCACTGTGGCTTCCCTTGGACCGGTCACTTCCAAACGTTTTGACCAGAACTGGGACTGGTCCATACACACCAGGGACTAGTCCTGTACCGGACCTGTGAATGATCCATTTCCCGTAGTGATTCTATGGTGTTGGGTATAAAAACAATAGCTCCCAGTATTTCTCAATCAAAAACTTCCCAAATCCCAAAATTAAATAATTCCCCAAGATGTGACATAATTATTTCTTTCCGTAGACCAAATAAGGGACATATTTCAATTTTAATTTTGGGGATTTATTTCGTAGAACCAAGAAATAAGTTACCACTTTTATTATGCATCTTCAATGGAATTTCGTATCGTTATGTTAATTTTCAAAGGAAACTGGCTAAGTGAGGTCTATCCACCGCTCAAAACACCGCACGGTGTTCTAAAGTAGATTTGTCATAATCTCCCGATAGCAAAGATGAGATAAGAGATAAGTCCCCGGTCTGACACATAGATGGCGTCGCTAGTATTAAATGCATATTATTTTATATAGTACCAACCTTCAAATGATTCGTGTCAAAATTTGACGTCTGTAAGTCAATTAGTTTGTAAGTTAGAGCGTCTTTTGTGAAGCAACTTTTGTTATTGTGAAAAAAAATGGAAATAAAGAAATTTCGTGTTTTGATATAATACTGTTTTCTGAAGGGAAAAAATACGGTGGAAGCAAAAACTTGGCTTGATAATGGAAATCAACAATAATTGATTGGTATGCAAAATTCAATTTTGGTGAAATGAGCACGGAGGACGGTGAATTCAGTGGATGCCCGAAAGAGGTGGTTACCGACGAAAACGTCCAAAAAATCAACAAAATGATTTTGAATGACCGTAAAATGAAGTTGATCGAGATAGCAGAGGCCTTAAAGATATCAAAGGAACGTGTTGGTCATTTATCAATATTTCGATATGCGGAAGCTCTGTGCAAAATGGGTGTCGCGCGAGCTCACATTTGACCAAAAACAACAACGTGTTGATGATTCTGAGCATGGCTCCATCACTACACCCCTGAGTCCAATCGACAGTCGTCTGAGTGGACAGCGATCGGTGAACCGTCTCCGAAGCGTGGAAAGACTCAAAAGTCCGCTGGCAAGTAATGGTCTCTGTTTTTTAGGATGCGCATGGAATAATTTTTATCGATTATCTTGAGAAGGGAAAAACCATCAACAGTGACTATTATATGGCGTTATTGGAGCGTTTGAAGGTCGAAGTCGCGGCAAAACGGTCCCATATGAAGAAGAAACAAGTATATACGGCAGTAAGTTCGGCCAGGCCGAAGCTTATGTACCCTCCACCATGGATTGCGTAGAAACTTCTACGAAAGACTATCATTCACAATCGAATTACTTGGATTGTGGCATCTTAAAACTGCTTAACATCGTTTTCTAAATTGTGAGTTAGTGCATACGTGGTATATATTAGACAAAAAAGATATGTATAGGTAAGTCTACAAATAATTACGAATCGATATGGACTTTTGCACGGTACGTAGAAACCCAGAATTGAAATATGGGGGTCGCTTATATGTGGGCTATATACAATTATGAACTTGATATGGACCAATTTTTGTGTGATTGGGGATCGATTTATCTCAGGACCGATATGGACCTAGTTAGGCATGGTTGTTAACGGCCATATACTAGCACAATGTACGTACCAAATTTCAACTGACTCGGATGAAATTTGCTCCTCCAAGTGGCTCCAAAACCAAATCTCGGAATCGGTTTATATGGGGACTAACATATATATGATTATGGACTGATATGGACCACTTTTGGCATGGTTGTTAAATATCATATACTACCACCACGTACCAAATTTCAACCAGATCGGATGAATTTTGCTTCTCCGAAAGGCACCCGGGGTCAAATCTGGGAATCGGTTTATATGGGGGCCATATATAATTATGGACTGATATGAACCAATTCCTGCATAGTTGTTGGATACCATATACTAACATCACGTACCAAATTTCAACCGAAGCTCCGGAGGTGATCTGGTGATCGGTTTATATGGGGGCTATATATAATTATGAACCGATGTGGACCACTTTTTTCACCGTTATTAGGGACCATATACCAACACCATGTACCAAATTTCAGCCGGATCGGATGAAATTTGCTTCTCTTAGAGGACCGCAAGCCAAATCGGGGGATCGGTTTATATGGGGGCTATATATAATTATGAACCGATGTGAACCAATTTTTGCATGGTTATTAGAGACCATATACCAACACCATGTACCAAATATCAGCCGGATCGGATGAAATTTGGTTCTCTTAGAGGCTCCGCAAGCCAAATCGGGGGATCGGTTTATATGGGGGCTATATATAATTATGGACCAATATGGACCAATTTTTGCATGGTTGTTAGAGACCATATACTAACATCATGTACCAAATTTCAGCCGGATCGGATGAAATTTGCTTCTCTTAGAGGCCTCGCAAGCCAAAATTTGGGGGTCCGTTTATATGGGGGCTATACGTAAAAGTGGACCGATATGGCCCATTTGCAATAACATCCGACCTACATCAATAACAACTACTTGTGCCAAGTTTCAAGTCGATAGCGTGTTTCGTTCGGAAGTTAGCGTGATTTCAACAGGCGGACGGACGGACGGACATGCTCAGATCGACTCAGAATTTCACCATGACCCAGAATATATATACTTTATAGGGTCTTAGAGCAATATTTCGATGTGTTATAAACGGAATGACAAAGTTAATATACCTCCATCCTATGGTGGAGGGTATAAAAAATGTTGTTCCACCAAGACAACGCACCGTGCCACAAGTCATTGAGAACGATGGCAAAAATTCATGAGTTGGACTTCGAATTGCTTCCCCACCCACCGTATTCTCCAGATCTGGCCCCCAGCTACTTTTTCTTGTTCTCAGACCTCAAAAGGATGCTCGCAGGGAAAAAAATTTGGCTGCAATGAAGAGGTGATCGCCGAAACTGAGGCCTATTTTGAGGCAAAACCGAAGGAGTACCACCAAAATGGTATCAAAAACTTGGAAGGTCGTTATAATCGTTGTATCGCTCTTGAAGGGAACTATGTTGAATAATAAAAACGAATTTTGACAAAAAAATGTGTTTTTCTTTGTTAGACCGGGGACTTATCAGCCAACCTGTTATCTATACTTCTAACAAGGGTGAGCCCCTTTACGCATTTTCGCAAAATCTCAATACATTATTCGACTACCTCCAAATCCAACAATTATGTATCAATTGGCGGAGAGGGGGTGCTTGCTTATGTCACCCGGAACGGCATTGACCAATAAGAGCCATCAATGACACACCATCGCGTTTTCAAAGTTAACTAATTAGTGTAAAATAATCATTGATTAGAGATTATCTGATTGAATTCCACACATATGTATGTGTTCTATTGATGTAGTCGACACGTAGCTCTACGACAATCATAATAGGTAGTGGGCGAGCACTGAAATAGAAATAAATTAATATATAAACACACACACCCAGACACAAAAGTAAATGCATATGTGTAAGTGTGTATGCTAAATAGAATGCATATAGAAGTAGACCTTTTGCGATTAGATCATGTGTAGCACCCACGCTCTATTATTATAGTTCGACGACAATGGACACGAATATTCAAAAAAAAAAAAATCATCAATACTCGTATATCACAATCCACTCAAAATGAACGAACGTAATCACAAGGATATAGATATCCAATGACAGATATGGCACTTTTCGAATGGAATAGATGGGTAAATGGTAAATTAAAATGGGTAAAATGATTCATGGGGTTGTTTTATTTTGTTTTTTTTTTTTTTTGGAATAATGTAATTAACCAAATAGACATTTATCTGTGGGCTGTCTAAAAACCATAACTATGGCGATTTTGTATAAATTTCTCTTCGTATAAACAGCAATATCCCTAATCCTTGATTTAAATCCTATACAATACCCACTGTTTATATGATTTAGAATAAATTTAATACGATTTATTTAAGAAAATCTGTCCATGTCACCCTAACCCTACATGCAGATGTCGCAGATATTATCACCATGTCGAAGTCGCAACGATTCTATTTCTCTTAGACTAAGTGCGAAAAACTTGATGATAGATTCATATAAATTTTGCCTATTTGAATTTATTTCATGTAGAATTAGAAAAAAATGTTTATGTGATTCCATGAATTGTCTTGCGTGTCTATAATTCAAAATCTGTTTTCTTTTCTTTTTTCAATGTCTGCTATTGAAACCTCAGTTATCGATTCGGACCAATTACAGTCCAGATACATACATACACATATAAGCTACTATCTGCATTATAATCGTATATACATAGTAAGAACATACAAACGTATACTTAAGGATATGTTTATATAGAATGTTATTATCTTTATGGATATTAGAGTGCGACAATATAAAAAGACAAAGGATTACTCAGGCACATAATTTTTATTTCTATAGAAAATATTGTCAAACTTTTATTTCTATAGAAAATTTTGTCCAAATTTTATTTCTATAGAAAATTTTGTCAAAATTTTATTTCTATAGAAAATTTTGTCAAAATTTTTTTTCTATAGAAAATTTTGTCAAAATATTATTTCTATAAAAAATTTTGTCAAAACTTTATTTCTATAGAAAAATTTGTAAAACATTTTTTTTCTATAGAAAATTTTGTCAAAATTTTTTTTCTATAGAAAATTTTGTCAAAATTTTATTTCTATAGAAAATTTTGTCAAAATTTTATTTCTATAGAAAATGTTCTCAAATTTTTATTTCTATAGAAAATTTTTTCAAAAATTTATTTCTATAGAAAATTACGTCAAAATTTTATTTCTATAATAAATTTTGTCCAAATTTTATTTCTATAGAAAATTTTGTCAAAATTTTATTTCTATAGAAAATTTTGTCAAAATTTTATTTTATACAAAGATTTGTCAAAAGTCTATTTCTGTAGGAAATTTTGTCAAAATTTTAATTATATAGACAATTTTGTCAAAATTATATTCCTTTAGAAAATTGTGTCAAAATTTTATTTCTATAGAAAATTGTGACAAAATTTTATTTCTATAGAAAATTTTGTCAAAATTTTATTTCTATAGAAAATTAAGACAAAATTTTATTTCTATAGAAAATTAAGACAAAATTTTATTTCTATAGAAAATTTTGTCAAAATTTGATTTCTATAGAAAAGTTTGCCAAAATTTTATTTCTATGGAAAATTTTGTTAAATTTTGAAATTTTGTCAAAATGTTATTTTCATAGAAAATTTTGTCACAATTTTATTTCTATAGAAAATGTTGTCAAAATGTTATTTCTATAGAAATTGTTCTCAAATTGTTATTTCTATAGAAATTTTTTTCAAAATTTTATTTCTATAGAAAATTGCGCCAAAATTTTATTTCTATAATAAATTTTGTCAAAATTTTATTTCTATAGAAAATTTTGTCAAAATTTTATTTCTATGGAAAATTTTGTTAAAATTTTATTTTATACAAAGATTTGTCAAAATTCTATTTCTATAGGAAATTTTGTCAAAATGTTGTTTCTATAGACAATTTTGTTAAAATTTTATTCCTTTAGGAAATTTTGTCAAAATTTTATTTCTATAGAAAATTTTGTCAAAATGTTATTTCTATAGACAATTTTGTCAAAATTTTATTTCTATGGAAAATTTTGTTAAAATTTTATTTTATACAAAGATTAATCAAAATTCTATTTCTATAGGAAATTTTGTCAAAATTTTATTTCTATAGACAATTTTGTCAAAATGTTATTCCTTTAGAAAATTTTGTCAAAATTTCATTTCTATAGAAAATTTTGTCAAAATTTTATTTCCATAGAAAATTTTGTTAAACTTTTTTTCCTATAGCAAAATTTTATTTCTATATAAAATTTTGTCAAAATTTTATTCCTTTAGAAAATTTTGACAAAATTTCATTTCTATAGAAAATTTTATCAAAATTTTATTTCTATATAAAATTTTGTCAAAATTTTATTTCTATTGAAAATTAAGACAAAATTTTATTTCTATACAAAATTTTGTCAAAAATTTATTTCTATCGAAAATTTGGTCAAAATTTTATTTCTATAGAAAATTTTGTCAAAATTTTATTTCTATAGAAAATTTTGTCAAAATTTTATTTTTATAGAAAATTTTATCAAAAATTTTTTTTCTATAGAAAATTTTGGCAAAATTTTATTTCTGTAGAAAATTTTGTCCAAATTTTATTTCTATAGAAAATTTTGTCAAAACTTTATTTCTAAAGAAAATTTTGTCAAAATTCTATATCTATAGAAAATTTTGTAAAAATCTTATTTCTATAGACAATTTTGTCAAAACTTTATTTCTGTAGAAAATTGTGTTAAAATTTTATTTCCGAAACGTGCGTCCATCCAACAATCTTGCAGTCTATAGGCTTTGCCCAAATAAATTTGACAAACATTCATTTCCTCTGTTGGTTAAGCTACACTTGTAGTTTAGTTTATGCATGGTTTTAAGATGAAATCGAAACCAACAATAATGACTGAAGAATAAACCAACAATAACAAAACAAAACGAATAAAATTTTTTTCTATAGAAAATTTTCTCAAAATGTTATTTCTATAGAAAATTTTGTTAAAATATTATTTAGAAACAAATTGTGTCAAAATTTTATTTCTATAGAAAATTTTGTCAAAATTTTATTTCTATAGAAAAATTTGTCAAAATTTTATTTCTATAGAAAATTTTGTCAAAATTTTATTTCTATAGAAAATTTTGTCAACATTTTATTTCTATAGAAAATTTTGTCAATATTTTATTTCAATAGAAAATGTTCTCAAATTTTTATTTCTATAGAAAATTTTGTCAAAATTTTATTTCTATAGAAAATTTTGTCAAAATTTTATTTCTATAGAAAATTTTATCAGAATTTATTTCCATAGAAAATATTGTCAGAATTTTATTTCTATAGAAAATATTCTCAAATTTTTATTTCTATAGAAAATTTTTTCAAAATTTTATTTCTATAGAAAATTGAGTCAAAATTTTATTTCTATAATAAATTTTGTCAAAATTTTATTTCTATAGAAAATTTTGTTAAAATTTTATTTTATACAAAGATATGTCAAAATTCTATTTCTATAGGAAATTTTGTCAAAATTTTATTCCTATAGACAATTTTGTCAACATTTTATTCCTATAGACAATTTTGTCAACATTTTATTCCTTTAGAAAATTTTGTCAAAATTTTATTTCTATAGACAATTTTCTCAAAATTTTATTTCTATAGTAAATTTTGTCAACATTTTATTTCTATAGAAAATTTTATAAAAATTTTATTTCTATAGAAAACTTTTTCAAAATTTTATTTCTATAGAAAATTTTGTCAAAATTTTATTTCTATAGAAAATTTTGTCAAAATTTTATTTCTATAGAAAATTTTGTCAAAATTTTATTTCTATAGAAAATGTTTTCAAAATGTTATTTCTATAGAAAATTTTGTTAAAATTTCATTTCTGTAGAAAATCTGGTCAACATTTTATTTCTATAGAAAATTTTGTTAATTAGCAATTTGTTACTTAGAAAAAAATTGTGTCAAAATTTTATTTTATAGAAAGTTTTGTAAAAATTTTATTTCTATAGTAAATTTTGTAACAATTTTATTTCTATAGAAAATTTTGTCAAAATTGTATTGCTATAGAAAATTTTCTCAAAATTTTCTTTCTATAGTAAATTTTATTTATGTAGAAAATGTCGTCAAAATTTTATTTCTATAGTAAATTTTGGCAAAATTTTATTTCTATAGTAAATTTTGGCAAAAGTTTATTCCTATAGAAAATTTTGTCAAAATTTTATTTCTCTAGAAAATTTTGTCAAAATTTTATTTCCATAGAAAATTTTGTCAACATTTTATTTAAAAACAAATTGTGTCAAAATTTTATATCTATAGAATATTTGAAAATTTTGTCAAAATTTTATTTCCATAGAAAATTTTGTATAATTTTTATTTCTATAGTACATTTTGGCAAAATTTTATTTCTTTAGAAAATTTTGTCAAAATTTTATTGCTATAGAAAATTTTCTCAAAATTTTATTTCTATAGTAAATTTTATTTATGGAGAAAATTTCCTCAAAATTTTATTTCCATAGGAAATTTTGTATAATTTTTATTTCTATAGTACATTTTGGCAAAATTTTATTTCTATAGAAAATTTTGTTAAAATTTTATTTCTGTAGAAAATTTTGTTAACATTTTATTTAGAAACAAATTGTGTCAAAATTTTATTTCTTTAGTAAATTTTGCCAAAATTTTATTTCTATAGAAAATTTTTTCAAAAATTTATTTCTATAGTAAATTTTGCCAAAATTTTATTTCTATAGAACATTTGGTCAACAATTTATTTCTATAGAAAATTTTGTCAAAATTTTATTTCTATAGAAAATTTTGTCAAAATTTTATTTCTATAGAAAATATTGTCAAAGTTTTATTTCTATAGAAAATATTGTCAAAATTTTATTTAGAAACAAATTGTGTCAAAATTTTATTTCTATAGCAAATTTTGATAAAATTTTGTCAAAATTTTATTTCTATAGAAAATGTTCTCAAAATTTTATTTCTATAGAAAATTTTGTTAAAATTTTATTTCTGTAGAAAATTTTGTAAAAATTTATTTCTATAGAAAATTTTGTTAACATTTTATTTAAAAACAAATTGTGTCAAAATTTTATTTCTATAGAAAATTTTGTCAAAATTTTATTTCATTCGTTTTGTTTGTTATTGTTGGTTTCTTTCCAATCATTATTGTTGTTTTTGATCTCAGCTTAAAACCATGCATTGACTAAACTACAAGTGTAGCTTAACCAACAGAGGAAACTTATGCTTGTCAAATTTATTTGGCCAAAGCCCTATAGACTGCAAGATGGTTGGATGTACAGCTGTTTCGGAATTACCACATTCCTCATCAGCATCTTCCAAATTTAAAGAAATTCAAAACTACTTTGTGGGAAATACGATTAGAAATTAAATTAATTTTATTAGAAATTAAATTTAAAAATTTATTTGATTTTGATCGAAAAACTCAATTAATTTTGTAATTAATTAATTATTGTGTTTTATTTTTCCAATTTAGTTTATACGAATTTTATTCGATTTTCTAATGAATATAATTATAGATGGATTCTTCTTTATATTTTAGTCAAAATTTAATGAAACAATTTTTTCAACTTGAATTTTTTAATTGAAAGTATGTGGGTGATATTTTTTGTGCGTGAACCAGTTGATGCATTTGCATCGAAGAATGCAAAAATATTTTTATCCACGCCATCCCAAAAAATTTCTATAACTTTATTTTCGTGGCACTCTAATGTTACCCATATACAAATGTTCGCTTATAGTTCTGGTTCTGCTGTTTTTTTGTTTTATTATTTTTATGGCTTTTCAATAATTTATTTGTGGTTGATTTGAGTGCGTGTTAGCATGATTCTTCAGTTGGTATATTTCTCATACATGCCTCTATTTTAGGGTAGTTTCCCCCTTTTGCCATTACTTTGCCCCTTCTACAAATACTCGGAGAAACCATTAAAATGTCAATAAGCACCAATGGCACAAACAACAAATAATGTCGAATGGTGGTAAATTACTATCTAACACCATATTGTTGTCTTCGCTACATATTTATGTACATATTCATATATACAAATATACAATATGTCCGTGGTGGCAAAAATACCGTCGGCGAATAATATTTTTCGAATTAAATACACCTTTTACTAATAAGGAGCATATGAATTTTAGACTACGAATATACTATAGAATAAATAAATATAGGCAAAAGTTTAAATCGGGGTCCCTTCATCAAGGATTCCGAAACAACGATGCGATTTCTTTCAAATAAAGATTTTTTTGGGAACTATCTACGAGTATGTTTGATTAGTCGACTTTTCGATCGTTCAGTTTTCATCAAAATTTGGAAAACTTTACTTTTCGAGTTTTCGATTTTTCAAAATATAAGAATGGAGATTCAAAGTATGTATGTATGTATGTTTATCTATGTCGATTTTCGATCATTCTCTTTAAAATTCGATTTTGCAAATTTCCATAATGATCAAAAGTCCATTAGTAGAAGTTGTGTATTACAAAATGTCGACTTCGACATTTCGATTAATCGAAAAGATCGCATACGATGTGGCTGATCCCTCTCACTTCTTCCCTTATGTGTATATAAGAAAGTTAAGGGTTACATGTTTAGCTTTACATATATCTGAACCGATTTCAACCAAATTTTGCATGAATAGCTAGAAATTTCACGTATATTGGTGTAATCACAATCACAGTATTAACTTTTTTATAGAAAGTGTAAAAGCGAAGTAAAATAATGTTTATAAAATTTTGACAACATTTTCTATAAAATAAAATTTTGACAACATTTGCAAAAAAATTTTATTTAATTAAATTTTCTATAGAATAATTTTGAGAAAATTTTCTATACAACTAGAATATTTACAACATTTACTATAGAAGTAAAATTTGGACAAAATTTTTTATACATATACAATTTTGACAAAATGTTCTATTGAAATAAAATTTTGACAAAATTTCCTATAGAAATAACATTTTAACAAAATAATTTTTGTTTGGATTTTCTCCAATTTTTGGCTCGAATAGTATAACTTTCTGAAAACTCCGCCATTTTTTTATTGCAAAACACACATCGATTGCAACAATTGACCAACTAACAGACTTGCTGAAGTCTTACCAATTAAAGAATTCGATATTGTCATATTGTTTTTATTTTTCATAGAATAAAATTTACATACATACAATAATTATATGAATTTTCCTTTGGGGATTTTTCATGGGAAAAAATATTTCATTTGAAATATAATTTGGAAATCTGGCAACCGTGTTCTGTGCAATTACAGTGAGAATAAAAACACAAGAGGATGAAAATTTCTCTTCTACAAAAACAACAAATGTCAACCGTATAGATGCTGCACAATGCCTGCAGCTTTGGTATTACCAACGTTGCGGTCGAAGTGCTGTTTTGATAAATTGTTTATAAAGGCATCGGCAGTTACGAGTATAATTTCAAATTGTCTGCCAAAAAATTTAATGGATGACAATCGTACTATAATGACGTTTTTAGTACATTTTGAAATATTCATTTCGTATTCAAAATGCTCTAGAAGTCTCAGTGACAATTTATAATAATAATTTTGTCCCATAAAAATTATCTTTTTTCACATCTTTTACACTCAAAAAAAAGTTTACTTGGATCCAAAGATTTTGACCTTCCCTTAAGAATTTTGGTATTGATTCCGAGCCAAAGATGCGGTTTCTTTAAAATAAAGAATTTTTTTGAACGACCTAACTGGCTTTAAATCTAGGATCTATAAAATTAAAATTAAGATACAAATCTCATTCAATCAACTTTTCATTCCCTTTTCGCGGTTAATTAATAAAGGTACTCACGTATAAACAAATGCCAGTTTAAAAATCCAAATTATAACGGATAATTCAAAGTAAAAACTATTTTCCTAATTCCAAAAAAAAAACTTTAAACCAAAGACGCTAAATCCTTAAAATAAGTCTTAGCCTATATTTGAAGCGTTTTTATCTTAAATCTAAAGTTTCAATATTTCAATTAATTTAAGGACAAGTTCCTTAAATCGAAAATGTGTTTCTTTACTTTAAAGAAAATTAGCCTTAGTTCAAAGACATGCGACTTTAATGGAGGGACGCAAATTCACAAAATTTGTGTACTAAATTTAATGAAAAAAATGTTTAAAGCAAATATTATAACCTTTAATTTAATTACATTGTCATTATTTTAAAGAAATTTGTCCTTAATATTTTGTAAATTTCGCATCCTAAAATTTAAATTGCATAATCTTTAATATCACGTAAATATTTTTTTCAGTGTAGGTACTGATCAAAACACGCTCAAATCATTTTCCTTCTCTGCATGCATAGACCCCTTTTTATACCCTTCACCATAGGATGGGGGTATATTAACTTTGTCATTCCGTTTGTAACACATCGAAATAGTGCTCTAAGACCCCATAAAGTTTATATATTCTGGGTCGTGGTGAAATTCTGAGTCGATTTGAGCATGTCCGTCCGTCCGTCGGTCTGTTGAAATCACACTAACTTCCGAACGAAACAAGCTATCGACTTGAAACTTGGCACAAGTAGTTGTTATTATTGTTGGTCGGATGGTATTGCAAATCGGCCATATCGGTCCACTTTAACGTATAGCCCCCATATAAACGGACCCCCAAATTTGGCTTGCAGACCCTCTAAGAGAAGCAAATTTTATCCGATCCGGCTGAAATTTGGTACATGGTGTTAGTATATGGTCTCTGAAAGCCATGCATGAATTGGTCCACATCGGTCCATAATTATATATAGCCCCCATATAAACCGATCTCGATTTGGCTTTCGGAGCCTCTAAGAGAAACAAATTTCATGCGATCCGGCTGAAAGTTGGTACATGGTGTTAGTATATGGTCTTTAACAACCATGCAAAAATTGGTCCATATCGGTCCATAATTATATATATCCCCCATATAAACCGATCCCCAAAATTTGGCTTGCCGAACCTCTAAGAGAAGAAAATTTCATCCGATCCGGCTGAAATTTGGTATATGGTGTTAGTATATGGTATTAAAAATCCAATGGTATTAAAAATCACTTTTTATAGTATTGGTAATAACATTTTGTTCCGGGAAATTGCCACACTAAATTCCAGGAGACCGAAAATATGGTAAAATCGTGGGAATTTCTGGGATTCCGTTTCCAAAAAACTCTCTACGCTGTACGTTGAACCCATCCAATTATTCTATTCTGTTGAACCACTCTGATAGTTCCGAAAACATTAGCAGACTGCCTTAATCTATATTAACACACAGAGACAGTTAGAGTAACTACGTATATCTATATGTATGAAAAACACCTATTACAATACATATAAATATAATTATAAATGTATACACACATATAATTATTTAGACTATTGACTATAAAATGTTTTTATTTTTATTGAAATATTCAATTAATATATAATGTGACACTTAGAATATTGTAACTAAAAATCAAATTATCCTTACCTGGATATTAGTTTATACGTATGTATATGTAAAATATGCATTTAGGCTTCCCCTGCAAACATTTTCTATCGAAAGTGTATCGAAACAGTTTCGCCCTGGAAGATAAAACTTTCATAGGCGATATCATTTTCTAATCGAGTTAGTGTCCCCGTTCGGGAACAAATGTCCCACTACGCGATTGTGTTCTCGGGGAATCGAACCAGTGACCAAAAGAAGTAAAAAAAACGATAGTTATTTCTTAAAAAATAAAAATGATGATCGGCCGCACCGAGTGTTGAACTCGGAACCTTTCGTTTTCAAGTCAGAGGCTCTCCCTCTGTGCTAACCACGCTCGTTGGCTGATAGTGGCTTTTTACACACATGTACTCTCAAAGAGGTGCTATTGAAAAATTCGCTATGTCGATGTATGGAGTCTATGTTTCGATTTTTGATCGCTGTTAGAGTCGATTTTGTTTCGAAACGGAAACACCCCACGCGACAGTTGTTTTTATTGTTGTTGTGCTTGAGATTTTACTACCAGAAAACTTCCAGGCAGTGTTGCCAGGTTGGGGGTTTTCCCACCAAATTTAGGGGTTTTTTACACGTTTAGGGGGATTTTTAGGGGTAACATTTATTTGGGGGTAAAAAATTATTTTAGACCCTATAAAGTGGAGCAATTCTCAACAAAATTTAGAACAATTCTGGCATGCATTTTGAAAAAAAAAATGAGGGAAGTCAACCCATGTTCTTAAATACAAGCAAGTATGTTAAGCAATGACATTCTGTTTTAAACGCATCTGCTGAAGTGGCATTTTTAATATTTGATACAATTAAAAACAAATTAAGAAATGGTATTGTGACATTAAATTATTGGTCTCATAATTTCACGCCTACAATTTTGGCGAATAATGTTTATATTTACTGAACTTTAATTTTTGTTAATTTTTTATTTCTATTATTTATATTTCATAAGCCGCTGTTTTAATTAATTTGATTTGAAAGATTTATACATTGAATTATATTGTTTTGTCTGCTCTTTATATTGATATACATTTTATTATTATAGCCATAGAAAAATTACTTTCCTCAGGAAAGAAATTTTAGACAAATAAACCCGAATTTACATCAAAAGAAATTTTGTTCTTCAGAAAAAAAAATCTTTCAGTATATATATTTGTGTTAAATTTAATTTGTAAAGTGTATAACTGCAGGATTTTTTAACGAAATTTGGGACACCTTTTTGACTTATTAACATTCTTAAATTTTTTGGGGGTTTTTGAAAAAAGTCTAGACCAATTTAGAGGTTTTTTTCTTAAGATTTGGGGGGAAGAATCAAAAATCACCTGGCAACACTGCTTCCAGGCGATCCGAAGTAGTGAGATTTTAGACGATAAAACAATCACCCAAATGCTTGCAGGGTTCTCCATCTCTTTATGTGCGCCTATGTGTGAATATTATATGCGTGTATTAGTAATACATTGTGTGTGTGTATGACTCGGTGACTATCCAGCAATTACAAATGAATTTGAACAAATTGTAATTAAATTAATTAATATACCTTTAATATGTATGTAAACAACAACAGCAGCAACAACAACAACATCAGTAGCAACACCAAAAGCAATAACATCAGCCACCACCAACAACAACAACAATATCTACAATTACCCATAAATACATGGTATGTCAGTAGGTACTACCTTCGAATGTGAATATGTTGCTCGTGACATTTACACCCATCTCTCAGCACCCACACCAAAGCCCCCACCAAAAATAAGGTAAATGCATGTGCCCTGCATGGTAAATGTGTACGAGTAAGTGAGTGAGAGAGAGAGTGTGTATATTGTGTGGCAGCCACCAAACCAAACCAAAGCAACCAACGAACCACATTATGCAGCAGGGCATCATCGTCATCATTGTCGTCATCCATTCGAGTGAACGAGCCATTCCTTTGGAACAATTGGCAATTTAATTTCATTAAAATAAATTCTAATTATAACGATGAGTTTGTCTATTTCATTTCTTATCGCTTGCAAACAATCGCCAGCAAAAGCAAATTCTGTCACAGACCTAGACGCTGCACTGTATCGGGGACTTTTGCTATACGTATGTTGCTATTGACAATTGTTGTAATTTTTGTTGTTGTTGTTGTTGTTGCCACCAAACCAAATGAATATAGACTCTTATAGTAAAATACATACCATTACATGATATTGATGGTCTTATTGTAGATGTATTTGAGAATGTTAATGCATGTTGCCATACCTAAATCGATAGTCTTAGGAAAGAGGTCTCTTAATAAGTCGACCTTGTCCATAAAGGATAAGAAGATTCAAAACAGAGAAGAATATCTAAATATATACGGAATTTCGTAGGCTACCACAATGTGATTATATTTAATGGCAGAAGCGATTCGAATATATAGCTGTAAAGATTCATAAATTCCTCAAATTTGGTACACTGAGAAAATTATTGTCGTGAGGCCAAAGATTTCATGTCCTTAAAATACAAAAGCGAATTTTGATTAGAAGAGAATAAGTCCTCCAAACATCGAAATATTGCTCTAAGACCCCATAAAGGTTATATAAAGGGTGATACGGTCAAAATTTGATCAATATAAACTTGACGTATTTCTTTCAATTTTGCATTTAAAAAACCTGAACACCCCTCATTTTGAAGGTATGTGTGTGTAGAATGTTGCTCCTATTTTGATTTTGGAATTCACTCTTCAGTTGTCAAAATGCCGTCCAAGCAAGAAGAGCAGCGTATCAAAATTTTGCTCGCGCATCGCGAAAATCCGAGCTACTCGCACGCAAAGCTGGCAAAATCGCTAAAAGTTGCCAAATCAACCGTTACAAATGTAATTAAAGTGTTTGGGGAACGTTTGTCGACAGCCAGGAAGTCTGGATCGGGGGGAAATCGAAAAGCGGAAGCCGCTGAGACGGCAAAGAGAGTTGCCGGTAGTTTCAAGCGAAACCCTAACCTCTCTCTCCGAGATACCGCAAATAAGCTGGATGTATCGTATACAACCGTGCATCGAGCCAAAAAACGAGCCGGACTATCGACTTACAAGAAGGTAGTGACTCCAAATCGCGATGATAAACAAAATACGACGGCCACAACGCGATCCCGGAGGCTGTACACGACGATGCTGACGAAGTTTGACTATGTGGTAATGGACGCCGAAACCTACGTCAAAGCCGACTAAAAGCAGCTTCCAGGACAGGAGTTTTATACGGCAAAAGTAAGGGGAAAGGTAGCAGATATTTTCAAGCACATAAAACTGTCACAGTTCGCAAAGAAATATTTGGTTTGGCAAGCCATCTGTACCTGTGGCTTGAAAAAGCAGCATTTTCATAGCTTCCGGGACTGTCAACCAAGAAATTTACGTGAAAGAGTGTTTGAATAAACGTCTGCTGCCTTTCCTGAAGAAACACGGTTGTTCCGTACTGTTTTGGCCGGATTTGGCATCTTGCCATTACGGTAAAAAGGCCATGGAGTGGTACGCCGCCAACAACGTGCAGGTGGTTCCCAAGGACAAGAACCCTCCCAACAAGCCAGAGCTCCGCCCAATTGAGAAATATTGGGCTATTGTCAAGCGGAACCTAAAGAAGACCAAAAAAACTGCTAAGGACGAGCAGCAGTTCAAGGCAAACTGGCTTTCTGCGGCGAAGACGGTGGACAAGGTGGCTGTAAAAAATCTGATGGCAGGTGTCAAACGTGAGGCCCGGCAATTCGGATTTGAAAAAGCGAAAGCCTAACTGAATATTTTTCATGAATTTTATACTAATTGAACTTGAAAAAGAAATTTAATTTGATTTTTTTAATAAACGATTTCACCGATTTACATGCGTTTTCCCTTGACCAAATTTTGATCTTATCACCCTTTATTATGGGTCGTGGTGAAATTCTCAGTCGATCTGAGCATGTCCGTCCGTACGTCTGTTCAAATTACGCTAATTTCCGAACGCAACAAGCTATCGACTTTAAACTTGGCATAAATAGTTGTTATTGACGTAGGTCGGGTGGTATTGCAAATGGGCCATAGCGAAGCAAGTTTCATCCAATCCGGTCGAAATTTGGTATGTGGAGTTGGTATTTGATCTCTAACGATCATGTAAAAATTAGTCCATATCGGTTCATAATTACATACATTAATCCCTCGATTTACGTCGTGATTGGTTCCGGAATTTGACGACATTAATCGAAACGACGTAAACCGAATTAAAAATTTTTCATACCCTGCAAGCATTTGGGTGATTGTTTTATCGTCTTTCGGTAAAATCTCACTACTTCGGATTGCCTGGAAGTTTTCTGGTAGAAAAATCTCAAGCACAACAACAATAAAAACAACTATCGCGTGGGGTTAGGTTAGGTTAGGTTAGGCTAGGTGGCAGCCCGATGTATCAGGCTCACTTAGACTATTCAGTCCATTGTGATAGCACATTGGTGAACTTCTCTCTTATCACTGAGTGCTGCCCGATTCTATGTTAAGCTCAATGACAAGGGACCTCCTTTTTATAGCCGAGTCCGAACGGCGTTCCACATTTCAGTCAAACCACTTAGAGAAGCTTTGAAACTCCCCAGAAATGTCATCAGCATTACTGAGGTGGGATAATCCACCGCTGAAAAACTTTTTGGTGTTCGGTCGAAGCAGGAATCGAACCCACGGCCTTGTGTATGCAAGAAGGGCATGCTAACTATTGCACCACGGTGGCTCCCTGGGGTGGGGAATTTCCGTTTCGAAACAAAATCGACTCTAATAGCGATCAAAAATCTAAACATAGACTCCAAACATCGACATAGCGAATTTTTCAATAGCACCTCTTTGAGAGTACATGTGTGTAAAAATCCACTATCAGCCAACGAGCGTGGTTAGCACGGAGGGAGAGCCTCTGGCTTGAAAACGAAAGGTTCCGAGTTCAACGCTCGGTGCGGCCGATCATCATTTTTTTTTTTAAGAAATAATTATCGCTTCTTTTACTTCGTTTGGTCACTGGTTCGATTCCCCGAGAACACTATCGCGTAGTGGGACATTTGTTCCCGAACGGGGACACTAACTGCTTCGATACACTTTCGATAGAAAATGTTTGCAGGCTGCTTACTCCTAAGTCCATTTATGTATGTGTGTGCGTGTACATAATAGAAAACTTTAAAAATAAAGGTAATTCAGTAATTTCGGTAAGAATTTCAGAAAAAAAAAATGTTTCGATGTCATCATCGTTGATACTTATTTTACTTATGGAAGGCGTTTCTGATAAAGTGGGCAAAAAAAAATGTACGACGTAAATCGAATAGCGACTTAAATCGAAGTTTGATGGAACAAAAAACTTGACGACGTAAATCGAAACAACGTAAACCGAGACAAAGTAAATCGAGGGATTACTGTATAGCGCCCAGATTTCACTTCCGAAGCCTCTTGGGGGAGCAAGTTTCATCCGATCTGGTTGAAATTTAGTATGTAATGTCAGTATATGGTTCCTAAAAACCTTGTAAAAATTTATCCATATCGGTCCATAATTATATAAACCGATCCCCAGATTTAACCTCTGGAGCCTTTTGGAGGAGCAAATTTCATCCGAGTCGGTTGAAATTTGGTACATTGTGCTAGTATATGGCCGTTAACAACCATAGGGATCGGTTTATACCCAGATTTGAACTCCGGAGCTTTTTGGAGGAGCAAATTTCATCCGATCCTATTCAAATTTAGTACGTGGTGTAAGAATATAGTCTCTAATAACCATGCAAAAAATGGTCCATATCGGTCCATAATTATATATAGCCCCCATATAAATCGATCCCCAAATTTTACATCCGGAGCCTTTTGGAGAAGCAAAATTCATCCGATCCGGTAGAAATTTGATACGTGGTGTTAATATATGGTCTTTAGCAACCATGCCCAAATTGGTCCATAATCATATATAGCCCCCATATAACCGATCCCCAGATGTGGTTTTGGAGCCTTTTGGAGGAGCAAATTTCATCCGATTCAGTTGACATTTTGTATATAGACATTAACAACCATACAAAAAAATCCATATCGGTCCATAATTGTATATAGTCTCCATATAAACCGATCCCCAGATTTGACCTCCGGAGCCTCTTGGAGGGGCAAAATTCATCCGCTTCGATTGAATTTGGTAAATTGTGTTGGTATGTGACCGCCTAACAACCATTCCAAACTTGGTCCATATCGGTCTATATATATATATATATATATATATATATATATATATATATATATATATATATATATATATATATATATATATATATATATATATATATATATATATATATATATATATATATATATATATATATATATATATATATATATATATATATATATATATATATATATATATATATATATATATATATATATATATATATATATATATATATATATATATATATATATATATATATATATATATATATATATACACATATATATAGCTCTCAGATAAATCGTTCCCCAATCACACAAAAATTGGTCCACATCGGTTTATAATTGTATATAGTCGCCATATAAAGCGAACCCCATATTTCAAGTATTACCACAATCCAAGAAATTCGATTGTGGGTGACAGTCTTTAGTAGAAGTTTCTACGCAATCCATGGTGGAGGGCCTGGCCGAACTTACTTCCGTATAAACTTGTTTTCTATTCGCTCTGCCAGAAATTGGTAAACTATAAGTATTTTAAGACCATAATTAGGTGTGCCAAAAATTATGTTTGGTATAGCAGCCATATAGACCGATCTCCCGGGATTATTTTCTTGGGCTTCTAGAAACCGTAATTTTTATCCGATTTGTTTGAAATCTGAAATCTTGAGGTATTTTAGGACCAAAAATAGGTATGTCGAAAATTACATGTATCGCTCCTTGTTTTGGTATAGCCCCCATATAGTTTGATCTCCCGAATTGACTTCTTGGGCTTCCAGACATCGCAACTTTTATCCGATATGCCTGAAATTCAAAATCTAGACGTACTTGGGATTCATAAATAAGTGTGCCGAGCATGGTGTGTATCGGTACATGGTTTGGTATAGCCCCCATATAGCCCGATATCCCGATTTGATTTCTTGGGCTTCGGCGACCAATTTTTATCCGATTTCCCTAAAATTCAAAATCTGGAGAAATTTTGGGTCTATGTTAAACGTAAGTACGCCGAAAATGGTGCGTATCGGTTCACTGATTGATATAGGCCCCATATAGCACGATCTCCCGGTTTGACTTCTTGAGAGTCTAGATATCCGAAATGCGGACTTAGACCATATATAACCATAATGGTCAATGTAGAGAAGGGAACTCCATAAGGAGGTATAATATTGCCACTTCTGTGAGTAACAACTTTACACGCCTACTAGGAATTCGAGCTTAGGAGGGGGCCTGAATGTTAACCAGGAGAAGAATTAGAATTATTCCTATTCGCTAGAAAGACTAAAATTAACAAACATAAGGAACCGAGTTCATTTGAGCAAGACGATACGATTATCGTATCGTATCGGGAGGACTGAAACAACCTACTAATGCTGCGCAGTATGCAGGAGAGCGGCGGGCTCTAATTGGGACCTGAATCCAAAGTTAACGCACTGGATAGATGAGAACGTAATAAGGGCAATCCTGACATACGTGTCGCTAGTCTGGTAGACATCAATGTAGATGAAGTGGGGACGATATTGGATTTAAGACCTATAGAGTTTCAGATCAAACCAGAACCTTGGAGACGATATTGGACTTAAGACCTATAGAGTTTCAGGTCAAATGCGTAGCCGCCATACCTGCGGTAAGATTGAAGATGTTTGGGAAAATAGACGGAAGTACGAAACATTATGAACCATCAAGGGATAATAGGGGAGACATTGGGTGAAATGGCGGATGCTGCAAGAATCTATGATGGTAAGCCTGAGGTGGCCGTGGCTTCTGACTGTGAAATTTTAACGCCAATAAGACGATCCTGGAAGAATGGGACCCTAGAGCAGATAACAGAGGGAAATAACATCGATGGATCGAAAATGAATGAGAGGACCAGACTGAGGGTATAAGTGGAGGACCCACACACCGAGATCCTACTCCGATTACCGCACCACATCACAATCCTTCAAATGTGCTTAATGGCTTGAAAATAACACGAGGCCACAAAACGTGAACATTTTCACAGATTGCCAAAGAGCAATAGCAGATATTACGTTTCGATCGCGAACCATATTGGAATGCAAAAGCATTATCAACGAATAATCGCCATACGTCAGGTTCCGACGGGACACGTCGGAATAAGAGGAAACATAAAACGAACTGGCGATAAGACTACATTGGGAAGTGAACTTAGAGAACGCACAGCCGAAAAAGTCAACGCGGTTCGAGTTGAATTGTCATGGGAGCAGATAAGGCGATGCAGACCAATGCAACTATGGGATGCTTTAGATAAGAAAAAGACGGGAGAACTACTCAAGGATAGTAGGATGGGAATAATGATCGGGCACCTAGGATTGAGAGCACATCTGCACCGTATAGGAGCAGCATAGGATGGTGCATTTAGGACGTATTTGTAGGATTATGAGACCTTGCAGCTCTACCTTTGTCGCTTGGTGAAGAGGTCATTCGGGGTCTGGCCCAGCTAGGAAACAGAGCTGGAAACAAATTCTCATTTTACTGGCTAGGGAGCCACCGTGGTGCAATGGTTAGCATGCCCGCCTTGCATACACTAGGTCGTGGGTTCGATTCCTGCTTCGACCGAACACCAAAAAGTTTTTCAGTGGTGGATTATCCCACCTCAGTAATGCTGGTGACATTTCTGAGGGTTTCAAAGCTTCTCTAAGTGGTTTAACCGCAATGTGGAACGCCGTTCGGACTCGGCTATAAAAAGGAGGTCCCTTGTCATTGAGCTTAATATGGAATCGGGCAGCACTCAGTGATGAGAGAGAAGTTAACCAATGTGGTACCACAATGGACTGAATAGTCTAAGTGAGCCTGATACATCGGGCTGCCACCTAACCTAACCTAACCTAACTGACATCCTATGTTGCCAGTAAGATGGCTATGTTGCCGCGATGACTCCTGACACATTCGAATCGAATTCCAATTTGGTTTCCTCAAAAGAATGAAAATTTTACCAGCTAGGTCAAGAGCCTTCGATCGGAACAAGTGGTAGCACCGAAGATTGAGGTAGGTTAGGTTAGGTGGCAGCCAGATGTATCAGGCTCACTAGATCTTCTCTTTTATCACTGAGTGCTGCCCGACAAGGGACCTCATTTTTGTAGCCGAGTCCGAACGGCGTTCCACATTGCAGTGAAATCACTCAGAGATGCTTTGAAACAATCAGAAATGTTACCAGCATTACTGAGAGGGGATAGTCCACCGTTGGAAAACTTTTTGGTGTTCAGTCGAAGCAGGAATCGAACCCACGACCTTGTGCATGCAAGGCGGGCATGCTAACCATTGCACCACGGTGACGATTGGGGTAGAACTTTCCATCGGTGTGTTAAAAATTGGAAGCAAACTTGAAGAACTTTCGATTCATTATCAAAAGGTCGAGCAATTTGGATATCTTACTCCCCTATCACATATCGAAAATTTAAGGCGACCTACATTCTTCCAATGATCACCATGTAGGCTCGTGCAAACCATTAAAAACGGTTCATGCCGGGCATTGGTTAGGGTTAATTATCAAAATATTGGCCCTAGCCAATACCATGATCACAATTCAAGTATTTCCCACAATATGGCCGACAATTTCAAACCTTCAAACCTACGTTATAATCGCTAAGCACGACAAAAACACCAAAAATGGATAATCAGTGGTGCCCATCAACAAGAAAAAACCCCCTGCTTATTAGCCCAAACTAAAATTCTTAAATTCAATTCGATTCGATGATGACGATGACAATTCCACCATTGAGGCACGAAGAACTTCTTTGGATCTGGAAGCATTTTTGGTTTGGTGCTTTTGGGTGATAACATACACACAAAACTGATGGGGCTATCATCACCCCCGCTATGCATTTGCAGGATAAGACCAACTAAGGGTCATGTTGTCTGAGTTCAAATTGGTGATGCTCGCTGGCTGGCTGGCAGGCAGCATGGAGTTGAACATAGTTGTGCGATATATTCCTGACTACATTTGCATGGACAAATGGAGCCCCATGACCATTGACAACTGTCAGAGGTACGCTGTTTTTGTTGTGGTTACGCTTTGCTCCTTTTTTTTTTTGAGAAATCTTTGGACATCGAGGGCGAAGGTGTGAGCGGCGTTGGAGGTATTCAAGTATTTTTTGGGATACTTATGAACACGACGTAGATATTAAGTGACTATGGAACAATATTGTTGTAATTTCATTTCAACAAATTATGTACAACAACAATGAGATGCTATGGAAATATACACACATACTCGTATATATACCATAGATACGTACGGATGAATGGAATGAGATGCCAATTGTTGGAGGAGTTGAAAATTTTGTGAGAAGCGAGTGAATACAACAACAACAAGAGCAGCAGTTGAAGACAGAAAAAAACAAACAACACAGCAACAATACTCGTTGCCAGTGAATGTAAAACATAATCGAGCATGTTGATCTTATAAATTGTTAACAACTGCCAACAATGAAAATCCTTTCAATAGATTTCTTCTTCATCTTGGGAAGCCTTTTGCTATTGCAGGTTCTTCTTCTCCTCAACCATATTTCGGCAGTCGTTAAGGCAACAGCAATAGTAGCAGTAAAGTCAGAAACTCTAAATCTATAATTCCCCCAAATAAAATGAAATGCATTGGCATGGCAATAAGCTGGAACAAAAAAAAATTACGCCAAGCGCATACTACACATTCATAGAAAGAGTTGTCAAAAGAGATGAGCTGGGATTTATTGACGGAGTCTAGAATCCAAATTTTCTATTTCCCAGAAAACTTATTTATGTGGGTTCTCCTATACCTAAAATCGGCAGCTGTCGGTGATAAGAGAGAAATTCACCACCTGTGGGTAAAGACCGCAGTGACTCTGCACCAAGAATTATGACTCTGAAGCTTAACTATTGCTTGCCAACATCGAATCCCTTGGCATACTCGGGAGTTGGGGTTTGGGAGATAAACTCACTCAAATCTCTCTAATATGATCAAGATCTGATGGGATCAGGCATTCGCTGTGTAGTCGACAATGATATCGGGAACTGGTATCTTCAATGAAATGAAAAAGTAATTCGGTTCGTCGATAATCGACAGGTTGTAAGTACTTCGATTCTTCAGTTGCTTCGGTCGATCGGTATCGGCGAAGATTATACTTCGCTGACGATGGAGGGAGAAGGAGTTTCAGACGAAGATTATACTTCGCTGATGAAGAGGAAGGAGAGGGGTGTCAGACGAATATTATTATTATTATTCGCTGATTAAGGGGAAGGAGGTGTCAGACAAAGATTATACTCGCTGATGGATCGGGAGGAGAGAGGATCAGACGAAGATTATACTCCGCTGATGACGTAGGCGGTGTCAGACGAACATTATACTTCGCTGGGTGGGAGATTCTCTTTACTCCGCATCAACTAGAATTTGGTCTTACCTCAGCTGTTTCCATAAACAGCTGACTGCGCAAATGCTTCCTGCTTTCCAAATGCCACAGATGTCGCTATCATGTCTTCCCTCCAGTAACATTCAAATATCAGACGAAGATTATACTTCGTTGATGAAGAGGAAGGAGAGGAATGTCAGACGAAGATTATACTTCGCTGAGGAAGGGGAAGGAGGGAGGTGTCAGATGAATATTATATTTCGCTGAGGAAGAGGCATGAGGGAGGTGTCAACTAAGATTATACTTCGCTGATGGCGGGGGTGAAGATTATGCTTCGCTGACCGACCTGTGCTGGGTGGGAGAGCCTCTTTACTCCGTATCAACTAAAATTTGATCTTACCTCAGCTGTTGCCATAAACAGCTGACTGCGCAATTGCTTGCTGCTTTCCAAATGTCACAGATGGCGCTATCATATCTTCCTTCCCGTAACATTCAAATATCAAACGAAGATTATAATTTGCTGAGGAAGGATAAGGAGGGAGGTGTCAGACTAAGATTATACTCCGCTGATGGCGGGGGTGAAGATTATGCATCGCTCACCGACCTGTGCTGGGTGGGAAATCCTCTTTACTCCGTATCAACTAAAATTTGATATTACCTCAGCTTTTGCCATAAACAGCTGACTACTCAAATGCGAAGATTATGCATCGGGGGCGAAGATTATGCATCGCTGGCCGAGCTGCGCTGGGTGAGAGATCCTCTTTACTCCGCATCAACTATAAGTTGATGTTACCTCAGCTGTTGCCATAAACAGCTGACTACTCAAATGCTTGTTGCTTTCCAAATCACACAGATGGCGCTATCATATTTTCTTTTCCGTTACATTCATATATCTAACTTCAAAGGAAAAGCTATTGAATTTTCTTTTAATTTAAATAAAAGAAAACAATAATTCAATAGGCTAACATACACACATTACTCTTCACTAAAACTATTAGTAAAGTAATAATATTAGAAAAACAATACTTTTCTTTTCCATTAAATTTGTGGGTAAATACGACTTTCATGGCGACTTTAGCCCTTACACATTGAAACGTAGATGAGTTACTGAGTAGTTCGGTTCGTTGGCGTTTGGGATGTTGTGTATTTGTCGATTTGTAAGTGATCGCGAACTACTGATGAGTTCTTCAGTTTTCAGACAGTTACTAATGTTGTTGTAAAAGATATTTGGTATCACCTTCGGTAACGACAGTGATGCGATAGTCGACCGACGTTGGTAATCGGTTACCTTCGGTGTTGGTATTAATGACGACTACCATGTAAAATACTCTAATAGCTAGTCTACGAGTGAACTGCAGGCCCGAAGATCTCTGTGGTAGAACAGTGGGACCGAAGATCTCTGTGGTGGAACAGTATGGCCGAAGGTCTCTGTGGTATTATTTATTTTGCGTCTGGGATTAAAGTCCTCAGACGCCTATCCGAGTCTCCCTTTGGTTGACAAAGATCAACAATATAAGCAATTCGTGCGATGGACTGATTGAGATTGATTCCCAGTTGAGCAGTAATTGGTGACAACTTTGATTAATAGATGATAGGATACTGTTGCTTATATTCGGATGTTTATAATCTCTCTCGAGATTTATGGTACGTCTTCGTTGTGATCTAGGTGAGTGGGAGCTGATGAGTTCTTCGATTTACAGTTGATCGGATATGGTTCGGTTTTCAGAGAACTTTGGTTCGAAGATTATCGGAATTCGTATTCACTGGGATGCAATAAATAAACTCTTCGATTTCGAATAGCTACATATGGTTACTATTGCTGACTCGGGGATGAATCGCGACTGTAACTTATTTCAGACTTACTTATACTATTCAGTCCATTGTGATAACACAGGTGATGAACCTTTCTTTCATTAATAAGTGCTAACCGATCTTATGTTAAGCTCATAGCCGAGCTTATAATCGAGTCCGAACGTCATCTTAAATTACAGAGAATGCACTTAGAGAAGCTTTGAAACACTGAGAAATATAACCAGCATTACTAGGAGGGTATAAACTACCAATGAACAACTCTTACTCTTAGAAATGGTCTGAACTCAGCTTTGATAGTTTCGGGTGTATGGTAGATAGCTAGAAATCGAGTTCAGTGGTAGAATCCTGCGGTATACTCGGGTCGGTAATTGTTTCAGGTAATTACTATTTTATTCCTTGAACTTCCCACTGGAGCATATGGCACTAACTATAGCCGTTTTCTATCTCACTCATAGATCCCAGACCGATAGACCGCATTTCGGCTTAGGTTGATCGGCTCCAAGTATTTCTAAATCTTCCAACTCTTCTTCCTTCTTGACTGAACGGATTCCAATTTAGTGCTTGTTTTGCATTATTACTGTCATCATGGCGAAGAACATGACCAATCCACTGTCATTTAAGTTTCCTGATTTTAGAACACACGTCCACATCCATCTGGCGTAGGAGGAAATTACGTAGGAACTGTCGGCTCGAAAGTCTCAGTGTGGGATCTGTAGGTTCGAAAGCTTCATTGTAGGAACTGTAGATGCAAATATTTCAGAGTTAGAACATATACATTGCCACGTTATTCTTGATGCTTGGTAGATTGGCTTCTTTTCAGTTCACTTAAGAGATTTCAGGCCACACACACTTCATCATCTTCTAATAGAACTTGATTCCACTGCAACATGATGAAATCCACTTTGGGGAATTTGATCAACAATTTGCTCGTTGACTTTGTAGGATCTACAGTTCCACCACTGAGTTTTTGGGGTCTACATTTCCCCACTGAGCACTTAGGATGTAGCTTCCTCGTTGAGTTTTCTGAATCCAAAATTACACCACTGACTTGGATCTACAGTTCCACCACCGAGTTATTCTGATCTGCAGATTCACCGCAGTGTTCTTAGGAGCAACAGTTTCCTCGTAGTGTTCTTCGCGTTTACAGCTTCCTCACAGAGTTCGTCGGATCTAGAATCTGATATGCAAATCCACTACAGAGTTCCTAGAAGAGTGTCCTTTTTGAGTTCTTCGTATCCGCAGTTCCATCACTGAGTGGGATTATGGACGAGTTTTTTGGATCCAAAATTCCACCAATGCTATGATCTACAGTTCCACCACTGAGATTTTTGGAGTCTATAGTTCCCCACTAAATTCTTAGGATGTACAGCTTCCTCATTGAGTTTTGTGGATCCAAAATGACACCACTTACTTATTTGGATTCCTTTGATCTGCAGATTCACCACAATGTTCTTAGGATCAACAGTTTCCTCGTTAAGTTCATCGGATCTACAGCTTCCCCACAGAGTTCGTCTGATCTAGAACTCTCCCACGGAGTTATCCGGATCTACAGTTCCACCACTGAGTGCTCCTGATCTGAAGATCCACTATAGTTCTTAGAAGTAATAGGTTTGTATCCAAAGCTTCACCACTGAGTTGGATGAATTTTTCGCTTCCTCCTGCAGATAGTTGAGTTCGTAGGATTCACAGTTCCACCACTCATATTTTTAGGGTCTACAGTTCCCCGCTGAGTTCTTAGGATATAGCTTCCTTGTTGAGTTTTCTGGATCCAAAAGTACAACACTGACTTATTTGGATCAACAGTTCCACCACCGAGTTCTTCTGATATGCAGATTCACCGCAGTGTTCTTAGAAGCAATAGTTCCCTCGTAGTGTTCTTCGGGCTTACAGCTTCCCCACAGAGTTCGTCGGATCTAGAATTCTGCCACTGAGTTATGCGGATCTGCAGTTCAGACACTGAGTTCTCCTGATCTGCAGATACACCTCATATTTCCTAGAACAGTGTCCTTTTTGAATTCTTCGTATCCGCAGTTCCAGCACTGAGTTGGATGATGGACGAGTTGTTTGGATCCAAAATTCCACCACTGCCTTGTTATGATCTACAGTTCCACCACTGAGTTCTTGGGATATGCAGCTCCATCATAGGGTTCTTAGGATCAACAGCTTGCTCGTTGAGTTCGTAGAATCCACAGTTTCACAACTGAGATTTTTGTGGTCTACAGTTCCCAACTGAGTTCTTAGGATGTACAGCTTCCTCATTGAGTTTTGTGGATCCAAAATTACACCACTTACATATTTGGATTTGGATCTGCAGATTCTTAGGATCAACAGTTTCCTCGTTAAATTCATCGAATCTACATTCCCCACAGAGTTCGTCGGATCTAGAATTCTCCCACGGATTTATGCGGATCTACAGTTCCACCACTGAGTTCTCCTGATCTGAAGATCCACCATAGTTCTTAGAAGTAATAGGTTTGTATCCAAAGCTTCACCACTGAGTTGGATGAATTTTTCGCTTCCTCCTGCAGATCCATCGTAGGGTTCTCAGGATGTACAGCTTCCTCATTGAGTTTTGTGGATCGAAAATTACACCACTTACATATTTGGATTTGAATCTGCAGATTCTTAGGATCAACAGTTTCCTCGTTAAGTTCATCGAATCTACATTCCCCACAGAGTTCGTCGGATCTAGAATTCTCCCACGGATTTATGCGGATCTACAGTTCCACCACTGAGTTCTCCTGATCTGAAGATCCACCATAGTTCTTAGAAGTAATAGGTTTGTATCCAAAGCTTCACCACTGAGTTGGATGAATTTTTCGCTTCCTCCTGCAGATCCATCGTAGGGTTCTCAGGATCAACAGCTTGCTCGTTGAGTTCGTAGGATTCATAGTTCCACCACTGATATTTTTGGGTCTACAGTTCTCCACTGAGTTCTGAGGATGTACAGAATCCTCGTTGAGTTTTGTGGATCCCAAATTATACCACTGACTTATTTGGATCTAGAGTTCCACCACCGAGCTCTTCTGATCTGCAGATCCCCCGAAGTTGAGTTTTTCGGATCTACAGCTTTCCTAAAGAGTTCGTCGAATCCAGAATTCCCCCGTAGAGTTATACGGATCTATAGTTCCGCCACTGAGTCCTCCTGCTTTCGCAGATCGACCCCAATTCTTATATGCAATAGTTTCGTTTCCACTGAGGTAGATGATGGATGAATTTTTCGCTTTCTTCGGCAGATCCACTATAGAGTTCTTAGCTTCTTCACCTAGTTCATCTTAGAATCCGCCACAAAGTTATACGGATCTACAGTTCCGCGACTGAGTTCTTTTCTTCTCCAAATCCACTACATAGTTCCTAGGATCATTAGTTGCTAAGGAACCCGAGACAACTACCAACGCTACTAGTTCTTTAATTCCCAAACATTAGCTCTCATCAGATGCTGTCCATATTAGAGAGAGAAGGATATTACAAAAGGATCCTATTAATAAAGCCATAGGGGTTTATATCAAACACTTCTGTTCTTGTTGCGAAATGTTTAATGGGTCGTTGCTGAGACCTAGGAGTTGACGGATCTTAGCTCGGCCGAAGAGAAAACCCCCGTTATTCTGCCGCCAATCTATAAAAACTCCTTTTAAGAAGTCAATCTGACGTATTCTCTATAGCCAGATATTCAGAATTTACTCTGTACGTTTCTCACTCTGTGGACCCATAGTCCAACAAACAATAGTTTACAAATAATAGTTTAGACACTAATTCGTCTTCTTCTTTCATCTAATCCAATACACTCCCACATTCCAGATTTAAGGATTAATAAAATCCAAATTCAATGATATCATCCCTAACTATCTCCTACAACAATAACCACAACGAGGGGACAACATCATGGTCATGACTTATGGCAATATGCAGAATTGCTTTAATCTACGAAAGTTTTTAATTTAATATCCAACAAACTTGAAAACTATGTACTCCAGCCATTCAGGCAGCCGGGGGCCCGGGCTATATATATGGGACATTGGAATACCCTGTATTTGGTGGAGTGGCGTGGCGGTGGCATGGTAGTGTGGTAGTACAATAATGTAAGCCTATGACGAGGATAACAGCAAGTACTCCAATGCCGGCACCATCACAACTACCATAGTAAGGAAGCATGCAACCACAACAATAACAGCAACAGCAACAAAACGATGTTTGTTTGGCATTCCACTGAATTTGGAATTCTGCGAATTTGCAGCATGATAAACATGCAACAAGAGTGAGGAAGACCAAGTCAAAAGATGAAGATGCAGATGATGCAAACCAGGCTGAAAATAATGCCAGATGTGATTATATTGATGTTGGATGGTTGGCTGGCTGGCTGGCTGAATTGTGTTGTTGGTTGTTTGTTCTTCCATAGGTTGTTGTGTCTTGCAAGTTCCTTTAACAGTGGAATTTTGGGAATGAAATATTCGGGCAAGTTTCATAAGGTAGAATTTTGCTCTTTAGAGGAGAAATTGAAAAATCTCAGAAGATGATCCAGGCAATGTGAATAACATTATCAATATATGCAACGAGATGAGCAATTTTTGGAAATTTCAAAATTGTTAATTATTGAGATTATTTTGAAAATGAATTTCAATCTTTGAAACTTTGAATTGTCCAAGATGAGTAACATCTTCCAATCATATAACTCTGAGCGGATCGTATTTAATTAACAGTATCCCAGACCCACAATATATTTGATTTGAGACCTTGTCCACTACCCCAGCCAGAATACCACCTAATCCCAAGCCCCTATGTAATCAGACGCATTTGCATTAGGAAATGACAAATCTTAACACGACTCGTGAAAAGAAATAGTTTAATCCACAGAATCGCCAGGAAAACATATTTTCTCGACGTCTGCAAAATAAACTTGACTAGTGACGATGACTTCCTCATTCGACAGCCACTTGTTTCCAGGACTGACTTTGGACTTTTGTACAGGAGATCGAAAGGTGTCAATTGGGGAGCAGCATTCTCAAGCCTAGAAGACCGTGGTGAGGTCTATTTCAACTTCCATACGCGGTACAAATAGAAATAGGAGATCATTTATGCTGAAATATCGACAGAGAGTGTTTTGCATGATGTGAAATGTTCTTGCGATAATCTTGCATCGTTACCACAGTTGGTAGGATACTACCAAACATGGTAGATTTTTTTACTGCTTGGTAGATTGGTAGAATTCTTGATATTTTGGTAGTTTTTGCAAAATATTCCGCACCACCTAAGAAGAACTTTATTAATGGACAACATTTTCTATAAAATTTCAATTTTGACAAAATTATCTATAGGAATAAAATTTTGACAAAATTTTCTATAGAAATAAAATTTTGACAAAATTTTCTATTGAAATCAAATGTTTACAAAATTTTCTATAGAAATAAAATTTCGGCAAAATTTTCTATAGAAATAAAATTTTTACAAAATTTTCTATAGAAATAAAGTTTTGACAAAATTTTCTACAGAAATAAAATGTTCACAATATTTTCTATAGGAATAATATTTTGACAAAATTATTTATAGATATACAATTTTTAGACAAAATTTTATTCCTTTAGAATTTTTTTCTATAGAAACCAAAATGTTGACAAAATTTTCTATAGCAATAAAATTTTGACAAAATTTTCTATAGATATAAAATTTTGACAAAATTAAGTAACATTTTGACAAATTTTTCTATAGAAATAAACTTTTGACAAAAAGGAATAAAATTTTGACAAAATTTTCTATAGGAATAAAATTTTAAAAAATTTTCCATAGACATAAAATTTTGACAAAATTTTGTATGCAGTAACATTTTTACAAAATTTTCCATAGAAATAAAATTTTTACAAAATTTTCTATAGAAATAAACTTTTTACAAAATTTTCTATAGAAATAAAATTTTGACAAAATTTTCTATAGAAATAAAATTTTGACAAAATTTCCTATAGAAATCAAATTTTGACTAAATTTTCTATAGAAATAAAATTTTTACAAAATATTCTAAAGGAATGAAATTTTGAAAAAACTTTCTATTGAAATAAAATTTTAACAAAATTTTCTATAGAAATAAAATATTGACAAAATTTTCTATAGAAATAAAATTTTTAGACAAAATTTTCTACAGAAATAAAATGTTGACAAAATTTTCTAAAGAAATAAAATGTTTGGACAACGTTTTCTATAGAAATAAAATTTTTGGACAAAATTTTCTATAGAAATAAAATTGTTGGACAAAATTTTCTATAGAAATGAAATTTTGAAAAAATTTTCCATAGAAATAAAATTGTGACAAAATTTTCTATAGCAGTAAAATTTTGATAAATTTTTCCATAGAAATAAAATTGTGACAAAATTTTCTATAGCAGTAAAATTTTGACAAAATTTTCTATTGAAATTGAATTTTGACCAAGTTTTCTATAGAAATCAAATGTTGACAAAATTTTCTATAGAAATAAAATTTTGACAAACTTTTCTATAGAAATAAAATGTTGACAAAATTTTCTATAGAAATAAAATTTTGACAAATTTTTCTATAAAAATAAAATTTTTACAAAATTTTCTATAGAAATAAAATTTTGACAAAATTTTTTATAGAAATAAAATTTTGACAAAATTTTCTATAGAAATAAAATTTTTACAAAATTTTCTATTGAAATAACATTTTGACAAAATTTTCTACAGAAATAAAATGTTGACAAATTTTCTATAGAAATAACATTGTAACAATATTTCCTATAAAAACAAAATTTTGACAAAATTTTCTGTTGAACAAAATATTTTTAAAATTTTGTAGACTAATAAAATTTTGCAAAATTTTCTATAGAAATAAAACTTTGACAAATTTTTGTTATAAAATTAAAATTTTGGCAAAATTTTCTATAAAATTAAAATTTTGGCAAAATTTTCTATAAAAATAAAATTTTGACAAAATTTTCTATAAAAATAGAATTTTGACAAAATTCTCTATAGAAATAAAATTGTGACAAAATTTTCTATAGAAATAAAATGTTGACAAAATTTTCTATAGAAATAAAATGTTGACAAAATTTTCTATATAAATAAAATGTTCACAATGTTTTCTATAGGAATAAAATTTTGACAAAATTATCTATAGAAATAAAATTTTGACAAAATTTTCTATAGAAATAAAATATTCACAATATTTGCTATAGGAATAACATTTTGACAAAATTGTCTATGGAAATAAAATTTTGACAAAATTTTCTATAGAAATAAAAATGCCCATTCTTTTTGTTTTGTTATTGTTGGTTTTGTTGTTTTTATTGCAGCTTAAAACCATACATTGACTAAACTACAAGTGTAGCTTAACCAACAGAGGAAAAGAATGTTTGTCAAATTTATTTGGGCAAAGCCCTATAGACTGCAAGATGGTTGGATGGACGCACGTTTCGGAATTACCACATTCCTCATCAGCATCCTCTACTTGCAGCACAACTAGCAACCAATTATCAGAATAAATTCAGGCAGTTCATTAAACCCAACAATGAACCACACTTGAACCTCCCGAAAAAGGTTTTGTATGATAGCCGGCTTATGCCTCTGTTGGTTAAGCTACACTTGTAGTTTAGCCAATGTATGGTTTTAACCTGCAATAAAAACAACAACAAATAAAATTTTGACAAAATTTTCTATAGAAATAAAATGTTGACAAAATTTTCTATAGAAATAAAATTTTGACAAAGTTAGACAAAGAAATAAAATATTCGCAATATTTTCTATAGGAATAACATTTCGACAAAATTATCTATAGAAATAAAATTTTGACAAAATTTTTTATAGAAATCAAATTTTGACAAAATTTTCTATAGAAATAGATATTTTACAAAATTTTTTAAAGGAATAAAATTTTGACTAAATTTTCTATTGAAATAACATTTTGACAAAATTTTCTATAGAAATAAAATGTGTGCAAAATTTCTATAGAAATTAAATTTTGACAAAATTTTATATAGAAATAAAATTTTAACAAAATTTTCCACAGAAATAAAACTTTGACAAAATTTTCTATAGAAATAAAATTTTGACAAAATTTTCTATAGAAATAAAATGTTGACAAAATTTGCTATAGAAATAAAATGTTGACAAAATTTTCTATAGAGATAAAATATTCACAATGTTTTCTATAGGAATAAAATTTTGACAAAATTATCTATAGAAATAAAATTTTGACAAAATTTTCTATAGAAATCAAGTTTTTACAAAATTTTCTATAGAAATAAAATTTTTACTAAATTTTCTATAGAAATAAAATTTTGAAAAAATTTTCTATAGAAATAAAATATTCACAATATTTTCTATAGCAATATTTTCTATAGGAATATAGCTTATGCCTCTGTTGGTTAAGCTACATTTGTAGTTTAGTCAATGTATGGTTTTAACCTTCAATAAAAACAACTACAAATAAAATTTTGACAAAATTTTCTATAGAAATAAAATGTTGACAAAATTTTCTATAGAAATAAAATGTTGACAAAATTTTTTATAGAAATAAAATTTTGACAAATTTTTCTATAAAAATAAAATTTTGACAAAATTTTCTATAGAAATAAAATTTTGACAAAATTTTTTATAGAAATAAAATTTTGACAAAATTTTCTATAGAAATAAAATTTTTACAAAATTTTCCATAGAAATAAAATTTTGACAAAATTTTCTATAGCAATAAAATTTTGATAAATTTTTCCATAAAAATAAAATTGTGACAAAATTTTCTATAGCAGTAAAATTTTTACAAAATTTTCTATAGAAATAAAATGTTGACAAAATTTTATATAGAAATAAAATGTTGACAAAATTTTCTATAGAAATAAAAGTTTGACAAAATTTTCTATAGCTATTTGGTAAAATAAGATTTGGTCAAATTTTCTCCAAATTTTGGTAGATTATTTTTGGCTCGAGTGGCAACCGTGTTTGGAATGCAAGCAGAAAACAACAATTTTTGATTTGGGATTTCGAATGGACTTCAACTGTTGTCAATGACAATTAAATTGTATATGGTCCTTGGAGCCGGATTATATGGTTTATACAAAACTGAGGTTTCCTGAGTAAGAGACTCAGTTGAACCAAAAATCAAACAAATTTCCCCACCAGAGGTAAGAAGCTCCCACGAATCAGGTCCTAACAACTTAGGAAAGTCTAAAGTCGGGCGGGACCGACTGTATTATACCCTGCACCACCTTGTAGATCCACATTTTCCGATCTGGGCAAAATTTGCTAGACTTCTATAAAATCTATACACTTGGTTTATAAATTAGGCAATAAACATGAATGTCACCAATTAAGAATAAAATCAAAAAATATTAACATTTTATTTCTATTTATTGTGTATGCTCTTAATTATTGATATTGGACTTATATTGCGACCTAGACTTTGATCACAAAAATGTGTTCACAGACAGACGGACCGACGGACAGACAGACGGACATTGTTATATCGACTCAGGGAACCACCCTGAGCATTATTGCCAAAGACACCATATGTCTACCTCGTCTCCTTCTGGGTGTTACAAACATATGCACTAACTAATAATACCCTGTTCCACAGTGTGGCGCAGGGTATAAATATGGGAAACATTTAAATCTGAAGCAATTTTAAGGAAACTCCGAAAAAGTTTTTTTATAATAAGAAAAGAGCTATTCCCCACCAGAGGTAAGAAGCTCTATCGAATTAGGTCCTAAAAAACAATTTAAAAAATAAAATAAATTTTATAATCACCGGAAAATATAATTCAAGCAGAAAAGAAAGTTTTTTGATTTGAGATTTCAAATGGAGCTCAATGCAAAGAAATTTGGAGCAATAATTCCCTCTATATACCGCATACCCACGAATCACTGTCCATACATCTTTGTAAGATTTCTATGTTCACACAAAAACATGATCACCATCAGGGATGCCATGGCAAGTGAAAATTCCAATTTATTCTTTTGGCCAATAATACTGGGCCACCAAGGCATACACTCACTCTTGGCACACAAGTCACAATATCAGGGTAACTCTCTTTTTAGGAATACCATAACGATAGCGATGATGGCGATGGCGATGACGATGACGATGGGGTCGTTGCATATGCTGTGTATCATGAATTAGATTAGAGTACACGAGAGAGGTAGAAAAGCAGAAAAAAGTCAGCCCAAGCACATGGTTTGTATTGCTGCTGTTACTGCTGAAAGAAGAACCATGTCGTGTTGTTCCAACTCAACCTCCTCCTCATCGTCATTATCATCAGCTCGTTGGTGTTTTCCAACTACAAATCGAAGGAACTTTAAGCCTTCCATATCCTTTCCATGTTGTACAACATTCGAGAAGCCAACATACGACGATTTCTTGTACCAGAAATTGGGTATGTCTAACAGCCAGCAATGAGCGGGAAGCCCATTAATATCATCATCATCATCATCCTCATAACTATCCGAGGGAAAATGCCCAAGGTTTTGTTATAACTGTGAAGGCAAGTAGTTGGCAGCGAAACGTTGTATTACAGACTACAGAACAAACTGAAATAACCATCAACTAACATAGCAAACAATGTGACTGGTGGTGTAGTAGAATCATTTGGAGGTTTTGCAGAGACTAAAAGTCAGACATTGAGTCAGACCAAGAGACCCCAAGCAGTCTAGTGAGTGAATTTGTGGCTTAGTTGGTGGTATGGAATGAATGATTCCAATTCACCTACTCCGCCACTTTTTGCCATTGCATTTGGGAAAAATGGATTTCTTTGGAGAAGATTCATAGGCAATGCAGATCTTTGAGTTTGCCGGAATACAAAGAAGATATTATTCTATGGGTGATGACCAATGGATGCTGCTCTATTCCCTATAATTCTTTCACAAAATAACTTTAGGCTCTAGGAAATTGTTGAGAACAATTGTATCAACAACGACTGCAACAGACATTTCCCAGTTTCCCCGAATAAAGAAAGTTGAGAAATGAGTCAACACATTGTATACAACAATAGAAACATATATATTTCCATGAAGATTTTTTTAGGAAAATAAAAAACAAACAAACGGTGGGCTTAGAGTGGTTCATTGAGGAACTCAATTCTATTCCTCAGAATAAGGGTATACAAGTTTAATTTTAGAGCTAAATATTATTTTCATCTGGAATAATATTCATTTTTTTGGCAATCAGTTAATATTCTCAATCCCAGGGCTGTGGAGTCGAGCCAATTTTGCACGACTCCGACTCCAGCATTTTTTCATCAGCTCGACTCCGACTCCGGGTCGACTTCGGGTAATATAACTAAATCTCATTTTAATACCATTAATTTGTAGTTCTATTGTGGGGGTACCGTAAGTGGATCGATATAAAGTATCGATCGATATTTATTTATGTATGCAAAAAAAAAGGTCTTAATTTAACATTAGATGCCAATTGAACTCTATATTCCAAATTTAGGACAATGTTTAATAAATAAAATAATGATATAAATACCCATCATAATATGAGAAGATACCAACAGTATAATAATAATAATATTACTCTGCATAACTTTGTATTTAAATCTACATTTTGATAAAATTTCAAATCAGACATTTCTACAAAACTCGGGCAATATTTATAATTGTTTAGACAATTTCGCAAAAATGCATTTATGATTCATTCATTGACAAATTAGAAAATTTGAGTCATTTCTACAAGTTTTCGACTTAGCAGCAATTTTTCCAAAATTGTATGCTCACTGAATACAATTTTGGAAAAATTTTTGTCTAGTAAATAAAATTTTGACTACATTTTCTATAGAAATACAATTTTGGCAAAATTTTCTATAGAAATCAAATTTTGACCAAATATATAGAAATAAAATTTTGAATAAAATTTTTATAGAAATAAAATTTGGCAAAATTTTTTTATAGAAATAAAATTTTGCAAAATATTCTATAGAAACAAAATTTTGACTAAATTTTCTATAGAAATAAAATTTTGCAAAATATTCTATAGAAACAAAATTTTGACTCTATTTTCTATAGAAATAAAATTTTGACCATATTTTATATCGAAAAAAATATTTCTATAGTACTAAAATTTTGAATACATTTTTTATAGCAGTGAGCATCAGTAAGAAAAAAAATTTGAGAAAATTTGCTATAGAAATAAAATATGACAATTTTTTCTTATAGAAATAAAATTTTGAAAAAATTATCAATAAAAATACAATTTTAGAAAAATTTTTGTGTAGTAAATAAAATTCTACAAAATATTCTACAGAAACAAAATTTTGACTAAATTTTCTATAGAAATAAAATTTTGACCAAATTTTCTAATAAAAAAATCTATTACTATAAAATTTTGGCAAAATTTTCTATAGAAATAAAATTTTGACTTAAATTTTTATAGAAATAAAATTATCAATAGAAATGAAATTTTGAAAAAAATTTTGTGTAACAAACAAAATTTTGCAAAATTTTCTATAGAAACAAAATTTTGCACAATATTCTATAGAAATAAAATTTGAACTAAATTTTCTGTAGAAAAGAATATTTCTATAGTAATAAAATTTTGAATAAAATTTTTATAGAAATAAAATTTGGCAAAATTTTTTATAGAAATAAAAGTTTGAAAAAATTATCAATAGAAATACAATTAAAAAAAAAAATTGTGTAGCAAACAAAATTTTGCAAAATTTTCTAAAGAAATAAAATTTTGCAAAATATTCTATAGAAACAAAATTTTGACTAAATTTTCTATAGAAATAAAATTTTGACTATATTTTATATAGAAAAAAATATTTCTATAATAATAAAATTTTGAATACATTTTTTATAGCAGTGAGTATCAGTGAGCATCAGTAAGAAAACAAATTTGAGAAAATTTGCTATAGAAATAAAATTTGACAATTTTTTCTTATAGAAATAAATTTTTGAAAAAATTATCAATAACAAGTATATACGGCGGTAAGTTCGGCCAGGCCGAAGCTTATGTACCCTCCACCATGGATTGCGTAGAAACTTCTACTGAAGACTGTCATCGAATTTCTTGGGTTGCGGTAACACTTGCCGATGGCAAGGTATCTTAAAACTTCTTAACACCGTCTTCTAAATTACAAGGTAGTCTATACGTAGTATATATTAAACTAAAAAAGGCCGATTAATACGTACATAATTAAGTTTAAAGTTTCTATAGAAATAAAATTTTGACAAAATACAATTTTGACAACATTTTCTATAGAAGTAAAATTTGGAAAAAAATTTCTATAGAAATAAAATTTGGAAAAAGTTTTCTATAGAAATAACATTTTGACAAAATTTTCTATAGAAATAAAATATTTACAAAATTTTCTATAGAAATAAAATTTTGACAAAATTTTCTATAGAAATAAAATTTTGACAAAATTTTCTATAGAAATAAAATTTTGACAAAATTTTCTATAGATATAAAATTTTGACAAAATTTTCTATAGAAATAAAATTTAGACAAAATTTTCTATAGAAATAACATTTTGACAAAATTTTCTATAGAAATAACATTTTGACAATGTTTTCCATAAAAATAAAATTTTGGTAGATTATTTTTGGCTCGAGTGGTAACCATGAATATGAACCGATATGGACCAATTTTTGTGTGATTGGGGATCGGCCATATATAACTATAGACCGATACGGACCAATTTTGGCATGGATATTAGCGGCCTTATACTAACACCACGTTGCAAATTTCAACCGGATCGGATGAATTTTGCTCCTCCAAGAGGCTCCGGAGATCAAATCTGGGGAACGGTTTATATGGGGGCTATATATAATTATGGACCGATATGCATGGTCATTAGAGAATATATACCAACACCATTTGGCTCCGCAAGCCAAATCGGAGGATCGCTTTATATGGGGGCTATATATAATTATGGACCGATGTGGACCAATTTTTGCATGGTCATTAGAGAACATATACCAATACTATGTACAAAATTTCAGCCGGATTGGATGAAATTGCTTCTCTTAGAGGCTCCGCAAGCCAAATCGGGGGATCGGTTTATGTGGGAGCTATATGTAATTATGGACCGATATGGACCAATTTTTGCATGGTTGTTAGAGACCATATACTAACACCATGTACCAAATTTCAGCCGGATCGGATGAAATTTGCTTCTCTTAGAGGCCTCGCAAGCCAAATTTGGGGGTCCGTTTATATGGGGGCTATACGTAAAAGTGGACCGGTATGGCCCATTTGCAATACCATCCGACCTACATCAATAACAACTACTTGTGCCAAGTTTCTAGTCGATAGCTTGTTTCGTTCGGAAGTTAGCGTGATTTCAACAGACGGACGGACGGACATGCTCAGATCGACTCAGAATTTCACCCCGACCCAGAATATATATACTTTATGTGTTACAAACGGAATGACAAAGTTAATATACCCCCATCCTATGGTGGAGGGTATAAAAATACAATTTTAGAAAAATTTTTATGTAGTAAATAAAATTCTACAAAATATTCTACAGAAACAAAATTTTGACTAAATTTTCTATAGAAATAAAATTTTGACCAAATTTCCTAATAAAAAAATCTATTACTATAAAATTTTGGCAAAATTTTCTATAGAAATAAAATTTTGACTTAAATTTTTATAGAAATAAAATTATCAATAGAAATAAAATTTTGAAAAAATTTCTGTGTAACAAACAAAATTTTGCAAAATTTTCTATAGAAATAAAATTTTGCAAAATATTGTATAGAAATAAAATGTTGACTCTATTTTCTAGAAAAATAAAATTTGGACTAAATTTTCTATAGAAAAAAATATTTCTATAGTAATAAAATTTTTAATAAATTTTTTATAGAAATAAAATTTTGACAAAATTTGCTATAGAAATAAAATTTTGACAAAACTTTTTATAGAAATAACATTTTCTGTCAATATTCCAAATAAAATAAAATTTTGAAAAAATGATCAATAAAAATACAATTTTAGAAAATTTTTTTATAATAAAAAAAAATTCTGCAAAATATTCTACAGAAACAAAATTTTGACTAAATTTTCTATAGAAATAAAATTTTGACCAAGTTTTCTAATAAAAAAAATCTATTACTATAAAATTTTGGCAAAATTGTCTATAGAAATAAAATTTTGACTTAAATTTTTATAGAAATAAAATTATCAATAGAAATAAAATTTTGAAAAAAATTCTGTGTTACAAACAACATTTTCTATAGAAATAAAATTTTGCAAAACATTCTATAGAAACAAAATTTTGACTCTATTTTCTATAGAAATAAAATTTGGACTAAATTTTCTATAGAAAAAAAATATTTCTATAGTAATAAAATTTTGAATAATTTTTTTATGGAAATAAAATTTTGACAAAATTTGCTATAGAAATAAAATTTTGACAAAACTTTTTATAGAAATAACATTTTGACAAAACTTTCTATAAAAAACAACTTTGAAAAAATTTTCTGTCAATATTCCTAATAAAATAACATTTTGAAAAAATTATCAATAAAAATACAATTTTAGAAAAATTTTTGTTTAGTAAATAAAATTCTGCAAAATATTCTACAGAAACAAAATTTTGACTAAATTTTCTATAGAAATAAAATGTTGACCAAATTTTCTAAAAAAAATCTATTACTATAAAATGTTGGCAACATTTTCTATAGAAATAAAATTTTGACTTCAATTTTTATAGAAATAAAATTATCAATAGAAATAAAATTTTGAAAAAAATTTTGTGTAACGAACAAAATGTTGCAAAATTTTCTATAGAAATAAAATTTTGCAAAGTATTCTATAGATACAAAATTTTGACTCTATTTTCTATAGAAATACAATTTGGACTAAATTTTCTAAAAAAAAAATATAGTAATAAAATTTTGAATAAATTTTTTATAGAAATAAAATTTTGACCAAATTTGCTATAGAAATAAAATTTTGACACAAAAATAACATTTTGACAAAATTTTCTATAAAAAAAAAATTTGAAAAGATGTTCTGTCAATATTCCAAATATGTATACCATATACATATAGGGTCATAAAATTAAAATAAAAATAATATCGATTGTTCGAAATATTTCAAATAAATTGATATGGGCATTAAAATGGATCGATCCAGCCCATCTGCTAGTCTGACATTCTAGGAAACATAAAAAGATAGCCGTAATTGGAAGTTGATTTTCATTTACAATCATGCTGTACATTGTTCGAATGAATAACGCAATGGAAACTAATTTGCGTAAAAACTTGCTTAGTTACAAAAATGTGAAGTGTTTTAAAAAATTTGGTTTAGCCGGAGTCGGAGTCGAGCAAAATTTTTACGACTCCGACTTCAGCAAAATCTCCAGACTCCGACTCCAAAACTCCGGCTCCACAGCCCTGCTCAATACATAAACAAGTGATATAATAACCTAAACCACCCCTACTGAATTAGTAAACATTGTTTGTGAGGTATAAATTGTATAGGTTTGGGACATAAACCGCATTTCCATATTTAAGAACATTAAGGGGTACATGGTTATGGGAGTTTTATCACAATCTGAACAGAAATTTCTGATATTAGGAGCTATAGTTGATTCTGAACCTACAGAGTTAGTATGCCACCAATATTGAGTCTATTATTAAAAAAGTGAGTAAAGTAGAAAGTCGGGCGGGGCCAACTATATCATACCCTAAACTACCCTTACTGAATTAGTAATCATAAGCTTTTGTGGGGTATTATTGGTATAGGTCTGGAAGATAAACCGCAGTTGCATATTTAAGAACATTAAGGGGTACATGTTTATGGGTGCTTTGTCTCAATCTGACTATAGATCATAGTCAGTATTGCCAGGGATAATGTTCGGTTTACCCTACAAGGACAAAAAAAGTTCCCTACTTTCCCATACATTCCCAAACAATTTTCCCTACAATATTTTCGTTAAATTTAAACAAATTTTACAAAACAAAAATGGTTCTAAGTACTTTATTATCTTAAGACATGAAAATGCAACGTATATAACCTAGAAAATAAATTTGTATTACCAACACGGTTGCCACAGTTGGCAGAATTCTACCAAAAATAGTATTTTTTTTGTTAAATCTCTATATAAATACAATTTTGGAAAAACTTTCTATAAACACATTTTTTGGAGAAATTTTTCTATAGAAATAAAATTTTGATAATAAATTCTATAGAAATAAACTGTTGAGAAAAAATTCCATAGAAATAAAATTTTGAGAAAATTTTTTATAGAAATAATATTTTGAAAAAAAATTCTTTAGAAATACAATTTTAACAAAATTTTCCATAGAAATAAAATGTTGAAATAAAATTTTCTACAGGAATAAAGTTTAGAAAAAAATTTCTATAGAAATATTTGTTTGGTAGATTTGTGGTAATTTGTGGCAATCTTCAAATTTTGTTAATTTTTTTTGCGCGAGTGGTAACTGTTGTTACCACACATTGTTAAAGATCAAGCCTTGCCGGCTTCTAATTTCCTCATCTAGAGCCACCAAAATGTAAAAATTATTACAAATTGTGTGAAAATTGAGTGAAAATGTCCCTACATTGTGGCCCTACGTCCTACAAGACGCTAAATATTAGAAAAAATTATTAAACAAGTGAGTAAAGTAGAAAGTCGGCCGGGGCCGACTATATCATACCCTAAACCATCCCTACTGAATTAGTAAACATAAGCATTTGTGGGGTATCATTAGTATAGGTTTTGGAGAACATAAAGGGGGTACATCTTTATGGGTGTCTTGTCACAATCTGAGCAGAAATGTCTAATATTAGGAGCTACAGTTTATTTTGCACCTAAAGAGTTAGTACACCCAAAACTTTTGTTAGAGTTTTTTGAATTGCTTCGAAAATTTTAAACTTTTATCACCAAAAAAAATCGTTTGTCACAAAGTGTTTTATTTTTTCAATAAAAAAAGTTATTTTTGAAACAACAACAGAGTCCATTTCGTTTATATCAAACACTGTTCTTTTCTGACTTTTGGTCTTTAATAAAACACATTTTACAGTTCAAAATTTAATATAGTACAATGTAATGTTGAACATTTTTTTCGGAATCTTCCGAACATATGTAGAATGTATGTAAAAAAAAAAAAACAACTTTGGTCGAAGCAGGGATCGAACCCACGACCCTTGGCATGAGAGTCAGACGTAGCAACAACTGCTCCACGGTGCCAAACTAAATGTTTGTTTCTGTTAAATAAACTTTATTTATTCGGTTCGTGGGCGCCGCAAGCTATGCTATATAAATATAACTTATATGGATAATTATCTATTGATGACCATAACAGGTACATAGCTCAGTGGTTAGTGTGTTGGCTTACAAAGTGCATGGTCCACGGTTCGATTCTCCGTCCAGGCGAAAGGTAAAAAAATTTTAATTTAATTTATAAATTCGTATAATTTCTTCTACATTGTTGGTATTACAGGAAAAGGTGTTAAGAACTAAAAAAACTCGTGGATGTGAGAAAGATGTGAGGGAAAATGCAATTAGCAAGAAAATTTTTTTTTTAGTTAGTCTATATGAAATTGTTGTTACATCCTGGAAAAGAATAAATGTTTATCACAAAAAGTATATACTTTTCTTCCAAATACACTTCCTTACAGCGAAAAGCAAATAAGAAACGAACTTTGTTTGTCTAAAATTTCGTTTGGGAGGAAAGAATTATTTTTTTGCGTGTATGCCACTAATACTGAGTCCATTATTAAACAAGTATATTCGGCCGTAAGTTCGGCCAGGCCGAAGCTTATGTACCCTCCACCATGGATTGCGTAGAAACTTCTCCTAAACACTGCCATCCACAATCGAATTACTTAAGTTGCGGTAACGCTTGCCGATGGCAAGGTATCTTGAAACCTCCTAACACCGTCTTCTAAATTGTATGTAAGTCCATACGTGGTATATATTAAATCAAAAAGATCGATCAAATACGTATCTAATTCAGTTTGACAAAATTTTCTATAGACATAAAATTTTGAAAAAAATTTTCTATAGAAATAAAATTTTGACAACATTTTCTATAGAAATAAAATGTTGACAAAATTTTCTACAGAAATAACATTTTCAAAAAAAATTTTATAGAAATAAAATTTCGACGAAATTTTCTATAGAAATAAAATTTTGACAAAATTTCCTATAGAAATAAAATTTTGACAAAATTTTCTCTAGAAATAAAATTTTGACAAAATTTTCTATAGAAATAAAATTTTGGCAAAATTTTCTATAGAAATAAAATTTTGACAAAATTTTCTATAGAAATAAAATTTTGACAAAATTTTCTATTGAAATAAAATTTTGACTAAATTTTCTACCCAGCAAAAAAAGCGTCGCCAAAAAAGTAATGAAAATGTTCTTTTTGGATCCGGAAGTGGTGCAAAATTGACGCAGAAGCGATGAATTTAACATGGGCTTGTCATAGGACGGAAGTCCTCCATTTTAACAGCCAGTGCACTGTATTTGTATCACTTCTATAGGTGTGATCCGAATTCAATGTTTTGGATGTAAAATAAAAAAGTCGGTGATATTTTTTCAAATATATAATTTTTTTATAATTTTTAATGGATTCTAACGCTTGTGTGAAACGTTTGACCTCAAATATTTTCAAAAATTCACAGTTTTTTCAGATTGGATTTATCATTATTTTCGAAAAAATTTTAATAATTTGTACATTTTATGAATTCCTAAACTGTTTTTAACCAATTTGAAACAAAAAAGTTAACATTATCCATTAAAAGTATGAAAAAACCAAGTTATAAAAAATTGAATTAAAAGAACTTCCTGGGTAGTTAAAATAAAGAACTTCACTGGGAGTGCATCTTCTGGAAGTGCTTTTAAAATTGTGTCTTTGGAAGAACTTCCAATTTTTTTTGCTGGGTATAGAAATAAAATTTTGACAAAATTTTCTATAGAAATAAAATTTTGACTAAATTTTCTGTAGAAATAAAATTTTGACAAAATTTTCTATAGAAATAAAATTTGACAAACATTTCTATAGAAATAAAATTTTGAGAAAATTTTTCGATAGAAATAAAATTTTGAAAATATTTTCTATAGAAATAAAATGTTGACAACATTTTCGATAGAAATAAAATTTTGACAAAATTTTCTATAGAAATTAAATTTTGACAAAATTTTCTATAGAAATAAAATTATGACATAATGATCTATAGAAATAAAATTTTTACAAAATTTGTATAAAGAAATAAAATTTGGACAAAATTTTCTATAGAAATAAAATTTTGACAAAATTTTCTATAGAAATAAAATTTTAACTAAATTTTCTATAGAAATAAAATTTTGACAAAATTTTCTATAGAAATAAAATTTTGACAAACTTTTCTATAGAAATAAAATTGTGGCAAAATTTTCTATAGAAATAAAATTTTAACAAAATTTTCTTTAAAAATAAAATGTTGGCAAAATTTTCTAGAGAAATAAAATTTTAACAAAATTGTCTATAGAAATAAAATTTTAACATAATTTTCTATAAAATCAATATAAAACATGTCTTTCGAATAAAACATCATTTTTGTATATACTAACCACAAAAATTTGATAAAAAAAATTAAAATATTTTTTTTTTTTATAATTTAGTAGATTATTAGTAAAACTGTCTTCAAATTTTGATGGATTAGTTTTGGCACGAGTGGCAACCGTGATACTAAAACTGTAGATATAAAATGAGGTATAGCCTTTATATGTATGAAATCTCTAGCAAAAACTTGCAAATTTTCTCTCTTACAATTATCAAATGCATTCTCTCTTTTGCTGGCTCTAACCGTGTAATCGAACTGATTCTAGTCAAAATTTTTGAACGGAGCTAATATTGTCATTTTTGGGGCAAAAATCGGCATTTGCTATTTTTGGAATAAAAAATTGTAAAATTGACAACAAATCGGCAAAATTGACAGCCCTGATTTGGGGTCTTATTTCCTTTTCTCTTTGGGGCGTTATTTCGTAGAACCTTGTATTACACTACATTTTCCCCTATATTACTTTCGTCCAAAAGATAGTGCCAAAAGTTATTGTTAATTCATAACATTCTTAACTAATTATTATTATTTGTTAATATTTCGTTTTTGATTTGAATGAACACCACCAGATTGACTCAGAATTTTGTGGAGAATTAAGTCTCTGAGATTTTGGAGCTACGATAGAAATGGAATTGCGCAGTTAGTACATCTCCAAACTCATGGTTTAGATTATAAAGAAACTTTTTCCTGTGGAAAATACCCAAATCGTTTATATGTGAGAACTATTTATGCCAATGTAGTTTTGTACAAAATTGCTATTGCAATTTTCAATTTAAGCGTTTTCGTTTTCACAAAAAGGAAGGTGAGTGAGTAGGTATCACCATCGAAATTCCAAATGCTTACAAAGGCGACACGAATCAAGGGTACTACGTAGTTAAATATGTAATTACATGTTTCACTTGCATTCTGCCTGGCGGTGCAGTGTCGTTCATAATTGATGACAAATGCGTCAATGGTGTCAGCACAAAAGACTAACATGGCCATGTGATGGAATGATGGAATTCAGCTTTGTGTGAGGGAGGCGGTAAACTGGCAGTTACATTTCGGACACTGCCTTAATAATTACTGGGACAGACATTGGAGAGAAGGTCAGCATTTAATTGAGGATAGACCCTGTGAGACAGCAAAGGTGTCTTAGCATAACTTTCTTTCACATTTCATTGCATTAAAGGCTCTACGAATGTAATTGTTGACCAAAGTCCCTTTGCAGTATTATATGCCTGGGTGCCCTAACTAAAAAAGAGAGTGCCTCGCTTGTTATGTTACTCGTACTTGCCTATAACTCCACTATTACCATGGTTGGTGGCATAGTTATCGCTTAAAGCGTTCGGTGGTTGCAATTGCACATTTGCGGTGGTTTAGCCAGCCATCCATGTGACATTGTGTCGACCATAGTCGTAGTAGTTGTCATTATTATTACCGGCTATGTGGCATACCAGAGTTGGTGTAGATGTTCTCAACCTTCGCTGTACTATACAACAATTAAAAGGCCGACTCTAACCATGTGTAAAGATTAAGATAAGCGCCTTATTTTTTGTTTTTCGTTTTTGGTTTATTTAGAATGCACTAAGGACAGGGGAATCGATATATGCGAGTCACAGACTATCATATAGACGATCCTATGTCATAAGTGATTGTATTTTGAATGGTTTGTATGGTTTTTGATGGGGTACTCGTATTTGTAATTAAGGAGAGACCTTCTGAAAATCTATTTTTATTTATTGGTGGTGTTGGCCAAAGGCAGCATTCGTTCCCTAGTCCATAATTATTGAAGAAGAGTGCTTAACATGTTGTTCCGTTTTCCATAAAAAGTTGAAGCATCACTGGGGCCAGCATAAATGGAGGAGTATAAACTAGATCCCAATTTTTTCAAAGTTGCTCTACAAAAGTTTACTTAGATTTTTTTTGGTATTGAATTGAGGAACCAAGTTAACTGTAAATCAACCCAACTTAAAACAAAATAAAAAGTTTTGTTAACTGAAAAAAATCACTTTAAATTCTTTCCAACATTTTATTTCTATAGAAAATTTTGTCAACATTTTATTTCTATAGAAACTTTTATTAAAATTTTATTTCTATAGAAAATTTTATCAAAATTTAATTTCTATAGATTTTTTTTCAAAATCTTATTTCTATGGAAATTTTTGTCAACATTTTATTTCTATGGGAATTTTTGTCAAAATTTTATTTCTATGGAAATTTTTGTCAAAATTGTATTTCTATATGTTAGAAAATTTTGTCAAAATTTTATTTCTATAGAAAATGTTGTCCAAATTTTGTTACTATAGAAAATGTTGTCCAAATTTTGTTACTATAGAAAATGTTGTCCAAACTTTGTTACTATAGAAAAAATTGTCACAATTTTATTTCTATGGAAAATGTTGTCAACATTTTATTTCTATAGAAAATTTTGTCAAAATTTAATTTCTATAGAAAATTTTGTTATTATAGAAAATTTTGTCAAAACTTAATTTCTATAGAAAATTTTATCGATATTTTATTTCAATCAAAATTTTTGTCAAAATTTTATTTCTTGTAGTTGTTGTATAGTTGACCTTTTAGTATAATTATTTTTAGAGTTTGTAATCTTGAGGTCATGTTGTAATAAAACAAAATAAAATCTTAGCTTTTTATGGTGTTTTATTTTTAATTCTTTCCAATCTTTCAAACACCATAGCATGCCCACCTTGAATACACCAGGCCGTGGGTTCGATTCCTGCTTCGGCCGAACATCAACAAGTTTTTCAGCGGTGGATTATCCCACCTCAGTAATGCTGGTGACATTTATGAGGGTTTCAAAACGTCTCCAAGTGGTTTCACTGCAATGTGGAACGCCGTTCGGACTCGGCTATAAAAAAGAGGTCCCTTGTCATTGAGCTTAACATGGAATCGGGCAGCAATCAGTGATAAGAGAGAAGTTCACCAATGTGGTATCACAATAAACTGAATAGTCTGTGGCCTGATACATCGGGTTGCCACCTAACCTAGGTCTCCAAACTTTTATTCCCAATAAAGGGTGATAAGGTCAAAATTTGGTCAAGGGAAAACGCGTGTAAATCGGTGAAATCGTTTATTTAAAAAAATCAAATTAAATTTCTTTTTCAAGTTCAATTAGTATAAAATTCAGGAAAAATATTCAGTTAGGCTTTCGCTTTTCCAAATCCGAATTGCCGGGCCTCACGCTTGACACCTGCCATCAGATTTTGTACAGCCACCTTGTCCACCTTCTTCGCCGCAGAAAGCCAGGTTGCCTTGAACTGCTGCTCGTCCTTAGCAGTTTTTTTGGTCTTCTTTAGGGTCCGCTTGACAATATCCCAGTATTTCTCAATTGGGCGGAGCTCTGGCGTGTTGGGAGGGTTCTTGTCCTTGGGAACAACCTGCACGTTGTTGGCGGCGTACCACTCCATGGCCTTTTTACCGTAATGGCAAGATGCCAAATCCGGCAAAAACAGTACGGAACAACCGTGTTTCTTCAGGAAAGGCAGCAGACGTTTATTCAAACACTCTTTCACGTAAATTTCTTGGTTGACAGTCCCGGAAGCTATGAAAATGCCACTTTTCAAGCCACAGGTACAGATGGCTTGCCAAACCAGATATTTCTTTGCGATCTGCGACAGTTTTATGTGCTTGAAAATATCTGCAACCTTTCCCCTTCCTTTTGCCGTATAAAACTCCTGTCCCGGAAGCTGCTTGTAGTCGGCTTTGACGTATGTTTCGTCGTCCATTACCACGCAGTCAAACTTCGTCAGCATTGTCGGGTACAGCCTCCGGGATAGCGCTTTGGCCGTAATATTTTGGTTATCATCGCGATTTGGAGTCACTACCTTCTTGTAAGTCGATAGTCCGGCTCGTTTTTTGGCTCGATGCACGGTTGTAGACGATACACCCAGCTTATTTGCGGCATCTCGGAGAGAGAGAGGTTAGGATTTCGCTTGAAACTACCGGCAACTCTCTTTGTCGTCTCAGCGGCTTCCGGTTTTCGATTTCCCCCCGATCCAGACTTCCGGGTTGTCGACAAACGTTCCCCAAACACTTTTATTACAATTGTAACGGTTGATTTGGCAACTTTTAGCGATTTTGCCAGCTTTGCGTGCGAGTAGCTCGGATTTTCGCGATACGCGAGCAAAATTTTGATACGCTGCTCTTCTTACTTGGACGGCATTTTGACAACTGAAGAGTGAATACCAAAATCAAAATAGGAGCAACATTCTACACACACACACACCTTCAAAATGAGGGGTGTTCAGGTTTTTTAAATGCAAAATTGAAAGAAATACGTCAAGTTTATATTGGCCAAATGTTGACCGTATCACCCTTTACAAACCTTTGTTTTGATGGTTTGTCCTCTGGAAACATCTTCTTCTTAGATCCTTCATGCTGTGTGATGATCCCGTCCATGGTAAAGAGCAGATAAGATTCGATATTTTTGTCACACTTTCACATTTTGTTTGCTTTGTCATAAAACATTCTCAATACAATACATGTGTCTTCTTCAATAAATTTTCATTTATAAAATGGCATTTAAAAAATATGAAAATTGCGACTACTGAATGATAGTTTAGAAATCTCTTTACGGTTGGTCGTATCTACCAATTTGAACCAAAATTTGTCAAAGGAGGTAGATTTGGTTGCCACAACCATTTATCTTGTGGCCTGACAGAAAACCTGTTGAAAATCTCACCATTTGGTTGCCAGTATGTATAAATATATGTAAAAACAGAAAATTGGTATAAACAACTTATATTCATTTCTAAATATAGAATTTTCATAAATACAACCGAATTCCAACCAATTTCTTCTCTGTGTATAGAATTCTACCAACTGTGGTAACCGTGATCCCATCACGTTGGCTTCCATAAGTATACATATATATTCCCTTATATTACTCAACCGACGAATTCGTTATATATCCTTACCTTTTTTTCTATTGAGGTCAGCACAATAGATTTGGGGATAGACCAAAAATTTCATATTAAAAAAAAAACAAGAGAATATATTTCTAAAATATATCTCTCCACTAAATCCTTAACTTTTTTACCCAACTCTATTCAATCGCCCATTCGTACATTCATTTGCAAAATCGTCTATTTCAATTAATCTCTTATGCTTGATTGATATCAACGATTGCTTTGGCATTGTTTAATTGCAATTGCTTGAAAATCAATTAAAGATCAACAATTGATTGGAATTACTGTCCAAATATTCAGAAATTTAAATCATTTGGGTAAGTAATTTACCTTTTGCAATATACGAATATAAAAGCTATTGCGGTCGAATTCTTTAATCCCGTATTAGTGAGTATGTCCACAGATTTATAGGGAATCCTCGAAAAGAAACAAAAATCCCATTGACTATTGTGAGTGGAAACATATCCGCAAATATTGTTACGCATGAAATGCGCATGCGTATTGTTTTGTAATTGATCTGGGTACTAAAGCCGATTGTGGTTATCCTTAATATGAATTGGTTTTCATTGTATGGCATAAGGGTTTGATGAAGAAGAGAGAGAGAATATCGAGAAATTTGAACAATTCCAAAACATTATTAGAATATGTGCCGTTGGCTTATTTTCGCACTACTTAGTCTTTCAACGAATTGATGATTTTTTCGTCACTGGGAAAATTGCAACGTTTTTTATTTTGTAAATACCAAAATATATTGAAATGTATACTGGAAAAATGGCCGTAGTTAAACTAACGACAATTGCAACTTATTTTTATTTATCGAAATTTTCCACAGCCCAAAGAAATTTTCCTTTTTTTAAGTATGTCTCAAATATTTTGTGAACTAAATTCAGTGACCGAACACATAAATAAGTTCAACGTAAACTAAAGCCGAAGAAAATTTTTGTACGATTCCGAAAAATAGTAATAAATTACTTACTGTATGTGGTCATGATGTGGCGCCAATGATTTTTTCCTTACTCTTAGATCATTTTTTCTTCTATTGAAGGGTGTAAGTTCGTGAGGTGTAATTAGGTTAGCTTAGTTGGCAGCTCGATGTATCAGGCTCACTTAGACTATTTAGACCATTGTGATACCACAGTGGTGAACTTCTCTCTTATCACTGAGTGCTGCCCGATTCCATGTTAAGCTCAATCGATTCCATTTTAAGCTCAGGAATCGAACCCACGACCTTGTGTATGCAAGGCAGTCATGCTAACCATTGCACCACAGTGGCTCCCAAAAAGTACAACAGGGCATTACGTTTTTCTGGTTTAAACAACGTCTACAAATAGTTATGACTTAAGATTAAACCCCAATTTCGTCAATTTTAATGAAAATTTCATCACAATCATATTCATCAAGATCATCGTCACATAGACGAAATTGGGTCGTCAATGTGACGAACACAAAAAATGTCGTATTAGCCATCGATTATTAATTTCGTCACGTAGATTGCCAAATACTAGCATAGATGCAAATATTCATCGCATGGAAGGAAATAAATTGATAAAACTGATTCACCCATGGGACGATCTTTTTTCATTCAGTGTACACTTAGGATAAATTCCAAATAGTGCTCCGAATCATAAAATCGTTGTTGTTTTTGATCAAAAGTTAAATCGTTCTACTGGGGCAGTATCCGGAAACTCGTCAATTAGCCATGGTATTTTTTGAAATGTATTTTTCAAAAAAGGTCCTATTTTATTAAAAAGCTAATTCACGCTTATCGTTTTTTTTCAAAAATCTACACATTCGTCCTTTTTAGGTTTAGGGTAACTTAAAATTACATTGCACTAGTGTTGCCTTTTTTGCAGGTCGAGGACTTTGGAATTTTGCTGTTGAGATTCCTACTGTCCCTATCTATGCAGATAGGTAGATGGTGACAGTAGGAATTGGCAAAGTTGCAAAATGGCAAAATTATTATGTTTTCTCGACTCACAATAGTAGTATATTGTAAATGATTCCCACAAAAAAGCTAAAATCCAGCAGGACCGACTATATGATATATCCTGAACATCGTTGCAAGGGCGTTTTTTTTTCAGAATAGCTCATTGGAGCAAAACTCATCGGTATTGCTAGATTTAATTGTGGATAAATTGATTCATAATGGTAATTCATTCGATTCATAATGCCAATTTATTCGATTCATAATGATAACTTATTATGAAATACTTAAGGTGAAAATTTTATTTCTATACAAAATTTTTGTTAAAATTTTATTTCTATAGAAAATTTTTGTTAAAATTTTATTTCTATAGAAAATTTTGTCAAAATTTTATTTCTGTAGAAAATTTTGTCAAAATTTTAATTCTATATATAATTTTGTCAAAATATTATTTCTATAGAAAATTTTGTCCAAATTTTATTTCTATAGAAAATTTTGTCCAAATTTAATTTCTATAGAAAATTTTGTCCAAATTTTATTTCTATATAAAAATTTTGTCAAAATATTTCCTTATATAAACAAATTTTGTCCAAATTTTATTTCTATATAAAAAATTTGTCAACATTTTATTTCTATAGAAAATTTTGTCAAATTTTTTTTCTATAGAAAATTTTGTCAACATTTTATTTCTATAGAAAATTTTGTCAACATTTTATTTCTATAGAACATTTTGTCAAAATTGTATTTCTATATAAAAATTTTGTTAAAATTTTATTTCTATATAAATATTTTGTCAAAATTTTATTTCTGTAGAACATTTTGTCAAAATTTTATTTCTATAGAAAATTTTGTCCAAATTTTATTTCTATATAATAATTTTATCAAAATGTTATTTCTATAGAAAATTTTGTCCAAATTTTATTTCTATAGATAAATTTTGTCCAAATTTTATTTCTATAGAAAAATTTTGTCCAAATTTTATTTCTATAGAAAATATTGTCAAAATTTTATTTCTATAGAAAATATTGTCCAAATTTTATTTCTATAGAAAATTTTGCCCAAATTTTATTTCTATAGAAAATTTTGTCCAAATTTTATTTCTATCTAAAAATTTTGTCCAAATTTTATTTCTATCTAAAAATTTTGTCAATATTTTATTTCTATAGAACATTTTGTCAAAATTGTATTTCTATATAAAAATTTTGTCAAAATTGTATTTCTATATAAAAATTTTGTCAAAATTTTATTTCTATATAATAATTTTATCAAAATGTTATTTTTATAGAAAATGTTGTCCAAATTTCATTTCCATATAAAAATTTTGTCAAAATTATATTTCTATAGAAAATTTTGTAAAAATTTTATTTCTATAGAAAATTTTGTCCAAATTTTATTTCTATAGAAAATATTGTCCAAATTTTATTTCTATAGAAAAATTTTGTCCAAATTTTATTTCTATATATAATTTTGTCAAAATTTTGGTATACAATATTGGTATACAATTATTTGATGGGTCATCCGCCATATAGTCTTGACTTGGAACCGAATGACTTCTTTTTATTCCTGTACGTAAAAACTAAAATGAGAAGTCAACGTTTTTCGATACCGTTGTTCAGGATGAAATTTCTTAGAGAGTGCCAAACGAAAAAAATGGAACGCTCCGGATCTCTGACAGGAAGTTATTATACCCTTCACCACTACTGTGGTACAGGGTATAATAAGTTTGTGCATTTGTATGTAACGCCAAGAAAGAAAACTCTAGGACCCATCGTTTAGTATACCGATCGTCTTAGAATTAAATTCTGAGTCGATTTAGCGATGTTCGTCTGTCTGTTCATGTATTTTTGTGTGCAAAGTATAGGTCGCAGTATAGTTCGGTCGTGCTCAATTTTGCATAGGGTCGTTGTTTGGGACAAAGACAATCGCTATTCATTTTGGAAAAAATCGGTTCAGATTTAGATATAGCTGACATATAATAATAATTGGCGTGTTTATCAACCGATGTTCTTCAAATTCCGTACATCCGAGTATTTTATGAGTCTCGAAAAACTTGCAAAATATCAGCCAAATCGGTTCAGATTTAGATATAGTTCCCATATATATCTTTCGCCCGATTTGAACTTATATGACCTCAAAAGCCAGAGTTTTGCCCTGACTTGCTTCAAAGTTTGAACAAGGGGTACGTTTAGTGATACCGTTATGTGTGCCAAATTTGGTTGAAATCGGTTTAGATTTAGATATAGCTCCCATATATATCTTTCGCCCGATTTACACTCATATGACCACGGGGGTCAAAGTTATGCTCCCATTTACGTGAAATTTTGCACAGATAATTGCAGAATTATTATTTTACTATGCATGTCAAATTTAGTCAAAATCGGTTCATATTATATATAGCTCGCATATATACGTTAGAGGTGTGCACGTGAGTAATATTTTACTCACGTACACTCACGACTTAAATATCTTACTCACGCACGATATTTTTTGGTAGGCTCACTCACACTCACGAAAAGGAAACTTGTACTCACGCACGAAAATGTTGTGACTCACGAATAATTATATGAATAATTTACCTGGCGGCCGTGTCTGAAATCATGAACACGATTAAAATCGAGAGCGTTATTAAACTCTTAACATCCTAGGTGTCATTAAAATTGCGAATGAATTTAACTTTTAAGCGTTTTATGTTGGAGAGCGGGATTATTTTCGTTACTCACGCACACTCACGAAGATATTATTTTCGTGACTCACTCTCACGCACGACATTTTGGTTTGGTAATCACGCTCACGCACACTCACGCCGTTGACATGAGTGTGACTAACGACTCACGCGTGAGTCACAAACATTTTCGTGAGTCACGACAATTTCGTGTCACGTGCACACCTCTAATATACGTACACCAGAGTTGGGGAAATATGGTAGACTGACGGAAACGTTCACAAAAAATCAAAACGGAATGTTCACAATTTCGTCCACGGGCGTTCACGATTTCATGAACGGCATTCGTTTTTCTTTGGCCATGAAAAGTCTTAAAATAATCGTTAGACGTTATTATGGCAACTCCCTCGGTGGTGCAATGTGCTAAGGCGACTGTTAACGCGTATAGTGCAGAAAACACAGGTTCGAGTCACGGTAGCGAATATTTTTATACCCACCACCATAGAATGGTGACACATCGAAATATCGATTTCCGACTATATAAAGTATATATATTCTTGATCAGGGAGAAATTCTAAGACGATATAACGATGTCCGTCTGTCCGTCTGACTGTCTGTCTGTTGTAATCACGCTACAGTCTTCAATAATGAAGCAATCGTGCTGACATTTTGCACAAACTCGTCTTTTGTCTGCAGGCAGATCAAGTTCGAAGATGGGCTATATCGGTCCAGGTTTTGATATAGTACCCATATAAGCCGACTTCCCAATTTGGGGTCTTGGGCTTATAGAAATCGTAGTTTTTATCCAATTTGCCTGAAATTTTAAATCTAGAGATACTTTATGACCATAAAGAGGTGTGCCAAAAATAGTGAGTATCGGTCAATGTTTTGGTATAGCCCCCATATAGACCGATCTCCCGATTTTACTTCTTGGGCTTATAGAAACCGCAGTTTTTATTCAATTTACCTGAAATTGGAAATCTAGAGGTATTGTAGGACCACAAATACGTGTGCCAAAAATTGTGAGTATCGGTCCATGTTTTGGTATAGCCCCCATATAGACCGATCTCCCGATTTTACTTTTTGGGCTTATAGAAACGGCAGTTTTTACCCAATTTACTTGAAAGTGGAAATCGAGAGGTACTTTAGAACCGTAAAGAGGTATGCCAAAAATGGTGAGCATCGGTCCATGTTTTGGTATGGTCCCCATATAAACCGACCTCCCGATTTGGGGTCTTGGGCTTATAGAAACCGTAGTTTTTATCCAATTTGCCTGAAATTGAAAATCTAGAGGTACTCGAGGACCATCAAAGAGTGTGTCAAAAATGGTCCGTATCGTTCCATATAGCCCGATATCCCGATTTTACTTCTTGGGCTTCTAGAATCCGGAGTTTTTATCCAATACGCCTGAAATTGGAAATCTAGAGGTATTTTCGGGCCATAAAGAGGTGTGCCGAAAACGGTTTTAACTCCTTGGGTTTCTAGAAACCGTAGTTTTTATCCGATTTGCTTGAAATTGTAAATATTCTGGTATTTTAGGCTCACAAAAACGTGTATCGGATTAAGTTTTTATCGGTCCTTTTGGTAATGCCTCCATATAGACCGACTTCACTTCTTGATGGTAAAACTAAATGAAACTAAATGTAAAATTTCCAGATTTTACTTCTCGGGTGAATATCTACAGATTTAAGATTTCAAATCAAGACGTAATTTTATAATTTTCTTGCACACTTACAAGAGATGTTAATGATTCCTCTAAAACTCAAACAAAAATGGTTCTTACAAATCCAGAATCTGATAAAGTCCTCATAGATGAAATCTTTAAAAATCTTCGGGAAGTGTCCTCAAGCCCTCCTGAAATTTCAAAGGAAACCCTAATATTTGGTTCATGGTGGTGGGTATTTAAGATTCGGCCCGGCCGAACTTAGTGCTGTATATACTTGTTTTTTTTTTTTTAATTTTGTTTATTAATTCGTAACCACACGTTTTCAGATCGTGAACGTCGTTGTGTGATTGACACCGCCTGTTCTCCGTTTGACACCACATGTATGTTGATTCACTTTCATGAACGAATCGTGTTGAAATGAGCACGGCGTGCATGATTTTTTCTATGAGGGTATACATGTCAAATTTAGTCAAAATCGGTTCATATTATATATAGCTCCCATATATACGTACCAGGGATGGAAAATACAATTTTTAAGAAAGTACAAAAAAGGTATTTTTTGAGCGGAAAGGTACTTTTTACTAAATTTCAACAAAAAATTCACTGGAAGATTATAGTCAAGAGACTGAATTTTAAAGAAAATAAAATTTTGAAAAAAATTTTCTATATAAATAAAATTTTGCAAAAATTTTCTATAGCCGGCTATCATACAAAAACGTTTTTTCGGAAGGTTCAAGTGTGGTTTATTGTTGGGTTTAATGAACTGCCTGAATTTATTCTTATAATTGGTTGATAGTTTTGCTGCAAGTAGGGGATGCTGATGAGGAATATGGTAATTCCGAAACGTGCGTCCATCCAACCATCTTGCAGTCTATAGGGCTTTGCCCAAATAAATTTGACAAACATTCTTTTCCTCTGTTGGTTAAGCTACACTTGTAGTTTAGTCAATGTATGGTTATAAGCTGCAATAAAAAAACAACAACAATGCTTAAATAACAAAATAAAACGAAGGGAAATAAAATTTTGCAAAAAAATTCTATAGAAAAAAAAAATTTGCAAAATTTTTTCTATAGAAATAAAGTTTTGAAAAAATTTCCTATAGAAATAACATTTTTACAAAATTTCCAATTGAAATAAAATTTTGACAAAATCTATATATATATAAAATTCAATTTATGTTTGTTTATTTGTTTGTTTGTTTGTTTGTATGTACCGAGTTGGCTCCGAAACGGCTGAACCGATTTACTTGAAACTTTCAGAGATCGTAGGGGGCGTTCATGTGGTGAAAATAGGGTAGCTCATTTTTTGACACCTGGTCGCGGAGGGGGACCTCCCCTTTGTCGGACTTTTTGAAAATTGGACCAAAGTTGACCGATTTGGTTGAAATGTTTGTTGAAGATTGGGGTTGGCATCTAGACAAAGATCCGCTACTTTTTATTTCGATATTTGGCAGCGGAGGGGGGCCTCTCCTTTGTTCGACTTTTTTTAAAGTACAGTGAAAAAAACTAAAATTCTCTAAATTATCTGAGATTTACAGAGAACATGTGGTGAGGTTATGGAATTAATATGGGGTACCCGATGATTTCATATGTGGATGGGGAGGGGGACCTCCCCCTTGCCCTACTTTTTGAAACTTGGAACAAAATTATGTGATTTGCTTGAAATTTCCATTGAATGTTGGGGTTGGCATGTAGACAAAAATCCGCTACATTATTTTTCGATATTTGCTCGGGGAGGGGGACCACCCCTTTGCCCAAATTTTTTTTTTTTTTGAAAGTACAAACAAAACTAAACTCCCCCGACTGAAATTTTACAGAAAAAATGGGTTACGAAATTTATATCAGGTTCCTGATTTTTTAATAAAAATAAAAGGGCATAGGGAGACATCCGCTTCTCTTAAGTACATACAGAGAAACAATTAAACTTAACCGAGTTACTTGAAATTTACAGAGGACTGGGGAGAGATCGTAACCTCCGTCAACCGTAATAGTTGATACCTGATTTTGTGATATTTGGACGGAAGAGAGGCCGCCCCTTTAGGCTTATAATTTGCTTGACATTTTCTGGGACGTTTACAAAAGATACGCTTTTCGACATTTGGTCGGGGAGGAGGTCCTCCTCTAAAACTACAAAAAATTTAAGTTTTCTTGAAATTTACAAAAGCAGTGGGGGAAGGTTATGAACGAAGAGGCAACCTTCCTTGCCCCACACTTGAAGGAAAGTTTCAAGAATTTTCAGGGAAGGTTAGGGGTGTCGATATTGTATCGGGGAAAGTGACGTCCTTTTAAAACAATAGAGCAAAATTTAAACATCGCCGATCTACTTGAAATTTACAGGGAACGTGGGAGGAGGTGATTAAATTTATACATGATTTTTAAATTAGTATATGATTTTTCGATATCTGGTTGGGGAAGGGGAAAATTGAAATAAACTTTGTCGATTTACTTCGATAGAATTTATAGGGACCATTGAGTAGTTGCGAAATTAATATAGGGTACGTGATAGTCCGATATCAGGTCGGAGTGGAGTGAAGGTGGGGGGAGGGTTCCCTATCGTTCGTTTTTTTTCTTAAATTGAAAGTAGAGGGTTATCCGTAAATGGGAACTCGGTACATAATTTTATGATTTTTGCACAGGCTTCTGCCAGACTTCTTTTTAGTAAAGAACTTAAATTTACATGAAATTGGCAGCCAACGTAGAGGGTGCATCATTTTCCAACATTTTATCAAATGTTAATGTGGTAAAATTTGTTACTATTTTAGCTTTTTCCGATTTATTGGATGAGAAACAGTAATTCTTTGTATGTTATTATAATATAGTGCTTAATTTTCAGATATGTTGAGGAGAAGGATACCTTTCCTTGACAAACCCCACTTAAAATTCACAAGAAATAAAGAAGATTGTCCAACTACTTGAATACAGAACATTATTAAAAAAATTTGGAGGAAAGGGTACACCCTCTCCCGCCGTATTTGTACCTATAAACGAAAAATCAAGTAGTCCGATTTGTTTAAAAGAATTGAAATCTTTTCGAATTTGTTTTCAGCACGAAGGATATAGTTGACTAAGTTAATGCAAAATGTTCCTCCAAATACGCTTCGGAAGGCGCAGCGAAGCGGGCCGGGTTACGCTAGTTATCTATAAAAATAAAATTTTGCAAAAATTCTATATAGAAAAAAAATTTAGACAACATTTTCTACCGAAATAAAAAATTGAGAATATAGAATCGCATTCATTTTTCGACTAAAACATTCTTGAAGTTCAATAAAATCCTGTTTTTGACTATATCTTTTACAAAATCGAGATTTTCTTCCCACATGAACATGTCTGTTTTGCCATATTTGTAAAAGACTATTAGCAAATAAGGTTGATAAAGACTTTCTCAAAATATTAAAATATTTTGTCAAAGCCATTGTACCATAAATCTGATATCGACTCAAAAATGTCTACACAAAAGGTACTAAATCATTAGCGGGGGTACTACGGTACTGACCGGGGTGAAAAAGTATTGAAAAAAGTACTTTAGTACTGCATTTTCCATCCATGATACGTACACCAGAGTTGGGGAATTATGGTAGACTGTTTCATATTTTAGACCCATTTTCAATGGAATTTTCCTCCAATTAACTGGATAGCGTTAGCCGATTTAAATTTTAATTCTAGAGATTTTGTAGCAGTACAAAAAATTGTCTCCATTATAAGTATTTGTATCTGGAAATGAAAACCTTTATATAGCTCCCAGCAAATTTGAAGTAGTTGAGATGGTAACACAAATGTTGGTCAACATAGTGGTGAAGGATATAATAGGGTGGGCCCTGACCGACTTTGGACTTTACTTACTTGTTTTTACTGGGTTACTATATTGAAACTTGTATCCAATATAGAGAACAACTTGTATATGAATTCAATTTGTAAACAACTAGCGTTAAGAGAAAGAAAGAAACTAAATGACTAACGACCATAGGTCATTGTCATGTATTCTTAAAACTAAATTATTCTTTATATCTTGAATAATAAAACAATTTGAGTTAATTCTTGATAACACTTCGTTACGGCCACCCTGTTCACTGGATACAACTATAAGCGGTCTTCAGTATCACAAATCAAATTTAGATTAATATCTAAATTATTGTGATATATGTAATCGAAAAACAAATTGTCAACGTATTCGATTCTTATAGGGGTGGTTACAACCTTAGATTCTTTAAATCCCAGCTATATTGGCCCATTAGTTTATGAACTACAATCGAAGTAATACCTTAAGAGCTTTTGGGATAATCCTCAAATGAACGTGGAAGAATGGACCACTAGAAAATAACTTCCTGTTCTTTATTATATCGATCATTCCTACCACAATCACAACTCATCCCAAAATCACCCATATCCCAACAAGAAATGAAAGTTGGAATTCTATCGACAACCCTTTTACACACAAAAGGTCAATGTAAATGCGAAAAAAAAACTATAAAACATTATCTACTCCAAACAGAAAATCGACTGGATTCAATATAACCATCCCTACAAAGCCATGCATGGCCATGGACATCCATGGACACACATGACTTTTTCAATTACGATGATGGTGATTTCTGGACAATATTCTCGCTGTTTATTTCATGCTTGCTGCTTCGATTGGATTTTAGTGGAGCAAATGCAAAAAGGATAACGAAACGAAGGACAACACTTGCCAACAAATGAAAGGGAAGAGTTGAACTTTTCGTTTTTTTGTATTTTTAATGCAGTCAAATCGTTGATTGATAAAAAAAGGTCCATTCATAAAGTTCCAGGATTATGAACATATTTATGGCTCAACTCAAATACAGTGAAAATAGCAACAAAATAAAATATCTCAATGACCAGTAGAGCTTACCATCTTCAACCAAGCATATAATCGAAGGAACTCTTCAACCAAAGACAATCTATGAGTTTTTGTTTTGTTTGACAAATTCCCATTCGCATCAAGGATTTTTCGCTATGCCTCCATGAATTTGGGGGTGGGTGGAGGTGGAGAGTGGAATATATCTCTATTGGCTATAATAATAATTGATTTCACATTTTAATGGATTCCATAAATTTTTGGTAAATCCCATAATATTTTTATACACAGAAAAAAATTGAAATTAGAAAGGGTTAAAAAAGTCCAAATCTATACGATAGACCCTTGGTCTTATCAAACGATGACCATTTGATTACCCAGTAAAAAAAGCGGCGCCAAAAAAGTAGTGAAAAACAAGTAAGGAAAGTCTAAAGTCGGACGGGGCCGACTATATTATACCCTGCACCACTTTGTAGATCTAAATTTTAAGGAAACTTCGCAAAAGTTTATTTATGATTTATCGCTCGATATATATGTATTAGAAGTTTAGGAAATGTTGGTATTTTGACCATTTTTGTCAAAATCAGAAAAACATATATATGGGAGCTATATCTAAATCTGAACCGATTTCAACCAAATTTGCCACGCATAGCTACGATGCAAATTCTACTCCCTGTGCAAAATTTCAACTAAATCGCAGCAAAAAATTGGCCTCTGTGGTCATATGAGTGTAAATCGGACGAAAGCTATAAATGGGAGCTATATCTAAATCTGAACCGATTTCAACCAAAATTGGCACGCATACCTACAATGCTAATTCTACTCCCTGTGCAGAATTTCAACTAAATCGGAGTTAAAAATTGGCCTCTGTGGTCATATGAGTGTAAATCGGGCGAACGATATATATGGGAGCTATATCTAAATCTGAACCGATTTCAATAAAATTTGGCACACTTGACTATAGTACTAATTGTTCTTCTTGTGCAAAATTTTAAGAAAATTAGGGTAAAACTCTGGCTTCTGGGGCCATATAAGTCCATATCGGGCGAAATATATATCTGGGAGCTATATCTAAATCTGAACCGATTTCTCCAAAATCAATAGGGTTCTATTCTGAGCCAAAACACATACTTGTGCCAAATCTGAAGTCGGTTGGACTAAAACTGCGACCTAGACTTTGATTACAAAAATGTGTTCACGGACAGACGGACATGGCTATATCGACTCAGGAGCCCACCCTGAGCATTTTTGCCAAAGACACAATGTGTCTATCTCGTTTCCTTCTGGGTGTTGCAAACATATGCACTAACTTATAATACCCTGTTCCACAGTGTGGCGCAGGTTATAAATTAGAGGTGTGCACGTGAGTAATAGTTTACTCACGCACACTCACGACGGAAAAATCTTACTCACGCACACTCACACACGATATTGTTTGGTAGGACTCACGCACACTCACGAAAAGAAAATTTGTACTCACGCACGAAAATGTCGTGACACGCGAAAAATACCGTGACTCACGAAAAATATCGTGACTCACGGAAAATGTCGTGACTCACGAACAAATTTTTAAGTAATTTACCTTAGCGACATGTCTGAAAACAAAAGACCCCATAAAGTATATATATTCTGGGTCGTGGTGAAATTCTGAGTCGATCTGAGCATGTCCGTCCGTCTGTTGAAATCACGCTAACTTCCGAACGAAACAAGTTATCGACTTGAAACTTGGCATAAGTAGTTGTTATTGATGTAGGTCGGATGGTATTGCAAATGGGCCATATCGGTCCACTTTTACGTATAGCTCTCATATAAACGGACCCCCAATTTTAGCTTGCCGACCCTCTAAGAGTAGCAAATTTCATCCGATCCGGCTGAAATTTGGTATATGGTGTTAGTATCTGGTCTCTAATGACCCTTCAAAAATTGGTCCACATCGGTCCATAATTATATATAGCCCCCATATAAACCGATCCCCAGATTTGGCTTGCGGAGCCTCTTGGAACACCAAAATTCATCTGATTCAGTTGATATTTGGTACGTGGTGTTAATATATGGCCTCAAATACCCATGCAAAAATTGGTCTAAATCGGTCAATAATTATATATAGGCCCCATATAAACCGATCCCCAGATTTGACCTCCGGATCCTCTGCGATGCACAAAATTCATCCGAAATTTGGTACGTGATGTTAGTATATGTTATCCACCAACCATGCAGGAATTGGTTCATATCAGTCCATAATTATATATAGCTCCCATATAAACCGATCCCCAGATTTGTTTTCCTGTGCCTTTTGGAGAAGCAAAATTCATCCGATCTGGTTGAAATTTGGTACGTGGTGGTAGTATATGATATTTAACAACCATACCAAAAGTGGTCCATATCAGTCCATAATCATATATAGCTCCCATATAAACCGATCCCGAGATTTGGTTTTGGAGACTCTTGGAGAAGCAAATTTCATCCGAGTCAGTTGAAATTTGGTACATTGTGCTAGTATATGGCCGTTAACAACCATGCCTAACTAGATCCATATCGGTCTATAGTTATATATAGCCCTGAGATAAATCGATCCCCAATCACACAAAAATTGGTCCATATCAAGTTCATAATTCTATATAGCCCCCATATAAGCGACCCCCATATTTCAATTTCCATGTCGATTCGTAATTATTTGTAGACTTACCTATACACAACTTTTTTGTCTAATATATACCACGTATGGACTAACTCACAATTTAGAAAACGATGTTAAGAAGTTTTAAGATCCATATCCCAAGTAATTCGATTGTGGATGACAGTCTTTCGTAGAAGTTTCTACGCAATCCATGGTGGAGGGTACATAATATTCGGCCTGGCCGAACTTACGGCCGTATATACTCCCGAAATGAAATCTTAAATCTGTAGATTTTTTCTGCCATTATTTAAATGAATACGATGAGTAAAATCTGGAAATTTTTTCATTCAATTTCAAGCAATTTTCATGATCAGTGCCCCTGATATACCCTGAAAGAAGTGTTTTCTTTTCTGTGGAACGAAATTTTAGACAAGCAAAGTTTTCTTTTGACACAAATTTTAGAGACAATCGTTGAATCGCTTATCAAAAATTCGAATTAGTTTGCTCTAAACGAAAATACTTTATACGAAAGAGGAATTTCGTTTGTCTAAAATTTCATTCCGCAGGAAAATATTTTTTCTTTGGGTATACCCTCAAGAAGTTAAATCGGTCTATATCGATGCCTTGCCAAATGGACCGGTAAAAATAAATGCCATACAGATTTTTGACGGTCTAAAATTCCAGTATATTTATATTTTTGTGCAAATCGGATAAAAACTACGGTTTCTAGAAGCCCGAGGAGTTAAATCTGGAGATCGGTCTATGTGGGTTGACACACGCCAAATACGGCTGACCTATTTGTGGTCAGCCGGATTCCAGAAGTCCTAGAAATAAATTCGGGAGTTAGGTCTATATGGGGGCTGTACCAAAACATGAACCAATACTCACCACCCCTTAGGTTAGATTAAAGTGGCAGCCCGATTAAGATTCAGGCGCACTTAGACTATTCAGTCCATTGTGATACCACATTAACTAAAAGTACTTATTACATATGGGCACTTCTAGTTTTAACCGCTGATTATTATTCTTTGTTGAACCAACCAGATTGTTCCAAAAACATTAGCAGACTGCTTAAGTTAACGTTTTCCAAATCCGCCAGTAATCTGAAGCTATATGCTCCTAAAAGTTGCTTGCGCTTCACACAAAATGCAGGACACTCACACAAGAGGTGTTTAATTGATTCCTTTTCCTCCGCATCATGACAGCTCATACAATAGTCATTATACTTCGCGCCAATAGTTTTTGCAAAATCGCCTTTCAGGCAGCGACCCGTTATAGCAGATATCAGGAGCGATTTCTGACGTCTCGAGAACACTAGCATATCTAGTGTGCGGTTTAAGTTTAAATGGGGCCATATTTGCTTGGTGTCGTTACAGCCCTTGCATTTGCCATTATAAAAGCCTTCTCACGCAGCATGAGCTTGCAGGTAGCCAGGGGCATACCAACAGATTCTAGTTCCCCTGGAATATGTAAGGTAGTCCCTAGCCTTGCCAACTCATCCGCTTCGCAGTTCCCCGGTATGTTCCTATGGCCAGGCACCCATATTAGGTGAATATTATACTGCTCAGCCATCTCATTGAGAGATTTGCGGCAGTCGATGGCCGTTTTCGAGTTGAGGAACACAGAGTCCAAGGATTTTATTGCAGGTTGACTGTCTGAGTATATATTAATGCCCACATTTTTTGGAACATTACTTCTCAGCCAATTCGCCTCTCTTATTGCTAATATTTCAGCCTGAAAAACACTACAGTGATTAGGTAATCTTTTCGCTATTCGAAGTTCCAGATCATTAGAATATACTCCGAAACCCAATTGTCCATCCAATTTGGAGCCATCGGTGTAGAAATCTATATATTATTTATTCCCCGGGGTCTGTGTGCAGCACGCCTCACTGTTGGGGATTAGAGTCTCAAACTTTTTGTCGAAAAGTGGACTCGCCAAAGTGTAATCCACTACGTTAGGCACATCTGGCATTATTTCGAGGACCGAACTATGACCGTAACATTTTTCCGACCACAGCGATAGCTCGCGCAACCGCACAGCCGTTGTTGCAGCTGATTGTTTGGCCAAAATGTCTAAAGGCAATAGATGCAGTATGACATTAAGGGAAATTGTTCCTGTCTTGCTGAATGCACCTGAGATACACAAGCACGCCATACGCTGAACTTTGTCTAAACGTGTTGTCTGGTGAAGTGCCGGCCACCAGACTTCAATACCATATAGCATTATAGGTCTGACCACTGCCGTGTATAGCCAATGTACAATTTTTGGTTTTAGTCCCCACTTTTTATACCCTCCACCATAGGATGGGGGGTATATTAACTTTGTCATTCCGTTTGTAACACATCGAAATATTGCTCTAAGGCCCCAGAAAGTATATATATTGTGGGTCGTGGTGAAATTCTGAGTCGATCTGAGCATGTCCGTCCGTCCGTCTGTTGAAATCATGCTAACTTCCGAACGAAACGAGCTATCGACTTGAAACTTGGCACAAGTAGTTGTTATTGATGTAGGTCAGATGGTATTGCACATGGGCCATATCGGTCCACTTTTACGTATAGCCCCCATATAAACGGACCCCCAAATTTGGCTTGCGAGGCCTCTAAGAGAAGCAAATTTCATCCGATCCGGCTGCAATTTGGTACATGGTGTTAGTATATGGTCGCTAACAACCATGCAAAAATTGGTCCACATCGGTCCATAATTATATATAGCCCCCATATAAACCGATCCCCCGAATTGTCTTGCGAGGCCTCTAAGAGAAGCAAATTTCATCCGATCCGGCTGAAATTTGGTACATGGTCTTATTATATGGTCTCTAACAACCATGCAAAAATTGGTCCACATCGGTCCATAATTATATATAGCCCCCATATAAACCGATCACCAGATTTGACCTCCGGAGCCTCTTGGAAGACCAAAATTCATCTGATTCAGTTGAAATTTGGTACGTGGTGTTAATATATGGCCCCAAACTCCCATGCAAAAATTGGTCGAAATCGGTCCATAATTATATATAGCTGCCATATAAAAATTCTTCCCATTCGATTGAAATTTGGTGCGTGATGTTAGTATATGGTATCCAACAACCATGCATGAATTGGTTCCTATCTGTCCATAATTATATATAGTTCCCATATAAACCGATCCTCAGATTTGACCTCCGGTGCCTTTTGGAGAAGCAAAATTCATCCGATCTGCTTGAAATTTGGTACGTGGTGGTAGTATATGATATTTAACAACCATGCCAAAAGTGGTCCATATCAGTCCATAATCATACATAGCCCCATATAAACCGATTCCGAGATTTGGTTTTGGAGCCTCTTGGAGGAGCAAATTTCATCCGAGTGGGTTGAAATTTGGTACATTGTGCTAGTATATGGTCGTTAACAACCATGCCTAACAAAGTCCATATCGGTCTATAGTTATATATGGCCCTCAGATAAATCGATCCCCAATCTCACAAAAATTGGTCCATATCAAGTTCATAATTGTATATAGCCCCTATATAAGCGACCCCCTATTTCAATTCTGGCTATCTACGTACCGTGCAAAAACTCCATATTGATTCGTAATTATTTGTAGACTTAACTATACATAACTTTTTTTGTCTAATATATATGGACTAACTCACAATTTAAAAAACGATGTTAAGAAGTTTAAAGGTACCACAACCCAAGTAATTCGATTGTGGATGACAGTCTTTCGTAGAAGTTTCTACGCAATCCATGGTGGAGGGTACATAAGATTACGGCCGTTTATACTTGTTTCCTATTGCCTTTTTGCACGAGTACAAAGCTACCGTTGCTTTTCTCGCCCTTTCTTCAATATTAAGCTTAAAGTTCAGCTTCCTGTCCAAAATAACGCCAAGATATTTTGCACACTCACCAAAGGGAATTTCAATACCCCCTAAGGAAATGGGCCTAACCGTGGGAGTTTTGCGATCTTTGCAGTACATGACTAGTTCTGTCTTTGCAGGATTTACCCCAAGACCATTGACTTTCGCCCATTTCTCAGTCATCCGGAGGGCCCTCTGAATAATATCTCTGATTGTGGATGGGAATTTTCCCTGACTGCTAGAGCCACATTATCTGCGTATGCCACCACTTTTATGCTTTCTTTTTTCTAGGGTAACCAGAAGGTTATTTATTGCAACATTCCAAAGAAGAGGTGATAGAACTCCTCCTTGGGGAGTGCCTCTGTTCACATACCTTTGTATGTTTGCTTGCCCTAGTGTGGCTGAAATACGTCTCTTTGTTAGAAGTTCGTCTAACAGCCTAAGTATACCTGGATCAACATTCAAAGTTGTCAGTCCATTTAATATCGAGCTCGGATGGACATTATTGAACGCCCCTTCGATGTCTAGAAACGCCACGATTGTGTATTCTTTCACAGATAGTGAGCTTTCAATAAAGCTGACTAGTTCATGCAATGCGGTCTCAGTAGACCTGCCCTTCGAGTATGCATGCTGTCGTTTTGAGAGCAAACTTGAATCCACGCTAGTTCTAAGATACATGTCTATCATCCTCTCCAGGGTCTTAAGTAGGAATGACGATAAGCTGATTGCTCGGAAATCCTTCGCACTCGAGTGAGAAGCTTTTCCTGCTTTAGGTATGAAGACGACTTTTGTTTCCCTCCACTTTTCTGGAATATATGCTAAGTTTACACATCGTTTATATATCACCGTCAACCAGGGGATAATTCTTTCAGCCACTGCTTGTAATTCCGCCGGAGTAATTCCATCAGGTCCGGGGGATTTGAATGGTCCAAAGCTATTTAAAGCCCATTTTATTCTAGATGCCGACAGAATTTCCTCGATAGGAAATGACCGCTGAGCCTTTGTTACACCACCAGAACATGGTTCAACCGTCTGATTTCCAGAGAAGTGTGTGTCCAAAAGTACCTCCAACGTCTCCACACTGGACGTTGTCCAATTTCCCTCTGATGTTTTAATGAAACCTGGAGCGGTGTTAGTGGATGCTAGTACCTTCCGTAGTCTGGAAGCCTCTGAAGTATTCTCAATACTGCTACAGTAATCATCCCAAGAGTTTTGTTGAGACCTTCTCAGTTCTCGTTTATATGCTCTCAGATTCATCTTGTAAGTGTCCCAATCCTCCGGAGCTCTTGTGGACTTTGCTTTGTTAAAGAGCTTCCTGCAGGATTTCCTCATATTACTTAACTCCGTAGTCCACCATGGCGGTCGAGTTTTTCCCCTTGGCTTTCCTCTAGGGCAAGCAGCTTTCAGTGAAATGTTGAAGGCCTTAGTAATCCGCTCCACTGCGTGTTCGATATCTTGCACAGTGCTCATATTTGTCTCTGGCATTTCCGGTATCATCAAATTGAACGATTCCCTATACCTATTCCAATCAGCTTTCCTAACATTTGGCGGAAATATGGTCTTTGAAGTACGAACAGCCAATCTGAAACTGATGTAGCGATGATCTGAGAAGCTATGTTCCCTCAAAACTTGCCACTCAGATATCTTATCATTCAGTTCCGGAGAGGTCAACGTGACGTCCAAAACCTCTTGCCTGTTTCTGGTGACGAAGGTTGGTGCATCTCCCTTATTGCAAACTACCAGGTTAGTACGCAAAATAAACTCTATTAGCGACTCTCCCCTTGTATTAGTATCACTACTTCCCCAAATACTATGATGTGCATTTGCATCGCATCCCATAATGAGTTTTGTCTTTGTTTTTAGTGACTCCTCAACTAAGGTCCTAATGGCACAGGGTGGCATCTCCCTATCATGTCCCATGTAGACCGAAGATTACCCTTTAAAAATATGAAAAAGGCGAGTTATAAAAAATTTAATCAAAAGAACTTCCTGAGTAGTTAAAATAAAGAATATCGTTGGGAGGACATTTTTGGAAGTGCTTTAGAAGTTGTTCCTTTAGAAGTACTTCCAATTTTTTTTTGCTGGGTATTTTCATCCTTTTTTTCTTCTCACACTAATCTTGCCATTTGATTTTTCTTCAATTGCCTTTATTCTTTCCCCAAGGTAATCGTCCTATTGACTATTTATGGGCCTCTGTTTTACACATTCATTGCATCGCCTCGAGGATGACTTGATGACAAATTGTCTTTAGTAATTCATTCAATCTGGTGTGAAATTGATTTGCTATTACAATAAATGGAATTTATATCTCTGTGGGATTACGATGAAAAAGGTCAATTGAATTTATGTATGGATTTGTTCATATTTTGTATTATTTTTAAATGGTATCAGGATTACACATAAAGGAATTAATTTGAGGCATTGTTACTTACACTTGAAAGGTTGAATATGGTAAAGAATTTTGGGGGTGGTTCAGTAAAAGAATTGAGTTTGTAAGGAGCGAAATTTTTAACGCTAACGAATTTTGATGCTAACGAATTTTCTTTGAAGGCAAATAAAAAAGATTAGAGACAAACGTTGCATCGGTTGTTGCCTTTATGTATATTTAAATCTGAATCGGTTTAGACAAAATTTTTTAGAAATCTATAAAATCTCTTGAGTTAAAATTTAAATAGACTAATTAATGCCCTGGAGCGGAGCACAATCACGGTTGTCACAGTTGGCCGAATTCTACCAAAAATTGTAGATTTTTTACTCTTTGGTTGATTGATAGCATTCTTAAGTTTTTTGTAGATTTTTCGAAATATTCCTCTCCACTCAAAATTTCCTATAGAAATAAAATTTTAACAAAATTTTCTGTAGAAAAGAAGCAAAATTATAGAAATTTTTTTCTATAAAAATAAAATCCAATATTTTAAAAAATTTTAATTTTTGTTTTGGCCATACTATAAAAGTACCCCTTTTGTAGAAGTAGTAACTTTGTCTTGTTGGTGTTAATTAAAAATATTTAAAACTTCGACACATTTACAATTCAAAGGATATTTATACACTCAAATAAATTTTCACTATTACACAGAAAAAAATTTCACAAAAAATTTTTCCAATTAAAATTTTAATTGAGTTTTAAAAAATATTCAATTAAAAATTTAATTGATTCAACAAAATTTTTAATTGAAACTAAAATCAATCACAAAAATTAATAGTATCAATTAATTTTTTATTTGGATCAATTAATTTTTTAATTGGCCTTCAATTAATTTTTTAATTGATACTATCATTTCTGTGATTGAAGACATTTCAATTAAAAAATTAATTGGATCAATTAATTTCGTGATTGAACCAAAAATAATTTTTTTGTGTGTAGGACTGCCAAAAAATAATAAAATATTTCGTTTGAAGAAATATTTTTATACCCTCCATCATAGAATGGGGGGTATATTAACTTTGTCATTCCGTTTGTAACACATCGAAATATTGCTCTAAGACCCCATAAAGTACACGGATGAAAAAGACTGTTTTTCATATGTTTGGCTATAAACATTATATGTTTGGAACACAAATTTTTAAACACAATATTTTTGAGTGCAAGCATATAATGTTCATAAACTAGCATAACATGTTTGGGACATATATGTTAATATGTTAGAACATATTATGTTTGGGACATAAAATGTTTGTAAATATAATATGCTTGGATGCAAACATATATTAATTTAGAAATAGCCTATAAACACATATGTGTTTAGTAGCTTGGAGCGCTATTTAACAGGGAGCGATATTGAATTTAGTTGGTGGTTGTTGCTTGTTATTACAAAATTAACATTTTATTTTTCCTTGGGCAATTGATCAGCTACTTCTTTGATCCTTACAAACTGTGTGGTCCGCTGTTCGAATCCCCGTTCGTCAAAAGGTAAAATTAAAATAAAAAAAAATCATAAAATTGTATAATTTCTTCTACAATGTTTGTATTACAGAAAAAGTTGCTAAGAACTAAAAAATGTCTTGGAAGTGAGAAAGATGTGGGGGAATATACAATTGGGCAGAAACAAAATTTTGAGCATTCAGGTCGAAAACCTATGTTGTTAGCACCTATATTACCTGTTTATTTTCATAATTCATTATGATTGTAAACATATAAATAAATAAATAAAATTTTGAGCACAATATTGTTTGGGAGATTTTTTTTAAGCATATAATATTTTTGGGTGCAAAATGCTTCCAAACATATTATATGTTCACAAAATAACATATTGTTTTTTGGAAGACAACATTATTGAATTTGGATGCAAAAATACAAAATGTTTGGAACTTAGACTACCCAAACATATATTGTTTAGACCAATATGCTTTCAAACATATTATATATTGGAAGAGATCAAATATATAAATGTTTGGGCAATACCCAAAAATGTATATGCTTGAAGCAAAATATGTTTGGGAGTATATGTTACAGAAGCGATTTTTTATGAGAGTGTACATTCTGGCTCGTGGTGAAATTCTGAGTCGATGTGAGCATGTCCGTCCGTCCGTCCGTCTGTTGAAATCACGCTAACTTCCGAACGAAACAAGCTATCGACTTGAAACTTGGCACAAGCAGTTGTTATTAATGTAGGTCGGATGGTATTGCAAATGGGCCATATCGGTCCACGTTTACGTATAGCCCCCATATAAACGGACCACCAAATTTGGCTTGCGAGGCCTCTAAGAGAAGCAAATTTCATCCGATTCGGCTGAAATTTGGTACATGGTGTTGGTATATGGTCTCTAATATCCATGCAAAAATTGGTCCACATCGGTCCATAATTATATATAGCCCCCATATAAACCGATCCCCCGATTTGGCTTGCGAGGCCTCTAAGAGAAGCAAATTTCATCCGATCCGGCTGGAATTTGGTACATGGTGTTAGTATATGGTCTATAATAACGATGCAAAAATTGGTCCACATCGGTCAATAATTATATATAGCCCCCATATAAACCGATCCCCCGATTTGGCTTGCGGAGCCTCTAAGAGAAGCAAATTTCACCCAATCTGGCTGAAATTTGGTACCTGGTGTTAGTATATGGTCTCTAATGACCATGCAAAAATTGGTCCACATCGGTCCATAATTATATATAGCCCCCATATAAACCGATCCCCCGATTTGGCTTGCGAGCCCTCTAAGAGAAGCAAATTTCATCCGATCCGGCTGAAATTTGGTACATGGTGTTAGTATATGGTCTCTAACAACGATGCAAAAATTGGTCCACATCGGTCCATAATTATATATAGCCCCCATATAAACCGATCCCCCGATTTGGCTTGCGGAGCCTCCAAGAAAAGCAAATTTCATCCAATCTGGCTGAAATTTGGTACCTGGTGTTAGTATATGGTCTCTAATGACCATGCAAAAATTGGTCCACATCGGTCCATAATTATATATAGCCCCCATATAAACCGATCACCCGATTTGACCTCCGGAGCCTCTTGGAAGACCAAAATTCATCAGATTCAGTTGAAATTTGGTACGTGGTGTTAATATATGGCCTCAAACACCCATGCAAAAATTGGTCGAAATCGGTCAATAATTATATATAGGCCCCATATAAACCGATCCCCAGATTTGACCTCCGGAGCCCCTTGGAAGAGCAAAATTCATCCGATTCGATTGAAATTTGGTACGTGATGTTAGTATATGGTATCCAACAACCATGCAGGAATTGGTTCATATCAGTCCATAATTATATATAGCCCCAATATAAACCGATTACCAGATTTGACCTCTGGTGCCTTTTGGAGAAGCAAAATTCATTCGATATGGTTGAAATTTGGTACGTGGTGGTACTATATGATATTTAACAACCATGCCAAAAGTGGTCCATATCAGTCCATAATTATATATAGCCCCCATATTAACCGATCCCGAGATTTGGATTTGGAGCCTCTTGGAGGAGCAAATTTCATCCGAGTCAGTTGAAATTTGGTACATTGTGCTAGTATATGGCCGTTAACAACCATGCCTAACTAGATCCATATCGGTCATATAGCCCTCAGATAAATCGATCCTCAATCACACAAAAATTATTTGTAGACTTACCTATACATAACTTTTTTGTCTAATATGTACCACGTATGGACTAACTCACAATTTAGAAAACGATGTTAAGAAGTTTTAAGATACCACAACCCAAGTAATACGAGTCTTTCGTAGAAGTTCCTACGCAATCCATGGTAGAGGGTACATAAGATTCGGCCTGGCCGAACATACGGCCGTATATACTTGTTTTAATTAAAATTTCATTATTTTAAAGAATTTTCTCCTTCATATTTTGTAAATTGCGCATCCTAAAACTTAATTTGCCTAATCTTTAATACCATGCAAATAATTTTTTCCTGTTCAGGTTATTTATTGTCATATATAGACTTATTAGACCAGATTTTAAATCGATAACAAGAACAACTTGCCTACTGTAGCGTCAACAAGTGAAATATGTCCTTTAAAATTGTAAGTCCTTTAAAATTGTAAGTAAGATAACATTTGAAACCTTGGCCGAAATCATTTACCGATATAAGCCGATATAATCTGATTTGTTTTTTCAGTCCAAGACCCATTTAATGACATCTCAATAAAAATAACGATTACCATTATTTCAAGACGCCAAATATGTCAAAAAGTCATATATGAACGAATGCATTCTTCATTCATTCGTTCATTCATTCGTATGCTAATCACTGTAATTAATGTAATTCCACATAACATAATGTAAACGTAAATGTTAATCTACATTACGAGTACGAGTATAATGTTGGCGACATAATTTTTAATTGAAACTGAACATATGTCATTCGTAACCACTATATCAGTCGTCGTCGACGTTGTCGTCGTCAGACGGCGATGACAATAACTACAACGACGACAACAACAACAACCACGACGATGAGGACGAATACATCCGAAATGAAATAAATTTCAAATCAAATGTTTCTTATTATTTTCCGCTGTATGGCGACTGTGATTGTCGTTTGGACATCATTATTGTTACAACAACATTGTGGACATGTGTTTGTTGCTATCAATGGATGCAAGTACGTATATATGTATGTATGTTAGTATGTGTGTATGTTCATTTGTTTATGGTTGTGCAGTAGCAATCGAGAGAGATCATTCAAAGACATTTGTTTTAAGCCAAAATGTCACATTTAATTGAAATTTGTGCCTTGTTGTGTATTTGTTTTGGGTATTGTTTTATAACCGATTTCAATGATGGTGAATAAGTGAGAGAAAGAGAGAGAGAGAGAGGAACCAGTATGAAATTACCAATATTGGATAAGTATTGGGTTTAGACTTATTCGAAGGGGCCTTAATAGAAGACTTAAGAAAAAATTAATTTGGATGCAAAGCTTTTGTTCTTGAGTTAAGGGAGCCGCATTTTTTATCCGATTTTAAATCCAAGAGAAGCTATATAAACTGTAATTTGTAGACCAATCTCTCGATTTAGCTTCTTGGGCTCATAGAAACAACAATTTTCGCCAGATTTTCGGAAATTTAATTTGCCCACATAAGGGACACTACACAGAAAAAAATATCACCAAAATATTTTCAATTAAAAGGTTAATTGAAGTTGAAAATTGTTTTCAATTAATAAATTAATTGAAACAATTAACTTTTTAATCAAAATAGAAACATTAAGATACATTGACATTTTTTAAAATTTTGAAGTAAAAATTAGTTGATACAATTAACTTGTTAATCAAACTGAGAAAAAGTGATGGATTTTTTAAATATTTTTTAACTAAAAATTTATTTCAAACAATCATTTTTTTATTTCAAAGAATCATTTTTTAACCAAAAACTCTAAGTCACACAGAAAAAAATTAACGAAAATTTTTCCAATTAAAATCTTAATTCAGTTCTACAAAATATTGAATTAAAAATTTAATTGATTCAACAATTTTTTTTTCAATTAAACAAAAATCAATCAAAACAAGTATATACGGCCGTAAGTTCGGCCAGGCCGAAGCTTATGTACCCTCCATCATGGATTGCGTAGAAACTTCTTCTAAACACTGCCATCCACAATCGAATTACTTAAGTTGCGGTAACGCTTGCCGATGGCAAGGTATCTTAAAACCTCCTAACACCATCTTCTAAATTGTACACGCAAAAAAATAATTCTTTCCTCCCAAACGAAATTTTAGACAAACAAAGTTCGTTTCTCATTTGCTTTTCGCTGTAAGGAAGTGTATTTGGAAGAAAAGTATATACTTTTTGTGATAAACGTTTATTCTTTTCCAGGATGTAAAAACAATTTCATAAATTTCATAAAAACATTATTTTCTTGCTAATTGCATTGTCCCTCACATCTTTCTCACATCCACGAGGATTTTTAGTTCTTAACACCTTTTTCTGTAATACCAACAATGTAGAAGAAATTATACGATTTTATAAATTTTTAAAATTTTTTTTACCTTTCGCCTGGACGGAGAATCGAACCGCGGACCATGCACATTGTAAGCCAACACACTAACCACTGAGCTATGTACCTGTTATGGTCATCAATAGATAAATATCCATATAAGTTATATTTATATAGCATAGCGTGCGGCGCCCACGAACCGAATAACAAAGTTTATTTAACAGAAACAAACATTTAGTTTGGCACCGTGGAGCAGTGGTAGCTACGTCCGACTCTCATGCCAAGGGTCGTGGGTTCGATCCCTGCTTCGGCCAAAGTTTTTTTTTTGCTTTTGTTTTTTTTTACATATATTCCAGATATATTCGGAAGATTCCGAAAAAATGTTCAACATTACATTGTACTATATTAAATTTTGAACTGTAAAATGTGTCTTATTAAAGACCTAAAGTCAGAAAAGAACAGTGTTTGATATAAACGAAATGGACTGTGTTGTTATTTCAAAAATAACTTTTTTTATTGAAAAAATAAAAATTTTGTAACAAACGATTTTTTTTGGTGATAAAAGTTTAAAATTTTCGAAGCAATTCAAAAAACTCTAACAAAAGAAAAACGTTTTCGGTACACGTTTTCCAAACGTTTTTTTTCTTTGCGTGTATGTAAGTCCATACGTGGTATATATTAAATCAAAAAAGATCGATCCAATACGTATATAATTAAGTTTGACAAAGTAGACATAAAATTTTCACAAAATTTTCGATAGAAATAAAAATTTTGACAAAATATTCTATAGAAACAAAATTTTGACAAAAAATTCTACAGAAATAAAATTTTAACAAAATTTTCTATAGAAATAAACTTTTGACAAAATTTTCTATAGAAATAAAATCTTGGTACATTATTTGTGGCTCGAGAGGCAACCATGATTATGAACCGCATAAAATTTGAACAAAATTTTCTATAGAAATAAAATTTTGACAAAATTTTCTATGGAAATAAAATTTTGACAAAATTTTCCATAGAAATAAAATTTAGGTAGATTTTTTTTGGCTCTAGTGGCAACCATGATTATGAACCGATATGGACCAATTTTTGTGTGTTTGGACCAATTTTGGTATGGTTGTTAGCGACCATATACTAACACCACGTTCCTAATTTGAACCGGATCGGATGAATTTTGCTCCTCCAAGAGGCTCCGGAGGTCAAATCTGGAGAACGTTTTATATGGGGGCTATATATAATTATGGACCGATATGGACCAATTCTGGCACGGTTGTTAAAGATCATATACTAACACCATGTTTCAAATTACAACCGGCTTGGATGAAATTTGCTTCTCTTGGAGACTTCGCAAGCCAAATCTGGGGATCGGTTTATATGGGGACTATATATAAATATGAACCGATGTGGACCAATTTTTGCATGGTTGTTAGAGACCATATACCAACACCATGTACCAAATTTCAACCGGATCGGATGAAATATGCTTCTCGTAGAGGCTCCACAAGCCAAATCTGGGGATCGGTTTATATGGGGGCTATATATAATTAAGGGCCGATATGGACCAATTTTTAACATGGTTGTTAGAGACCATATACCAACATCATGTACCAAATTTCAGTCGGATCGGATGAAATTTTCTTCTCTTTGAGGCTCCGCAAGCCAAATCTGGGGATCTGTTTATATGGGGGCTATATATAATTATGGACCGATGTGGACCAATTTTTGCATGGTTGTTAGAGACCATATACCAACACCATGTACCAAATTTCAGCCGGATCGGATGAAATTTGCTTCTCTTTTAGGCTCCGCAAGCCAAATCTGGGGATCTGTTTATATGGGGGCTATATATAATTATGGACCGATGTGGACCAATTTTTGCATGGTTGTTAGAGACCATATACCAACACCATGTACCAAATTTCAGCCGGATCGGATGAAATTTGCTTCTCTTTTAGGCTCCGCAAGCCAAATCTGGGGATCGGTTTATATGGGGGCTATATATAATTATGGACCGATGTACACCAATTTTTGCATGGTTGTTAGAGACCATATACCAACACCATGTACCAAATTTCAGCCGGATCGGATGAAATATGCTTCTGTTAGAGGCTCCACAAGCCAAATCTGAGGGTCCCTTTATATGGGGGCTATACGTAAAAGTGGACCGATATGGCCCATTTTCAATACCATCCGACCTACATCGATAACAACTACTTGTGCCAAGTTTCAAGTCGATAGCCTGCTTCGTTCGGAAGTTAGCGTGATTTCAACAGACGGACGGACGGACGGACGGACGGACGGACATGCTTAGATCGACTCAGAATTTCACCACGACCCAGAATATATATACTTTATGGGGTCTTAGAGCAATATTTCGATGTGTTACAAACGGAATGACAAAGTTAATATACCCCCATCCTATGATGGAGGGTATAAAAATTAATAGTATCACTTAATTTTTTATTTGATACTATCATTTCTGTGATTGAAGATATTACAATTAAAAATTAATTGGATCACTTAACTTTTTATTACGTTTTTATTACACACAAAAAAATTCACAAACATTTTTCCAATTAAGGACTTAATTGAGTGTTAAACAAGTAAGTAAAATCTAAAGTCAGGCGGGGCCGACTATATTATACCCTTCACCACTATGTAGACCAAAATTTGTGTTACCATCTGAATAATTTTTGCTGCGTAGCAGTGGCGATTTTATAAGGATATTGGTTAGATCTAGCCAACTCAACCGTTTTGTGGAAAATCTGGCATTACAGTGTGTAGGACATGACTACAATATGGGGAAATCATCACAAAATTTTGTGTAAAATGTCGATATTTTGGGCATATTTGTATAAACCGGAACAACATATACATGGAGGCTTTAAATCTTAACCAAATTAGATCAGACTTGACACACATATTAGTCCATAAATATAAATAAATATTAGAAAATAGTTAAATTTTTAATGAAAAAATTAATTGAGTTCAACATCAATTAAATTTTTAATTGATTCAATTAAAAAATTATGTTAATTGAAATTTGCTAATGAATTAAAACTATCATTTTCGTAATTAAAGACATTTCAATTAAAAAATTAATTAGATCAATTAATTTCGTGATTGATTTTTAAAATTTGTTTATAGCCTCCACCATAGGATGGGAGGTATATTAACTTTGTCATTCCGTTTGTAACACATCGGAATATTGGTCTAAGACCCCATAAAGTATATACTATATATTCTGGTTCGTGGTGAAATTCTGAGTCCATCTAGTGATGTCCGTCCGTTCGTCTGTGGAAATCACGCTAACTTCCGAACGAAACAAGCTATCGACTTGAAACTTGGCACAAGTAATTGTTATAGATGTAGGTCGGATGGTATTGCAAATGGGCCACATCGTACCACTTTTACGTATAGCCCCCATATAAACGGACCCCCAGATTTGGCTTGCGGAGCCACTTAGAGAAGCAAATTTCATCCGACCCGGTGGAAATTTGGTGCGTGGTGTTAGTATATAGTATCTAACATTCACGTTAAAATTGGTCCATTAAGGTCCCTAATTATATATAGCCCCCATATAAACCGATCCCCATATTTTGCTTGCAAATCCACTTGGAAGATAAAATTTCATCCGATTCGGTTGAAATTTGGTACGTGGTGTTAGTATGAGGTCTCTAACTTTCACGCTAAAATTACTTCATATAGGTCCCTAATAATATATAGCCCCCCCTAGAAACCGATCCCCAGATTTGACTTCCGAAGCCTCTTGGAGGAGCAAATTTCATACGACTCGGTTGAAATTTGGTAGGCAGTGTTGATATATGGCCTCTAGCATCCATGCAAAAATTGGTCCATAATTATATATAGCCCCCATATAAACCGATCCCCAGATTTGACTTCCCAAGTCTCTTGGAGAAGCAAATTTCATCCGATCCGGTTAAAATGTGGATGTTGTGGATGACCGCTAACAACCATGCCAAATTGTTCTATATCGGTCTATAATTATATATAGGCTTAAGATAAACCGACCCCCAATCAAACAAAAATTGGTCCATATCAGTTCATAATTGTATATAGCAACCATATAGACCAATCCCCAGATTTTGCTTGCGGAGCCTCTTGGAGAGCCAAACTTGGTTCATATCGATTCAATCAAAAAAAAATTGGTCCATATCGGTTCATAATTGTACATAGCCCCATACACTGAAAAAACAGTGAACCCACCAGGAAAGATAACTTTCGATTAATTTTAGAAAATTTTGAATTTTTTTAGAAAATTTTAACTAAACAGTATTACAAGCGCTGGCATCACTCCGATATGGTAAAAATAAGTAAATATTTTTCGACAAATTCAAGAAAATTTATTAGACATAACTAAGTTTTTGCACTTGTTAAAGAAAATTTTGTAGTTTTAGGAGAAATCTTGGAGTTAAAAATTGCAAGAAAGTCTTTAGTGCCATACGAAGTTCATGATGGACACATTTTTGGTAAAATTTACAAATTTAAGGAAATAATGAACTATTTTGTGAGAAATACGAAATTAGGAAACCTTTATGCTTTATTTTTGTATAATTTTTTCCTGTGTTTTAGTTCATTTAACTAACGTACGCAAAAAATTATTTGAGTAAAGTAAACTTTTTCCAAACATAATGATTCTATGAACTAATATAAAGTTAAATTGGCTTTAGTGAAATAGAGAGTTCACTTTTTTTTGAGTGTATAAAGCGACCCCATATTTCACTCTCTCTAATTACCACGCAACAGTTCATATCGGTTCGCAATTATTTATAGACTCCCGCCGATCAAGAACTGAATTATTACATATTAATCGGTCTTTTTTACTCTTCAAAATGCTCCAAGCGCAAAAGTCCAAATGAGTGCGATCCGAAGATTTTGGTGGCCATTGTGCGGTAGAAATGAATTGTGATGAGTTCTGTTGGAATGCGTCTAGGGTCTGTGGCCGAAATGTTCTTTGACCAGGTCTCCAATAGATTCAAACATTTTCCACCGTGATGCAATGGTTAGCATGCTACCCTTACATACAAAGAGTCATCAAGTTTTTCAACTATGGATTATCCCATCTCAGTAATGCTGGTGACATTTTTAAGTGTTTTTAATTGTTTCACGGGAATATGAAACGCCGTGCGGACTCGGCTATAAAAAAGAGATCCCTTATCATTGAGGTAAACCTGGAATCGGGCAAAGTGATAAATGAAAAGTTTGTAACGTCATTTTCTCGTCGGCCAAAGTAAGGTCAGTCGCCTCCAGGGTCTCCGTAAGGACCCACTGAACCTTTCGGAGTAAAAAACCCAAGTGTCTATTTCTCTCGAGTAAAAAATTTTATTGATTTGGATTTATTGATAGAAACTATTTTATAATCTACTTGTGTGATATATGACAATCTCTCTAATATGATCAGTATTTGATGGAAGCAGGCATTCGGAATTTCATCGATTTTAAGATAATCACGAACTGGTATCTTCGTTGAGATGAAGGAGGAATTCGCTTCGTAGATAATCGGTAGGGACTTCGATTCGATTAGCTTGCCATTGATGATTGCTTCGGTTCCTTGATGATTTATCACTACTTGATGAGAATTCGGTTCATTGATGATCGGTGGTAGATGCAAACGATGGTTCGTAGATATTCGATAATTTATGAGAAATTCAGTTCGTTGATATTCGGTACTCGATGAGAAATTCGCTTCGTTGATGATTAGTAGTGGTGACAACCCAGGTTCTTCGATGTTCGGTAGTTGATGAGAAATCGGTTCTTCAATGATCGGTAGTTGTGAATTCTTTGGTTATTGATGGTTCATTAACAATCGGAGACTGTTGTATTCATCAAAAGGTAGATAATTGGTCGTTACTGAGCACTTCGGTTCGTCGACAACTGAGAAGTTGTTTGTTCATCGATTTCTAGTTGATCGGGAACTTGTTCAAACTATTCTACTACCTAGTCTACGAGCGAACTATTCCACTACCTAGTCTACGAGCTAACTATAGGCCCGAAAGTCTCAGATGTGGAACGGTAGGCCCGAAGGTCTCTATTGGGAAAAATTAACTCGAATGTTTCCGTTGGGAACAGCATGTCCCTTCGTGTATGTGGGGAAAGGTAGGCCTAAATGTCTCCGTGTGCAACGGTAGGTGCGAAGGTCTCTCTGGAGAACAGTAGGCCCGAATGTCTCTGTGGGAAACAGTAGGCCAAAATGTCCCAGTTTGCAACGGTAGGTCCGAAGGCTTCTGTGGAGAACAGTAGCCTCAAAGATTTGGTGGGACGAAGATCTCAGTGAAGGAAGGTATGCACGAAGGTCTCTATGAGGATCAGAAGGCCCAAATGTCTCTGTGGGGAACAGTAGACTCGAAGGTGTACGAAGGTCCGAAGGTCTCTGTGCGAAACAATCGGCGCGACTGTGTCTGTGCGGAATGCCTCTGTGTGCAACGGTATGCCCGAAGTTCTTTGTGGGGAACAGTAGGCCGAAAGTCTCCGTGGGGGAACAATAGTCCCGAAAAACTCAGTAGGGTAACGGTAGACCCGAAGGTCCCTGTGCGAAACAGTAGGTTCGACTGTATCTGTGGGGAACAGTAGGCCCAAATGTCTCTGTGTGCAACGGTATGTCCGAAGGTCTCTATGCGGAACAGAAGGCCCGAATGTCTCTGTGGGGAACAGTAGACTCGAAAGTGTCCGTGGGGAGCAGTAAGCCCAAATGTCTCTGTGTGCAACGGTATATCCGAAGGTCTCTGTGCGAAACAGTAGGCGCGACTGTATCTGTGCGGAAGAGTAGGCCCGAAGGTGCCTGTGGGGAACATTAGGCCAAAATGTCTCTGTGTGCAACAGTATGTCCGAAGATCTCTATGCGGAACAGAAGGCCCGAATGTGTCTGTGGGGAACAATAGACTCGAGAACGTCTGTATGGAGCAGTAGGCCCAAATGTCTCTGTGTGCAACGGTATGTCCGAAGGTCTGTGTGCGAAACAGTAGGCGCGACTGTATCTGTGCGGAAGAGTAGGCCCGAAGGTGCCTGTGGGGAACATTAGGCCCAAATGTCTCTGTGTGCAACAGTATGTCCGAAGGACTCTATGCGGAACAGAAGGCCCGAATGTCTCTGTGGGGAACAGTAGACCCGAAAGTGTCCGTGGGGAGCAGTAGGCTCAAATGCCTCTGTGTGCAACGGTATGTCCGAAGGCCTCTGTGCGAAACATTAGGCGCCACTGTATCTGTGAGGAAGAGTAGGCCCGAAGGTGCCTTTGGGGAACAGTGGGCCCAAATGTCTCTGTGTGCAACGGTATGTCCGAAGGTCTCTGTGAAGAACAGTAGACCCGAAAGTCTCCATGGTGGAACAATAGTCCCGAAGAACTCAGTAGAGGAACGGTAGGCCGGAATGTCTCTATGCGGAACAGTAGGCCCGAAAGTCTCTATGGGGAACAGTAAACTCGAAAGTGTCCGTGGGGAGCAGTAGGCCCAAATGTCTCTGTGTGCAACGGTATGTCCGAAGTTCTCTCTGCGAAACAGTAGGCGCCACTGTATCTGTGCGGAAGAGTAGGCCCGAAGGTGCCTTTGGGGAACAGTAGGCCCAAATGTCTCTGTGTGCAACGGTATGTCCGAAGGTCTCTGTGAAGAACAGTAGGCCCAAAGGTCTCCGTGGTGGAACAATAGTCCGAAGAACTCAGTGAAGGAGGTGCCTGTGGTGAACAGTAGGCCCAAAAAGCTCTGTGTGCAACGGTAGGTCCGAAGGTCTACGTGGAGAACAGTAGACCCGAAAGTCTCCATGGTGGAACAATAGTCCCTAAGAACTCAGTAGAGAAACGGTAGGCCGGAAGGTCTCTGTGAGGAAAAGTAGGGCCGAAAGTCGCTATGGGGAACAGTAGGCCCTAAGGTGTGTGTGGCGAACAGTAGGCCCTAAGGTGTCTGTGGCGAACAGTAGGCCCAAATGTCTCTGTGATGTAACATAGACGCGAATGTCTCTTTGTGCCTCAGTGGGTCCGAAGACCTTCATGGGGAACAGTAAGCCCAAAGATCTCTGTGGTGGAACAGTAGGCTCGAAAATCTCAGTAAGCTAATGTCTCTGCGGTGAAAAGTACCCGAAGGTGTCTGTAGGGAACAGTAGTCCCAAAGGTCTCTACTAGGTACTATTTATTTCGCGTCTGGGAATAAATTTACAGACGACGCAATTGATATAACCGACCTACGAGCGCGACCATGTGCAATGAGCCCCCCGTAGATCAATTATATAAAACATTCATGTTATGGTCTGCTTGAAAATTAGCTTCACTCGCAATTATCGAATGTTGTCCACAGAAATCACCTCGGTGTGGCAGCACACAGCTACTAAACCGATCAGCATTAAGGCTGAAAAAATATTTTTGCCTAGTTGTGGTTAGGTTAGGTTAGGTTAGGTGGCAACCCGATATATCAAGCTCACTTACACTATTCAGTCCATTGTGATACCACAGTCGTGAACATGTCACTGAGTGCTGCCCGATTCCATGTTAAGCCCAATGACAAGGGACCTCCTTTTTATAGCCGAGTCCGAACGGCGTTCCACATTGCAGTGAAACCACTTAGAGAAGCTTTGAAACACTCAGAAATGTCACCAGCATTACTGAGGTGGGATAATCCACCGCTGAAAAACTTTTTGGTGTTCGCTCGAAGGAGGAATCGAACCCACGACTTTGTGTATGCAAGGCGGGCATGCTAACCATTGCACCACGGTGGCTCCCTATTTTTACTATCGTACGAAAATGTTCTTCTGCTTAAGATTACATTGAACGTATTGATTTTTGTATCCTCATTTAGTTCATATAATTTTTGAGAGTAATAGAAATAAGTTAAGAACACGTTGGCCTCCATCTTTCCGGCAGATGGGACAGTCTTGCATGGTGTACGATATGTGCCAGACAATCCATGTTAGAAACTTATTCTGATCCCAGCATAAAACACTGTTCTAAAAGGGTCCACTATTGAGTTTGCTTTTCCTAATGGCCTATATTTCTCGCACTATATGATCCATACGATCTTCAACAACAGAAGAAAGCTCCATTGGTCTAAAATTTCGTATCCCATACAAATTAATTAATATTTTGTGTACAAGGGTTATATCAGTGAACCGCTAAACAGATACATTGAAAAGCCTCTACCTCAGAACCCAGCTAATGCGAAAGTATTCTAGGGAAACTATTTCTAGGATCTGGGAATATGGGTGTCTCTCTCTCTCTCTCTGACAGACAAACTAAAGGGTGATTCTTTTGAGGTTAGGATTTTCATGCATTAGTATTTGACAGATCACGTGGGATTTCAGACATGGTGTCAAAGAGAAAGATGCTCAGTATGCTTTGACATTTCATCATGAATAGACTTACTAACGAGCCACAACGTCGAATTTTCAGTGAATGGGCCCTAGAAAAGTTGGCAGAAAATCCGCTTTTTTATCGACAAATTTTGTTCAGCGATGAGGCTCATTTCTGGTTGAATGGCTACGTAAATAAGCAAAATTGCCGCATTTGGAGTGAAGAGCAACCAGAAGCCGTTCAAGAACTGCCCATGCATCCCGAAAAATGCACTGTTTGGTGTGGTTTGTACGCTGGTGGAATCATTGGACCGTATTTTTTCAAAGATGCTGTTGGACGCAACGTTACGGTGAATGGCGATCGCTATCGTTCGATGCTAACAAACTTTTTGTTGCCAAAAATGGAAGAACTGAACTTGGTTGACATGTGGTTTCAACAAGATGGCGCTACATGCCACACAGCTCGCGATTCTATGGCCATTTTGAGGGAAAACTTCGGAGAACAATTCATCTCAAGAAATGGACCGGTAAGTTGGCCACCAAGATCATGCGATTTGACGCCTTTAGACTATTTTTTGTGGGGCTACGTCAAGTCTAAAGTCTACAGAAATAAGCCAGCAACTATTCCAGCTTTGGAAGACAACATTTCCGAAGAAATTCGGGCTATTCCGGCCGAAATGCTCGAAAAAGTTGCCCAAAATTGGACTTTCCGAATGGACCACCTAAGACGCAGCCGCGGTCAACATTTAAATGAAATTATCTTCAAAAAGTAAATGTCATGGACCAATCTAACGTTTCAAATAAAGAACCGATGAAATTTTGCAAATTTTATGCGCTTTTTTTAAAAAAAAAGTTATCAAGCTCTTAACAAATCACCCTTTATATCGACTCCGAAATAATGAAATGATGATAGCGATCCATAATCAATGGGCCCTCAATGATCTCTCCTGACTAGATCCACGCTTTCCAGTGTATTTGTATTGGTTCACTTCCAATCTTATGTCCGCTAGCAGGCAGTATTTTACAAATTTGCATGCAACGAAAGTAATAAACATGTCAGCCAGACGACAGATGTGGTCGCTCAAAAACTATACACGGCGCTTTTGTGGAGATTCGTGTGGTCTCCGCTAAAACTATTCCACGGAAGCCAATCAGTCGATCAGCCAACGAACCAACCAACCAACAAAACATCCATCCATCTAAACGATCCATCCATCCGTCCATCCAGGCCAAGCCTCACATAGACAGTCGTCAACCACTCAAAGTTAAGCTAAGCTGTTATTCTCCAATTGAGCATATTAGCATTGTTGGCATAAATCGCAATTTCCTTAGATTTTTCTCTGTGGCTCTTCCAAGTTCCAATTGCAAATAAATCAGCCACAAAAGCAACATTCAATCCGTTTACTCTGCCTGATGATGTGAATGAAAATGAGAATGATGAAGTATTTGATTATTGTTGTCTTTGCTTGTTTATGGTCCATCATCTTTGGTGGTCATTTTCATGTTTGACTATGAGACTAATAAGTGATGCTGAGGTATTACTCTAAGCAGTTAATTAGAAATTTATCATTGAAAAACAATTGTGTCATTCCTACTATATTGGATGACTAATGTGAGACACTATATATTATAAGAGTTGTCCTCAAACTTGGATTATACGTATCTGCTGAAGCCCAAAAAGAACTAAATCGGCTTATAGTTCATCCACGAGTGGACAGGAGTAATTGAAATCGACATTTATTTCCATAGTAAATGTTGTCAAATTTTAATTTCCATAGTAAATGTTGTCAAAATTTTATTTTCATAGAATGTTTTGTCAGAATTTTATTTCTATAGAAAATTTTCTCAAAATTTTATTTCCACAAAAAATTTCTCAATATTTTATTTCTATAGAAATTTTGTCAAAATTTTATTTCCATAGAAATTTTTCTTAAAATTTTAATTCCTTAGAAAATTTTCTCAAAATTTTATTTCCATAAAATTTTATTTCCTTAGAAAATTTCACTCAATTTTATTTTCACAGAATTTTTTGTCAAAATTTTATTTTCATAGAAATTTTTGTCAAATTTTATTTTCACAGAATTTTTTGTCAAAATTTTATTTTCATAGAAATTTTTGTCAAATTTTATATCCATAGAACATTTTGTCAAAATTTTATTCCCATATGAAAATGTTGTCAAAATTGTATTTCCATAGAACATTTTATCAAATTTTTTATTTCCCATAAGAAAAATTGTAATTCCTTAGAAAATTTAGTCAACATTTTATTTTTATTCAATTTTAAGAAAATTTTATTTCGATAAAAATTTTCTCAAAATTTTATTTCAATAAAAAATGTTGTCAAAATTTTATTCCCATATGAAAATTTTGTCAAAATTTTATTTCCATAGAAAATTTTGTCATATGAAAATTTTGTCACAATTTTATTTCTATAGAATATTTTGTCAATATTTTATTTCCTTAGAAAATTTTATCAAAATTTTATTTCCATAGAAAGTGTTCTCGAAATTTTATTTCCAAAGAAAATTTTCGCATTTCCATAGAAAATTTTGTCAACATTTTATTTCCATAGAAAATAGCTTCAAAATTTTTGTTTTAGAGAAATTGTATTAAAACAAAAAATTGTATTAAAACAATATATTATTTCCATAAAAAGATTTTTTAATTTTATTTCTATAGAAAATTTTCTCAAAATTTTATTTCTATAGATTTTGTCAAAATTTTATTTTCATAGAATGTCTTGTCAAAATTTTATTTCTATAGAAAATGTTATCAAAATTGTATTTCCACAAAAAATTTTTCAAAATTTTTTTTCCATAGAAAATTTTGTCAAAATTTTATTTCCGTAGAAAATTTTGTCAAAATTTTATTTCCTTAGAAAATTTCTCACAAATTTATTTCCATGGAAAATTTTCTCAAACATTTTTTTCCACAAAAAATTTTGTAAAAATTTTATTTCCATAGAAATTTTTGTCAAAATTTTATTTTTATAGAAATTTTTGTCAAATTTGATATGCATAGAACATTTTGTCAAAATTTTATTTCCATATGAAAATTTTGTCAACATTTTATTTGCATAGAAAATTTTCTCAAAATTTTATTTCCATAGAAAATTTTCTCAAAATTTTATTTCCATGGAAAATTTTCTCAAAATTTTATTTCAATAGAAATGTTTGCCAAAATTTTATTTTTATAGAAATTTTCTCGAAATTTTAGTTTCATAGAATTTTTTGTCAAAATTTTATTTTCATAGAAATTTTTGTCACATTTTATTTCCATGCAAAATTATAATTCCTTAGAAAACTTAGTCAACATTTTATTTTTTATTCAATTTGAACAAAATTTTGTTTCGATAGAAATTTTCTCAAAATTTTACTTCAAAAGAGATTTTTGTCAAAATTTTATTTCTATAGAAAATTTAGTCAAAATTTTATTTCCATAAAAATGCCAAAATTTTAGTCCCAATTTTGTCCAAATGTTATTTCCATAAAAAATGTTGCCAAATTTTAGTCCCAATATTGTCAAAATGTTATTTCCATAGAAAATTGCTTAAAAATTTTTATTTTATAGAAATTTTCTCCCAAGAAAATTTTGTCCAAATTGTATTTCCATAGATATTTGTTTTTTTTTTTAATTTTATTTCTATAGAAAATGTTCTCAAAATTTTATTTCCATACACATTTTTGTCAAAATTGTATTTCCATAGAAAATTTTCTCAAAATTCTACTTACATAGAAAATTTTATCAAAATTGTTTTCCCATATGAAAAATTGTAATTCCTTAAAAAATTTGGTCAACATTTTATTTTTATTCAATTTTAAGAAAATTTTATGATATGATATGATGATAAGTCCCCGGTCTGACACATAGATGGCGTCGCTAGTATTAAATGCATATTATTTTTATATAGTACCAACCTTCAAATGATTCGTGTCAAAATTTGACGTCTGTAGGTCAATTAGTTTGTGAGATAGAGCGTCTTTTGTGAAGAAACTTTTGTTATTGTAAAAAAAATGGAAGAAAGGAATTTCGTGTTTTTATAAAATACTGTTTTCTGAAGGGGAAAAATTCGGTGGAAGCAAAAACTTGGCTTAATAATGAGTTTCCGGACTCTGCCCCAGGGAAATCAACAAAATTCAAGCGTGGTGAAATGAGCACGGAGGACGGTGAACGCAGAGGACGCCCGAAAGAGGTGGTTACCGACGAAAACATCAAAAAAATCCACAAAATGATTTTGAATGACCGTAAAATGAAGTTGATCGAGATAGCAGAGGCCTTACAGATATCAAAGGAACGTGTTGGTCATATCATTCATCAATATTTGGATATGCGGAAGCTCTGTGCAAAATGGGTGCCGCGCGAGCTCACATTTGACCAAAAACAACAACGTGTTGATGATTCTGAGCGGTGTTTGCAGCTGTTAACTCGTAATACACCCGAGTTTTTCCGTCGATATGTGACAATGGATGAAACATGGCTCCATCACTACACTCCTGAGTCCAATCGATAGTCGGCTGAGTGGACAGCGACCGGTGAACCGTCTTTGAAGCGTGGAAAGACTCAAAAGTCCGCTGGCAAAGTAATGGCCTCTGTTTTTTGGGATGCGCATGGAATAATTTTTTATCGATTATCTTGAGATGGGAGAACCCATCAACAGTGACTATTATATGGCATTATTGGAGCGTTTGAAGGTCGAAATCGCGGCAAAACGGCCCCATATGAAGAAGAAAAAAGTGTTGTTCCACCAAGACAACGCACCGTGCCACAAGTCATTGAGAACGATGGCAAAAATGCATGAATTGGGTTACGACTTGCTTCCCCACCCACCGTATTCTCCAGATCTGGCCCCCAGCTACTTTTTCTTGTTCTCGGACCTCAAAAGGATGCTCTCAGGAAAAAAATTTGGCTGCAATGAAGAGGTGATCGCCGAAACTGAGGCCTATTTTGAGGCAAAACCGAAAGAGTACTACCAAAATGGTATCAAAAAATTGGAAGGTCGTTATAATCGTTGTATCGCTCTTGAAGGGAACTATGTTGAATAATAAAAACGAATTTAAAAAAAATGTGTTTTTCTTTGTTAGACCGGGGACTTATCAGCCAACCTGTTATATGGACACTAACAAACATGCAAAAGTTGGTCCATATCGGTCCATAATTATATATAGCCCCCATATAAACCGCTCGCCAGATTTGACCTCCGGTGCCTTTTGGAGAAGCAAAATTCATCCGATACGGTTGAAATTTGGTACGTGATGGTAGTATATGATATTTAACAACCATACCAAAATTGATCCATATCGGTCCATAATCATAAATATCCCCCATATAAATCGATCCCAAGATTTCGTTTTGGAGCCTCTTGAAGGTACAAATTTCATTCGATTCAGTTGAAATTTGGTACATTGTGCAATATATGGCCGTTAGCAACCATGCCTAACTAGGTCCATATCAGTCTATAGTTATATGTAGCCCTCAGATAAACCGATCCCCAATCACAGAAAAATTGGTCCATATCAGTTCATAATTGTATATAGCCCCAATATAAAGTGACCCCATATTTCAAGTCTGGGTCTTTAATTACCGCGTAAAGGTCCATATCGGTTCGTAATTAACGTATTTGTAGACTTACCTATTACCTCAAGAACTAAATTATATACATATGTAAACTGTTTTTTTTTTTTTTTGTTGTAATATATACCACGTATGGACTAACTTACAATTTAGAAGACGATGTTAAGAAGTTTTAAGATACCTTGCCATCGGTAAGTATTACCACAACCCAAATAATGCGATTGTGGATGACAGTTTTTACGCAATCCATGCTGGAGTGTACATAAGATTCAACCTGGCCGAATTAATTTTATTTCTATAGAAAATTTTTTCTAAATTTTATTTTCATACAAAATTTTGTCAAAATATTATTTCCATAAAAAATTTTGTCAAAATTGTATTTCCATAGGGAATTTTATCAAAATTTTAGTCCCAATTTTGTTAAAATAGAGAAATAGTCTTAAAAGAAAATTTTGTTAAAATTTTATATTCATAGAAAATTTTGTCAAAATTTTATTCGGTTAACACAAACGATCGGTTTACCGCACATTGGGAATCCTTTTACCATTCCTGCCGATCAGATATTATTGGCCTACAAACAGAATGCCAAAAATTTACCATGGTGGAGTTATTGCTTTCGAAAACCATAGAGGATTACTGAGAAAACAACACAATTTTTTTCCTGACTTTCTATTATCAAAGAAAAAATACATTAAAAATTTCCATAAAATTAGATCATACTTTTTTTTAGCATTTTCCAAAAAAAAAAGAAAACTGATGACAATGTTGATCATTTTTGGACTCATACATGTAACACGATTCCAAAACGAATCATTTGGCCATGTAGTTTGAAGCTGTAGCTGATGTTGTTGTTATTGTTTTGAAATAAGATACAAGTACAAGACTTACAACAAGACAATCTCTTCTAGACAAAACAAAACCGGAATTTAAGCCATTAGGAGACCCCTTCATCTCTCTTGCTTATTGGAGATTTTGGTATCAGCCTCGCCACGAAGGCACTTCCCACTTAATAGCTAAACTTAATTTCTTGCAGATCTTGCAGAGAGACAAAACACAAAACGGACAGACAGACAGACAGACAAACTGAGAAAACAAAAAAAAAACAACCATACCTGTTCAAGCATACCATCCTACCTATTATGGTTGTTGTATGAAGAAATCCTCCAGTGGTTTTGTTTTTTGGTAAAGCTGGCAAGGAAGTGGTTTGCACCAATAACACAACAAGAAATCAACGACAGACTGCATTTTTTACTGCAAGTTTTTTTAAAGTCATAATTTATCCCATACCATACTGGGATGCTGTGCGATGCTCCGCCTATTGGCCAATCAGGTGATTTCACAAATGAATGGAGTATCTGCAATAGAAAGAGCTCCATAGCCCAAAAATGATGAGTGAGAGGGGGTATAGCAAATGGGAAGATTGTGTTTTTTTTTTGGAATATTTGTGGGGGTTTCGCACCGTATGCCGTATTTTTAATTTGATAATTACGAATGGGGCGTCGATAAGACATCTGAACTGATCAACAGTTCATTCCCCGGCCTTCCCTCTCCCATCGAAGTCTTATGGTTAAGACTTTACTGCGTTCTCCAAGGCAAATGTTCCTGCATATAGACACATAGAGGCTCTGATCTGATATTATTGGGTCTTTAGTCAACAATAACATTCATATTTTTGAGAATAACCATAGAGTTTAGCTCATCGTTAAACATTGACTTACCACCATCGATCGATTTTGGAAACCATCATCCATCGACCTCATACTCATACGATGAATGCATCCAGGCAACAACAAGCGTTTGATCATCGAAGGCAGATTGATGAAAAAACGAAAAATTATGAGCGATCAGCCGTTAAGTTTTGCTTAACGGCTACCCAAGCATACTCCCATATTCACAATGGACTAAATGGACATGGTCCCATACATTGGGAGTAAGAGTTGAATAGCCGTGTCAGATATTAATCTCTTGTACAACACCACCCCATGAAAAAATGAACTCATTAACAAATTGTTTATGTTTTGTGGCATTTTGTTTTTTTTTTGTTTTCGGTTATTATTCTGACAGTGGAGTGGAGGTCTGGTTTTTCGGTATTGTGTTAACTTTTATTAGAGTTTGATCAATGATATGATATTTTCATTAATATAATGCAATTTTTCATTAAATTAAAATATAACTCAGAGAAATTTATTAATTTCTCTGAGTCATCTTCGTCGCCTTACATATAAAAGGTCATGAATTCATGAATAACAAATATACGGCCGTAAGTTCGGCCAGGCCGAATCTTATGTACCCTCCACCATGGATTGCGTAGAAACTTCTACGAAAGACTGTCATCCACAAATTTCAACTCACATGTTTGTTAAATATCATATACTACCACCACGTACCAAATTTCAACCAGATCAGATGAATTTTTCTTCTCCAAAAAGCACCGGAGGTCAAATCTGGGGATCGGTTTATATGGGAGCTATATATTATTATGGACTGACAGGAACCAATTCCTGCATGGTTGTTGGATATCCTATACTAACATCAAGTACCAAATTTCAACCTAATGGGAAGAATTTTGCTCTTCCAAGATGCTCCGTAGGTCAAATCTGGGGATCGGTTTATATGGGGCCTATATATAATTATGGACCGATATCGACCAATTTTTGCATGGGTGTTTGAGGCCATATATTAACATCACGTACCAAACTTCAACTGCATCAGATAAATTTTGGTCTTCCGAAGGTCAAATCTGGTGATCGGTTTATATGGGGGCTATATATAATTATGGACCGATGTGGACCAATTGTTGCATGGTTGTTAGAGACCATATACTAACACCATGTACCAAATCTCAGCCGGATCGGATGAAAATTGTTTCTCTTAGAGGCTCTGCAAGCCAAATCAGGGGATCGGTTTATATGGGGGCTATATATAATTATGGCCGATATGGACCAATTTTTGCATGGTTGTTAGAGACCATATACTAACACCATGTACCAAATTTCAGCCGGATCGGATGAAATTTGCTTCTCTTAGAGGCTCCGCAAGCCAAATCGGGGGATCGGTTTATATGGGGGCTATATATAATTATGGACCGATATGGACCAATTTTTGCATGGTTGTTAGAGACCATATACTAACACCATGTACCAAATCTCAGCCGGATCGGATGAAGCCAAATCGGGGGATCGGTTTATATGGGGGCTATATATAATTATGGACCGATGTGGACCAATTTTTGCATGGTTGTTAGAGACCATATACTAACACCATGTACCAAATTTCAGCTGGATCGGTTGAAATTTGCTTCTCTTAGAGGCTCCGCAAGCCAAATCGGGGGATCGGTTTATATGGGGGCTATATATAATTATGGACCGTTGTGGACCAATTTTTGCATGGTTGTTAGAGACCATATACTAACACCATGTACCAAATTTCAGCCGGATCGGATGAAATTTGCTTCTCTTAGAGGCCTCGCAAGCCAAATTTGGGGGTCCGTTTATATGGGGGCTATACGTAAAAGTGGACCGATGTGGCCCATTTGCAATACCGTCCGACCTACATCAATAACAACTACTTGTGCTAAGTTTCAAGTCGATAGCTTGTTTCGTTCGGAAGTTAGCGGGATTTCAACAGACGGACGGACGGATGACGGACGGGCGGACGGACATGCTCAGATCGACTCAGAATTTCACCACGACCCAGAATATATATACTTTGTGGGGTCTTAGAGCAATATTTCAATGTGTTACAAACGGAATGAAAAAGTTAATATACCCCCCATCCTATGGTGGAGGGTATAAAAATAAAAATGTTGACAAAATTTTCTATAGAAATAAAATTGTGACAAAAATTTTTATAGAAATAAAAGTTTGACAAAATTTTCTATAGAAATAAAAATTGTACAAAATTTTCTATAGAAATAAAATTTTGACAAAATTTTCTATAGAAATAAAATTTTGACAAAATTTTCTATAGAACTAAAATTTTGACAAAATTTTCTATAGAAATAAAATTTTGACAACATTTTCTATAGAAATAAAATTTTGACAAAATTCTCTATAGAAATAAAATTTTGACAAAATTTTCTATAGTAATACAATTTTGACAAAAATTTCTATAGAAATAAAATTTTGACAAAATTTTCTATAGAAACAAAATTTTGACAAAATTTTCTATAGAAATAAAATTTTCACAAAATTTTATATAGAAATAAAATTTTGACAATACTTTCTATAGAAATAAAATTTTGACAAAATTTTCTATAGAAATAAAATTTTGACAAAATTTTCTATAGAAATAAAATTTTGAAAAAATTGTCTATAGAAATAAAATTTTGAGAAAACTTTCTATAGAAATAAAATTTTGAGAAAATTTTTTATAGAAATAAAATTTTGAGAAAATTTTCTATAGAAATAAAATTTTGACAAAATTTTCTATAGAAATAAAATTTTAACAAAATTTTCTATAGAAATAAAATTTTGACAAAATTTTCTATAGAAATAAAATTTTGACAAAACCTTCTATAGAAATAAAATTTTAACAAAATTTTCTATAGAAATAAAATTTTGACAAAACCTTCTATAGAAATAAAATTTTAACAAAATTTTCTATAGAAATAAAATGTAAACAAATTTTTTAATAGAAGTAAAATGTAAACAAATTTTTTTTATAGAAATAAAATGTAGAAATATTATTTTGAAAAAATTTTCTTGAAATAAAAGTTTGACATAAATTTCTATAGAAATAAAATGTTGACAAAATTTTCTATAGAAATAAAAGTTTGACAAAATTTTCTATAGAAATAAAATTTTGACAAAATTTTCTATAATTTATAACTGAGAAAAAGTTTACCTAGGTTAACTCGAGTACTGCAAATGTGGTCCTTAAATTGTTAATCACAATTCTTAACTCTTTGTTCATATGAAACATTTCACTAACCTTTACAATTCAGCCCTCAAATTTCCTCTAGGCTAATTGTAGCGCTTTATTGTACTTGCATGCCTGTCCATGCGGGCCATACAGTTAGCTATCATCCAGCCCAATATGAAGCCAGTATGTTTTGCACGGTTGGTTGTTGCTAATATCGACTGTGTGGATCGCTAATCGAAGAGATGATCTTGATGCATTTAATAATTGTTGTTACTTTACGTCTGTCATAAACCAACGACGTTGTTTGTACTTAAGGTTCATTGGGATTGAAATCGCGATTTGAATCTCCGGAAGCAATATAATCATTGTGGGGTTAAATGTTCCATGTAAAGCAGTTAGGAGATAATTTTGTATTTTTTTTTTTTCTTTTTGAATATGTATCGATAATCGATTATATTTATAAAGAATATTATAATATATTATTCTATAGAATATTACACAAGGGCTATATGGAATATTGCATAAGGTAAAACTCTTAATGTCCTTAGATAGAGTAAACAAGGGGAAGTCGATTGGATGTCGCAACCGTACTGAATGAGTATGCCACCAACTGGATATCCTTAAAACTTTGTTCCAAATTTTTAAATGTTGTTTTTATCTAATGGGCCATTATAAATATATTAGCAAAAGGACTTCAGATCCCAAACATATGTGTTTGGGATCTGAAGTCATTACTTTGAGAATTTCTAAAAAGTGGCACTTGCAATAAAAGGTGGCGAAATAATAAGTGTTACTAAAAGTGGCACACTTTTTCATAAATAAAAATTATAAATTAAATATATTTATATCAATTAAATACATTTTATACATATTTATGATATCATTTATTCCATATTAAATTTTAAAAAATATCAACAAAAAAATCATTTTATCCTAATTTCATCGAGAGACACCACCTTAACTTCAAAACGTTCAGAGAGTACTATAGACAACTTTCATTGCATACTTTTAGGCGGTTCATGTATTCGCTTGGAAACATAATGGATTGCGAGTGGAAAAGTGATCACAAATATAGTTTGGTAGCGTAAACTAGATTACGAAGGATGGCTTTTATATTTCGAGATTATGAAACCCAAGTGTTGCAATCTGCCAACTGACAGCTCTATAGTAAACGTTTTGGCATACGAGTGCTATTTAAACGTAAAAGATTCATCTCACCCAAAAAATGGAATTAAATTTTCTTACGATTATTTTTTTACAATTTTCGACGAGGATTAACTCAACAACTGTGCATCGATGAATTTAATTCAATTTTTGGGTCCATCAAGGACCACTGTTTATCGATGATATGGTGAATTCCACCGAAGTCGTAGTTCACACTCAGACGAATTTCATGATGGTCGTCCAAAATCAGTTATTCTTCCGAAAATCATTGATGCTGTGCACCAACTGATATTGGGAGATCGTCATGTGACCTACAGTGAGATTGTGATAATATTAGGCATTAGTGGGAGCAGCGTACATTTTTAGTATGATCTAAAACGAATTTTAAAATTTTCAATGATATTGACATAATATTGGCATCTATAGAAAATTTTGTCAAAATTTTAATTCTATAGAAATTTTTGTCAAAATTTTATTTCTATAGAAAATTTTGTCCATATTTCATTTCTATAGAAAAATTTGTCAAAATTTTATTTCTATGGAAAATTTTGTCAAAATGTTCATTCTATAGAAATTTTTGTTAAGATTTTATTTCTGTAGAAAACATCTTCAAAATTTTATTTCTATAGAAAATTTTGTCAACATTTTATTTCTATAGAAAATTTTGTCAAAATTTTATTTCTATAGAAAATTTTGACAAAATTTTATTTCTATAGAAAAGTTTGTCAAAATTTTATTTCTATAGAAAATTTTGTCCAAATTTCATTTCTATAGAAAAATTTGTCAAAATTTTATTTCTATGGAAAATTTGTCAAAATTTTATTTCTATGGAAAATTTTGTCAAAATGTTCATTCTATAGAAATTTTTATTTCTGTAGAAAAAATTTTCAAAATTTTATTTCTACACTGTTAGAAAAATATGTTTTTCATATGTTCCGATATAAACAAAATGTATTTCGGGCACGATTTTAAACCACAATATATTTAAGTGCGAACATGTAATGTTCGTAAACTAACACTAAATGTTTGGGACATCTATGTTAATATGTTAGAATATATTATGTTTGGGGCATGAATGTTTCATAAAAATCATATGTGTGAATACAAACATATATAAATTTACAAATTTCGACTAAACATACATATGTTGTGATACTTTATTCAAAGCGACAGAGAGAGTATAGAGAGAAATAGAGATGGAAAACGGGAGAGTTGACGAAAGATATCAATATAACACAGCAAAAGAGTCAACAGAGAACAATTTCTGTGAAACCGCTTGTATGTTGTTTCGGAAAACTGTTTTATGATAAGGCCAAAAATTTGATATGCTTAAGTCTAAATATTATTTAATTTGAATTAAGAGAATAGACATTCGGAACCAAGAGAATAGACATTTGAAAAACAAACAGCATATGTTTTCGCCTTGAGAGCAGCATTTTATGTATGTGTGGACATGTGTTTTGTTTATCATTTTGGCATTATGGGCACAATTTTTTTCTTGGTTCCTTAAAAGAAATCAGGGGTCTTCATAAAAATAGCGAAAGGGCACTATACACTTTTTAGAGTTGGGACAGTAAAATGAATTAAAAAGCAAACTTTAGTTCCTCTTTAGTAGTCCACGAGGAGTTGACGGACACCATCAAATATAAAAGCGGGCATTAAGTTCGAGTTTTACAGCTAAAACAATTTAAAAAGTTTATTTTCTTTAAAATGAATTATTAAGAAAAATAAAAGGAATTTTAGAGCGATGGTGTTAAATGCTAGTAAAAAACTTTTCACTCCTAAATAAATTTATGTTTATATTATAAAATTATGTATGTATGTTTATACTCGACTCCACGTTCTTCTTTTGTTAGTTTTTGAATTCCTTCAGTCCTTCAGTCAATTTCGTTTATATCAAGCACTGTTACTGACTATAAATCTTTAATAACGCACATTTCGAAGTTTCATTTAAAAAATTTAATATAGTATAAATATAAATGTGTAAATTAAAAAAAAAAAAACAAAAAAAAAATGTTCGGTCGGAGCAGGGATTGAACCCACGACCCTTTGCATGCAAGGCAGACATGCTAACCACTGCTCCACGTGGCAAACAAATGTATGTTTCTGTTAAATAATGTTATGTTTGCATGGGCTCGTGGGCGCTGCAAACTATGCTATATAAATGTAACTTAAAACGATAATTATCTACTAGTGACTATAACAGCTACGTAGCCCAGTGGATAGTGTGTTGGCTTACAAACTGTATGGTCCTCGGTTCGATTCTCCGTGCAGGCGAAAGGTAAAATTTAAAAAATTTATAAAATTGAATAATTTCTTCAACATTATTTGTATTACAGAAAAAGGTGCCAATAACTAAAAAATTTCGTGGAAGTGAAAATTACGAGTATGTTAGGGAATGAGTACAATCGTGTTTGGGAAAAATTCTTCCAAGCATATAATATTTTTGGCTCAAAATGCTTCCAAACATATAATATGTTCACATAAAACAAACATATTAATGTTTCGGCAGTATGCAATAATATATGTGCTTCCTGCAAAATATGTTTGGAACATATGTTAAAGAAGCGATTTTTTTTGAGGGTGTATAGAAAATTTTTCAAAATTTTATTTCTATAGAAAATTTTGTCAAAATTTTATTTATATAGAAAACTTTGACAAAATTTTATTTCATTCTTTTTGTTTTGTTATTGTTGGTTTTGTTCTTTAAGCATTGTTGTTGTTTTTTTATTGCAGCTTAAAACCATACATTGACTAAACTACAAGTGTAGCTTAACCAACAGAGGAATAGAATGTTTGTCAAATTTATTTGGCAATTTATGCATGGTCATTAGAGACCATATACTAACATCATGTACCAAATTTCAGCCGGATCGGATGAAATTTGTTTCTCTTAGAGGCTCTGCAAGCCAAATCGGGGGATCGGTTTATATGGGGGCTATATATAATTATGGACCGATGTGGACCAATTTTTGCATAGTTGTTAGAGACCATATACTAACACCATGTACCAAATTTCAGCCGAATCAGATGAAATTTGCTTCTCTTAGAGGCCTCGCAATCCAAATTTGGGGGTCCGTTTATATGGGGGCTATACGTAAAAGAGGACCGATATGGCCCATTTGCAATCCCATCCGACCTACATCAATAACAACTACTTGTGCCAAGTTTCAAGTCGATAGCTTGTTTAGTTCGGAAGTTAGCGTGATTTCAACAGACGGACGGACGGACGGACATGCTCAGATCGACTCAGAATTTCACAACCACCCAGAATATATATACTTTATGGGGTCTTAGATCAATATTTCGATGTGTTGCAAACGGAATGATAAAGTCAAGCAGTGCATAGTTTTGGGCGCACACGAGCCGATGTAACATAAATAAACTTTATTTAACAAAACAAACCCCTTAAGTTTCGGGAATAGAAATAAACTTCCTTGATGTTGGATCAAAATTTGTTTTTTTTTATTGCAAAAATAACAGTTTTATAACCAAATATTGCTTTTGTGATAAAGTTTCATATTTTCAAAGAAATTCAAAAAACTTACAAGAGAACAACGTTTTCGATACACGCGTACAGAATCGGGTTACATTTTATTTGGTTACTCTTATTTGTTTTTCTATTTTTTACAACTTTAGTTTCAGATAGTAGTGGATTTTAAATTGTCTTCCCTTGTCCACATTGCCAATCAGAAGGTAACTTCCCCTCGTGCTCATGTGTGTTGAGCTCAATGAGGAAAAGAAGACAACAGTGATTCGAATAATAATGGATCGTCGTTCATTGTTGTTGGCGTAATGTAGATGGAGTGTAATGCTGCTTAAAATTCAATTGATCGACTTTGGCGGTTAGGATAGTGGTGCCCTCAAAAAAAAAATTGGGGGAGGGGGGTGCTGTCCATCTGTGCCATCGTCATTTATTTTGTGTTGATGCAACAAGGAACACAGGAAGGAGTATTAAATGTGGACGCTACAAGTGCCTTGTTTTGGGGTCATTATTGTTATTGATTGCCTTTTTTGTGGATTTCAACAAAAAATAATGCTCCTGGGAATGCTTGGTGTATCTGCATATATCAATCGTTCGTCGTCTTTGCATTAATCCCACAGTCCGCATTGGTTACTCCCGTAGAGGATGCTAGTGTTTCATTGCGATGCATGTGATGACCATCCCAGGTATCGTATTGTTGTTGGCCAGAGTCAATTTGGTCACAAAATTCCAACAATGATCCTTGTGACCATTTGTGTGTTCCCATTCTCTTTTGGATGATGTGATGGACTCAACTTGAATTGATCTACAGCATTGTTTTTTTGGTTTCGTTTTTTTTTTTGTTATTTTGGATTTTGTCTGTAGGAAATTATCCAATTTCACATTGCGTATTCGTTTACGAATTTTGAATTGAATTCATCACTATGGCCTATGCGGTGGTTCTGCATGCAATGCCATGGCTGTCAATTTATATAAATCCACTACTATCACATAATTCACATTGCGCCACACAATTCTGGACACATTGGAGACCCGGTAGCCATTTATTTTCATTGCGAGCAGGTCTGCTTCGTTGATAGCCATGCAGCCCGGCAAGCTAATCTGGAATTGGGGAGCTGTCAACTTGATCGATTTGTTGTGCGACAATGTTATTGGGTGGTCAAATGTAATGGAAAACACCCTTCAAGCTTAACTTACATGCAGTAGTATGGTGTGATATATGTGGGCTGATTTACATCCGCAATTGAAGCCTACTCTACTGGATTTTAGTTGGATTATTTGTAAAAATTATAAAAAACATATATATTCACTACGGGAAATTAGTGATGGATCTTTCATAGAACTAGTGCTAATACTCTCTTGATAAAAAAAAAATTATAACAGCCAGGGCTGTGGAGTCGGTGTCTGAAAAAAAAATTGCTATAGTCGGAGTCGGCTAAACTAATTTTTTTAAAACACTTCACATTTTTGTAACTAAATAAGTTTTTATTCAAATTAGTTTCCATTGCGTTATTCATTCGCTCAATGTATGACTGTAAATGGATGTTAAGCTAGCAGATGGGCTGAATCGATCCATTTTAATGCCCACCACCATAACCATTTATTTCAATTTGGTCAAAATTTTATTTCTAGAGAAAATTTTGTCAAAATTTTATTTCTATAGAAAATTTTGTCAAAATTTTATTTCTATAGAAAATTTTGTCAAAATTTTAGTTCTATAGAAAATTTTGTCAAAATTTTATTTCTATAGACAATTTTGTCAAAATTTTATTTCTATAGACAATTTTGTCAAAATTTTATTTCTATAGAAAATTTTGTCAATATTTTATTTCTGCAGATATTTTGGTCAATATTTTATTTCTATAGAAACTTTTGTTAAAATTTTATTTCTATAGAAAATTTTGTCAAAATTTTATTTCTATGGAAAATTTTGTCAAAATTTTATTTCTATAAAAAATTTTGTCAACATTTTGTTTCTATTGAAAATTTTGTCAAAATTTTATTTCTATAGAAAATTTTGTCAAAATTTTATTTTTATAAAAAATTTAGTGAAAATTTTTTTTATAGATATTTTGGTCAACATTTTATTTCTATAGGAAATTCTGTCAAAATTGTATTTACTACATATTTTTTATTTTATTTCTATTGATAATTTTTTCAAAAATTAATTTCGATAGAAAATTTTTTCAAAAATTAATTTCTATAGAAAATTTAGTCCAAATTTTATTCCTATAGAAAATTTTGTCAACATTTTATTTCTATAGATATTTTGGTCAACATTTTATTTCTATAGAAAAGTTTGTCAAAACTTTATTTCTATAGGAAATTTTGTCAAAATGTTATTTCTATAGAAAAATTTGTCAAAACTCTTTTTTAAAGATATTTTTGTCAAAATTTCATTTCTATGGAAAATTTTGTCAAAATTTTATTTCTATAGAAAATTTTGTCAAAATTTTATTTCTGTAGAAAATTTTGTCAAAAAATAATTTCTTCTATAGTTAATTTCTTCAACATTTTATTTCTATAGAAAATTTCGTCAAAAATGTATTTACTACATATTCTTTTTATTTTATTTCTATTGATAATTTTTTCAAAAATTTATTTCTATAGAAAATTTTGTTAAAATTTTATTTCTATAGAAAATTTTGTCAAAATTTTATTTCTATGGAAAATTTTGTCAAAATGTTATTTCTATAAAAATTTTGTCAAAATTTTATTTCTATATTTCTATAAAAATTTTGTCAAAATTTTATTTCTATATTTCTATAAAAATTTTGTCAAAATTTTATTTCTATATTTCTATAAAAATTTTGTCAAAATTTTATTTCTATAAAAAATTTTGGCAAAAAGTTTATTTCTATGGAAAATTTAGTCAAAATTTTATTTCTATAGAAACATTTGTCAAAAATTTATTTCTATTGAAAATTTTGTCAAAATTTTATTTCTATAAAAAATTTTGTCAAAATTTTATTTTTTTAAATATTTTGGTCAAAATTTAATTTCTACAGATATTTTGGTCAATATTTTATTTCTATAGAAAATTTTGTTAAAATTTTATTTCTATAGAAAATTTTTTTTAAAATTTTATTTCTATAGAAAATTTTATCAACATTTTATTTCTATGGAAAATTTTGTCAAAATTTTATTTCTATGGAAAATGTTGTAAAAACTTTATTTTTATAAAAAATTTAGTGAACAATTTTTTTCTATATTTAGATATTTTGGACAACATTTTATTTCTATAAGAAATTTTGTCAAAATTGTGTTTACTACATATTTTTTTATTTTATTTCTATTGATAATTTTTTTCAAAAATTAATTTCTATAGAAAATTTAGTCAAAATTTTATTCCTATAGAAAATTTTATCAACATTTTATTTCTATAGATATTTTGGTCAACATTTTATTTCTACAGAAAATTTTGTCAAAACTTTATTTCTATAGGAATTTTTGTCAAAATTTTATTTCAATTGATATTTTGCTCAAAATTTTATTTCTATAGAAAAATTTGTCAAAACTTGTTTTTAAAGATATTTTGGTAAATAATTTATTTCTATAGAAAATTTTGTCAAAATTTTATTTCCATGGAAAATTTTGTCAAAATTTTATTTCTATAGAAAAGTTTGTCAAAATTTTATTTCTGTAGAAAATTTTGTCAAAAAATAATTTCTTCTATAGTTAATTTCTTCAACATTTTATTTCTATAGAAAATTTTGTCAAAAATGTATTTACTACATATTCTTTTTATTTTATTTCTATAGAAAATTTTGTTAAAATTTCATTTCTATAGAAAATTTTTGCAAAATTTTATTTAGTATATATGTATTTTTTTTATATACATTAGCCGAATATTGGTAGAATATTTGTCAACCTTTTATTTCTATAGAAAATTTTGTCAAAATTTTATTTCTATAGAATATTTTATCAAAATTTTATTTCTATAGAAAATTTTATCAAAATTTTATTTCTATAGACAATTTTGTCAAAATTTTATTTTTATAAAAAATATAGTAAAAATTTTGTTTCTATAGATATTTTGGTCAACATTTTATTTCTATAGAAAATTTTCTCAAAATTTTATTTACTATATATTTTTTTATTTTATTTCTATTGAAAATTTTTTAAAAAATTTATTTCTATAGAAAATTTTGTCAAAATTTTATTTCCGTAGACAATTTTGTCAAAATTTTATTTCTGTAGAAAATTTTATCAAAATTTTATTTCTATAGAAAATTTTGTCAACATTTTATTTCTGTAGAAAATTTTGTCAACATTTTATTTCTATAAATATTTTGGTCAACATTTTAATTCTATTTTAATTTTAATTTCTGTAGAAATTTTTGTCAAACTGTATTTACTACATATATTTTTTATTTTATTTCTATTGATAATTTTTGCAAACATTTATTTCTATAGAAAATTTCGTCAAAATTTTCTTTCTATAGAAAATTTTGTTAAAATATTCTTTCTATAGATATTTTGGTCAATATTTTATTTCTTTAGAAAGTTTTGTCAAAATTTTATTTCTATAGAAAATTTTATCAAAATTTTATTTCTATAGACAATTTTGTCAAAATTTTATTTTTATAAAAAATATAGTCAAAATTTTATTCCAATATCTATTTTGGTAAACATTTTATTTCTATAGAAAATTTTGTCAAAATTTTATTTCTATAGAAAATTTTGTCAAAATTTTATTTTAATAGAAAATTTTGTCAACATTTTATTTCAATAGAAAATTTTGTCAAAATTTCATCTCTCTACAATTTTGTCAAAATTTTATCTCTATAGACAATTTTGTCAAAACATTTTATTTCTATAAATATTTTACTCAAATTTTTATTTCTATGGAAAAATTTGTCAAAACTTTTTTTATAGATATTTTGGTCAATAATTTATTTCTATAGACAATTTTGTCAAAATTTTATTTCTATAGGAAATTTTGTCAAAATTTCAATCTATAGACAATTTTGTCAAAACATTTTATTTCTATAGATATTTTGCTCAAAATTTTATTTCTATAGAAAAATTTGTCAAAACTTTATTTCTATAGAAAAATTTGTCACAACTTTTTGTTTTCTAGATATTTTGGTTAATAATTTATTTCTATAGAAATTTTTGTCAAAATTTTATTTCTATAGAACATTTTTTCAAAATTTTATTTCAATAGAAATTTTTTGCAATTTGTTCTTATAATTGGTTGATAGTTTTGCTGCAAGTAGAGGATACTGACGAGGAATGTGGTCAATCCGAAACTTGCGTCCATTCAACCATCTTGCAATCTATAGGGCTTTTCTCAAATAAATTTGACAAACATTCTTTTCCTCTGTTGGTTAGGCTGAAGTTTAGTCAACGCAATGGTTTTTAAGCTGAGATCAAAACAACAAATGTGATTGAAGTACAAACCAACAATAACAAAAAAAACGAATTAAGAATATTTTTCATAGAAATAAAATTTTGGCAAAATTGTTTATAAATTTTTGCCAAAATTTTCTATATTAATAAAATTTTTACAAAATTTTTTATAGAAATAAAATTTTGATAAAATTTTCTATAGAAATAAAATTTTGAGAAAATTTTCTATAGAAATAAAATTTTTATACAATTTCTATAAAAGTAAAATTATGAAAAAAAATTTCTATAGAAATAAAATTTTGAACAAATTTTCTATAGAAATAAAAATTTTTTTAAGAAATTTTCTATAGAAATAAAAGTTTGGCAAAAATTTCGATAGAAATAAAATTTTGACAAAATTTTCTAAAGAAATAAAATTTTGACATTTTCTAAAGCATTGCACCACGGGAGCTACCGTGGTGCAATGGTTAGAATGTCCGCCTTGCATACAAAAGGTCGTGGGTTCGATTCGTGCGTCGACCGAACACCAAAACAGCGAACAGCGGTGGATTATCCCACCTCTGTAATGCTGGCATTTCTGAGGGTTTGAAAGCTTCTCTAAGTGGTTTCACTGCAATGTGGAACGCCGTTCGGACTCGGAGGTCCCTTGTCATTGAACTTAACATGGAATCGGGCAGCACTTAGTGATAAGAGAGAAGTTCACCAATGTGGTATCATAATGGACTGAATAGTCTAAGTGAGCCTGATACATCGGGCTGCCACCTAACCTAACCTAACCATATATAAAATTTGCAATAAATTTCAAAATATTTAAACATTAACAACTACAACTAACGTATTATACAATAGAAATAAAATTTTGACAACATTTTTTATAAAATAAAATTTTAACAAAATTTTCTATAGAATAAAATTTTAACAACATTTTCTATAGAAATTAAATTTTGACAACACTTTCTATGGAAATAAAATTTTGACAAAAATTTCGATCGAAATAAAATTTTGACAAAATGTTCTATAGAAATGAAATCTTGACAAAATTTTCTATAGAAATAAAATTTTAACAAAATTTTCTATAGAAATGAAATTTTGGCAAATTTTCTATAGAAATAAAATTTTGACAAAAACTTCTATAGAAAAAAAAATTGAAAAAAGTTTTCTATAGAAACAAAATGGCAAAAAATTGCCTTACTTTACGACTTTAACGAAGGGACGTAACTGCCAAATATTCGTGTTCTAAATTCTATGAAAAAATGCAAAGGAAAGATTTTAAACATTCTTTCATTAATATTTTTTTTAATTTAAAGCAATTTTCCCTCAATAATGAGTAAATTACGGGCCCATAAAATTTAGGTTGCATAATTTTTCATAGCCATACCGAGGGTGACGTTTCCTCTATAGACAGCTATTCATTTTCTTCAGTGTACAAATAGAAACAGATGTAGACATATTGGTGCGATTGTGTTTATGTATTGGAGTATTTTTTTTTGCGCTTTGGTTCACACAATTAATGATCGAACCATTGCCGAATCGGATATTGGATCGAAATATTCACTGTATCGTGTTTTACACATGTATGTCCTGCACCTTGCTTGTTTTACGATGATGATGCCGATGATTACTACCTACTACTATGAATTCACATTTCGTGGTTATTTGGATATTTATTATATTGATTGCTTGCTTGTATTGCTCCCATTGCCATACGAGGTAGTCCTTCCTCATTGGATTTCGATGCGCTTATATTCTAAATAAGATCACGCATGAAAAAAAGTGAGACCTTTTTATTTGGATAACAATGGCTATGCTGCAAATGGTAGACCATCAATGCAGAAGCACTATTCTCTGGTGACTATTGTCTGGATAATGGTTTCCCTGAAGGAGCCATTGAATATGAATACCCCACAACCATCGTATACAGGAGTTCCATATATACGAATGAAATGAATGGAAATGTGAGTATGGCATAAAAATTCAATTGTTTTGTTATTCATTGGACCACCATCGAACGATTGACATTTCTTTTTGGGAGAGAAGCAGATCATTGATGACGATGGTCATTCCATTTATGGTAGTTGGAGGACTCCTACGACTAAATTATAAATTATTCTATAAGTTTTAAAAATGGAAGTTTCTATGAATGTTTCATATTTTCAATGAACTGTTCATAAAATTTTATGAAACTTGGTAAAATGTTGAAAAAAAAAAACTAGACAATATTTAGGACAAATTATAATTTAAATAAAAAAATATTAATTAATACAAAGCTGAGATCAAAAAAAAAAACAACAATAACGATTGAAGAGAAGCCAACAATAACAAACAAAACGAATGAAGATAGAGGAAGCACGCTCAAAAACAAACCCAGCCAAATACATACAAATCGATGATTTGAGTTTGGCAAAGGAAAAGAGATATGCTGGCAAATTTGTTTAGGCAGTAGCCGACTATCAAACCCTTTTTCGGGAGGTTCAAGTGTAGTTCACGTTGGGTTGAGTGAATTACCCGAATTTATTCTGATAATTGGTTGATAGTTTTGCTGCAAGTAGAGGATGCTGATGAGGATGTGGTAATTCCGAAACAGCTGTACATCCAACCATCTTGCAGTCTATAGGGCTTTGCCCAAATAAATTTGACAAGCATACTTTTCCTCTGTTGGTTAAGCTACACTTGTAGTTTAGTCAATGCATGGCTTTAAGCTGAGATCAAAAAAAAAAAACAACAATAACGATTGAAGAGAAGCCAACAATAACAAACAAAACGAATATAAATCTTTTATCTAATATTTATACCCTGCTCCACACTGTGGACCAGGGTATTATAAGTTAGTGCATATGTTTGCAACACCCACACGCTCACAAAAAATCGCTTCTGTAACATATACTCCCAAACATATTTTGCTTCAAGCATATACATTTTTGGGTATTGCCCAAACATTTATATGTTTGATCTCTTCCAATATATAATATGTTTGAAAGCATATTAGTCTAAACAATATATGTTTGGGTACTCTAAGTTCCAAACATTTTGTATTTTTGCATCCAAATTCAATAATGTTGTCTTCCAAAAAACAATATGTTATTATGTGAACATATAATATGTTTGGAATCATTTTGCACCCAAAAATATTATATGCTTAAAAAAAATTCTCCCAAACAATATTGTGCTCAAAATTTTATTTATTTATTTATATATTTACAATCATAACGAATTATGAAAATAAACAGGTAATATAGGTGCTAACAACATAGGTTTTCGACCTGAATGCTCAAAATTTTGTTTCTGCCCAATTGTATATTCCCCCACATCTTTCTCACGTCCACGAGATTTTTTAGTTCTTAGCACCTTTTTCTGTAATACAAACATTGTAGAAGAAATTATTCAATTGTATGATTTTTTTTATTTTAATTTTACCTTTTGCCGGACGGGGATTCGAACAGCGGACCACACAGTTTGTAAGGATCAAAGAAGTAGCTGATCAATTGCCCAAGGAAAAATAAAATGTTAATTTTGTAATAACAAGTAACAACTACCAACTTAATTCAATACCGCTCCCTGTTAAATAGCGCTCCAAGCTACTAAACACATATATGTTTATAGGCTATTTCTAAATTAATATATGTTTGCATCCAAGCATATTATATTTACAAACATTTTATGTCCCAAACATAATATGTTCTAACATATTAACATATATGTCCCAAACATGTTATGCTAGTTTATGAACATTATATGCTTGCACTCAAAAATATTGTGTTTAAAAATTTGTGTTCCAAACATATAATGTTTATAGCCAAACATATGAAAAACAGCCTTTTTCATCCGTGCAGAAGGAGACGAGATAGACACATGGTGTCTTTGGCAAAAATGCTCAGGGTGGGCTCTTGAGTCGATATAGCGATGTCCGTCTGTCCGTGAACACATTTTTGTAATCAAAGTCTAGGTCGCAGTTTTAGTCCAATCGACTTCAAATTTGGCACAAGTATGCACGGTTGAAAAAGACTGTTTTTCATATGTTTGGCTATAAACATTATATGTTTGAAAAAGACTGTTTTTCATATGTTTGGCTATAAACATTATATGTTTGGAACACAAATTTTTAAACACAATATTTTTGAGTGCAAGCATATAATGTTCATAAACTAGCATAACATGTTTGGGACATATATGTTAATATGTTAGAACATATTATGTTTGGGACATAAAATGTTTGTAAATATAATATGCTTGGATGCAAACATATATTAATTTAGAAATAGCCTATAAACATATATGTGTTTAGTAGCTTGGAGCGCTATTTAACAGGGAGCGATATTGAATTAAGTTGGCGGTTGTGGCTTGTTATTACAAAATTAACATTTTATTTTTCCTTGGGCAATTGATCAGCTACTTCTTTGATCCTTACAAACTGTGTGGTCCGCTGTTCGAATCCCCGTCCGGCAAAAAGTAAAATTAAAAAAAAAATTATAAAATATAACAATTTCTTCTACAATGTTTGCATTACAGAAAAAGGTGCTAAGAACTAAAAAATCTCGTGGAAGTGAGAAAGATGTGGAGGAATATACAATTAGGCAGAAACAACATTTTGAGCATTCAGATCGAAAACCTATGTTGTTAGCACCTATATTACCTGTTTATTTTCATAATTCATTATGATTGTAAATATATTTATATATAAATAAATAAAATTTTGAGCACAATATTGTTTGGGAGAAATTTTTTTAAGCATATAATATTTTTGGGTGCAAAATGCTACCAAACATATTATATGTTCACATAATAACATATTGTTTTTTGGAAGACAACATTATTGAATTTGGATGCAAAAATACAAAATGTTTGGAACTTAGACTACCCAAACATATATTGTTTAGACCAATATGCTTTCAAACATATTATATATTGGAAGAGATCAAACAAATAAATGTTTGGGCAAGACCCAAAAATGTATATGCTTGAAGCAAAATATGTTTGGGAGTATATGTTACAGAAGCGATTTTTTGTGAGGGTGTGTGTTTTGGCTCAGAATAGATCCCTATTGATTTTGGAAGAAATCGGTTCAGATTTAGATATAGCTCCCATATATATCTTTCGCCCGATATGGACTAATACGACCCCAGAAGCCAGAGTTTTACCCCAATTTGGTTGAAATTTTGCACAGGGAGTAGAATTAGCATTGTTGCTATGCGTGCCAAATTTGGTTGAAATCGGTTCAGATTTGGATATATCTCCCATATATAGCTTTCGCCCGATTTACACTCATATGACCACAAAGGCCAATTTTTAACTCCGATTTAGTTGAAATTTTGCACAGGGAGTAGAATTAGTAGAATATGCGTGCCAAATTTAGTTGAAATCGGTTCAGATTTAGATATAGCGCCCATATACATGTTTTTTCTGATTTCGACAAAAATGGTCAAAATACCAACATTTTCCTTGTAAAATCGCCACTGCTTAGTCGAAAAGTTGTAAAAATGACTCTAATTTTCCTAAACTTCTAATACATATATATCGATCGATAAATCATAAATAAACTTTTGCGAAGTTTCCTTAAAATTGCTTCAGATTTAAATGTTTCCCATTTTTTTACTAAAATTGTGTTCCACCCTAGTGCATTAGCCAACTTAAATTTTGTGTCTATAGATTTTGTAGAAGTCTATCAAATTCTGTCCAGATCGAGTGATATTTAAATGTATGTATTTGGGACAAACCTTTACTTATAGCCCCCAACATATTTGACGGATGTGATATGATATCGAAAATTTAGATCTACAAGGTGGTGCAGGGTATAATATAGTCGGCCCCGCCCGACTTTAGACTTTCCTTACTTGTTTTTTTTTCATATTAATTAATTTTTTGTTTTCTTTAAAAAAAAAAAAGTAAGAATAAATAAAATGGTACAAATTATTCAAATTTGCCACAAAAATGTTAATTTCATTATAGAAATTTTTATAGAATTTTTGAAAATATTCGAGGGAAAACGTTTCAAGCAAGCGTTAGAATGCATTAAAAATCATAAAAAATATAAAAATTAATTATTTGGGAAAATATAACAAAATTTTTTAATTCACATTCAAAACACTGAATTTGGATCACAACTTAAGAAGTGATGCAAATTCAGTGCAACGGCTGTTGAAACGGTGGACATTCGTTCTATGACAATTTCATAATACATTCATCGCTTCTCCGCCATTTTTGCACCACTTCCGGACCCAAAAAGAACATTTTCACTTCTTTTTGGCTATGCTTTGCAGCATTATTAAGATATTAATTTATGAAAGAATAGTATCAATTACTATTTTTTTTTTAATTAAATTGACTAAACCAGACTAAACCAAATAATAAAGGAGCTTTAGTTATTCAACTAAATCAAAAGTCCAACCACAGATTTATTTTATAAATATCAGATTTCAAACATTGCCATCGGCAACTGCTACCACAACCAAAGTAATTCGATTGTGCATGAAAGTCTTTAGCGGAACTTTGTGCGGTTGTATATACTTGTTTAATTTTTAGAAAACTGTTAAATCTTAAATAGGTTTTCAAATTCTGGGGGGGGCTAAAATTTTTCTGGGGGGGTCTAAGCCCCCTCCCCAGAGGCCTTCCTATGCTTATGAGCCCCCAACACATTTTACGGATGTGATATGGTATCGAAAATTTAGATCTACAAAGTGATGCAGGGTATAATATAGTCGGCACCGCCCGACTTTAGACTTTCCTTACTTGTTTTTATTTAGTTTTTGTTTTTCGCTTTTGTTGTTGAAGTAAATATTCTTGGAAATAAGCAAATTTTAAAATTAAAAAAAAATAGGCTCCTTTACTTTTTTAATGTCGAAGAGAGGCCTTTTGCAAAATGCGATAAGCTCAAAATCGACTTTATCAATTTTGAAAAAGTCAAATTTAGAGAAAGAATAGAGAAACACCTCGGATCATGATCAGTGTATCGAAACCAGATTCACCAAATACTCGTCTTTACTGCAAAATTCCTTAAACAGGAATTGGAGAAAGAATAGAGAAAAGACCTGGACCATGGTACTGTTCAGTCTGCCTGCAGATTCACCGAATATTTTTTACCAGTTCCGGAAAGTGCATCATTTTTGACACTTAATTGCAACGGGCTATGAACATTGTTGTCACAGTTGGTAGTATTCCAACAAAAATGGTAGATTTTTTATAGTTTGGTAGATTGGTAAAATTATTGATGTTTAGATAGATTTTGCAAATTATTACTCTACAACAAACAGGTACTTCATACATTTTCTATAGAAATACAATTTTGACAAAATTTTCTATAGAAATAAAATTTTGAGAAAATTTTATTTAGAAATAAAATTTTGGGAAAATTTTCTATAGAAATAAAATTTTGAGAAAATTTTCTTTAAAAATAAAATTTTGAGAAAAATTTTTATAGGAATACAATTTTGACAAAATTTTCTATAGAATTAAAATTTTGAGAATATTTTCTATAGAAATAAAATTTTGTAAAATTTTCTATAGAAATAAAATTTTGGAAAATTTTATATAGAAATAAAATTTTAAGAAACTTTTCTATAGAAATGTTAGATTAGTTAGGTTAGGTTAGGTGGCAGCCCGATGTATCAGGCTCACTTAGACTATTCAGTCCATTGTGATACCACATTGGTGAACTTCTCTCTTATCGCTGAGTGCTGCCCGATTCCATGTTAAGCTCAATGACAAGGGACCTCCTTTTTATAGCCGATTCCGAACGGCATTCCACATTGCAGTGAAACCACTTAGAGAAGCTTTAAAACCCTCAGAAATGTCACCAGCATTACTGAGGTGGGATAATCCACCGCTGAAAAACTTTTTGGTGTTCGGTCGAAGCAGAAATCGAACCCACGACCTTGTGTATGCCAAGCGGGCATGCTAACCATTGCACCACGGTGGCTCCCCAATCATAGAAATAAAATGTTGACAAAATTGTCCATAGAAAAAAAATTTCTATAAAAATTTAATTTTGATTAAAATTGTCTATAGAAATACAATTTTGAAAATATTTTCTATAGAAATAAAATTTATAACATTTGCTTATTTTTTTGTTGAAAATAGATTGCAAATAAATGAATAAAATGAAAAAAAGAAATAAAATTTTGAAAAAAAAAAATTCTTTAGAAATAAAATTTTGACAAATTTTTCTATAGAAATAAAATTTTCATAAAAATTTCTATAGCAATAAAATTTTTGACAAGAATTTCTATAGAAATAAAATTTTGAGACAATTTTCTTTAGAAATGAATTGTTGACAACATTTTTTTATAGAAATGAAATTTTCTGTAAAAAATAAAATTTTAAAGGAAATTTTCTACAGCAAGAAGATTTTGACAAAATATTCTATAGAAATAACTTTTTGACAAAATTTGCTATAGAAATAACATTTTGACAAAATTGCCTGTAGAAATAATATTTTTATAAAACTTTCAATAGAAATAAAATTTTTACAATATTTGCTATAGCAATAAAATTTTTGACAAAAATTTCTATAGAAATAAAATTTTGAGAATTTTTTTTTTAGAAATGAAATTTTGACAGAAATTAAATTTTAACAAAGTTTTCTATAAAAATAAAATTTTGACAACATTTTTGGAGAAAATTTTCTATAGAAATAACATTTTGAAAAATTTTTTTCAGGAATAAAATTTGACGAAATTTTTACAGGAATAAAATTTTGAGAAAATTTTCTACAGAAATAAAATTTTAACAAAATTTTCTATAGAAATAATATTTTGTCACGAAATATCTTCCAAATACAATTTTAATTGAGTTTTAAAACGTATTTAATTAAAATTTAACAATTAAACAAAAATAAATCGCAATAATTTATTATATATATATATATATATATATATATATATATATATATATATATATATATATATATATATATATATATATATATATATATATATATATATATATATATATATATATATATATATATATATATATATATATATATATATATATATATATATATATATATATATATATATATATATATATATATATATATATATATATATATATATATATATATATATATATATATATATATATATATACCAAACGTACCGCTTAGGTATTATTTTCAATACCATATTGGTACTTTCATAATACCGAATGGTACTTTCATGCTTTGCGTACCATTCGGTATTGATGTTGTACCATACGGGGTTGTCTAACTATCAATAACGTACGGTATCGATTTGAGCCCGTATGGTAATAATTTTTCTATGGGTATAGTAAATGGAAAATTCTCTATAATAAGCATCTAATGAAATTATCACTTCTTCCATAAAACGGTTTGAATTTCATTTTATTTTGAATTAATAATTTATTTAAAAGAAAATTATTCAAATTTTATTTGTTAGACGCTGTTTTTCATTATGCCCTGTTAACCACCTATGGTTACGAGGAATTATGTTTATGAGATATTTGGTCAATTTAAAAAAAAAAAAAAACATCGAAATATTCCACATATTTTTTTAAGTTCGTTTCTTTCTTTCTTTTTTTTCTTTAATTTTTGATAAATGTTTAAGCATGAAAAAAGCGATGAGTTTTGTGCCTCTAATTAACGCCATAAAAGCGTGGTAATCTATACCAATGAATCTTAACCAGTTAGATAATGTAGACGATGCTGAAGTGTAGAAACCAATGATCAAATACTTAGCAAAACCAGGAGGAGCATTGGCATAGTGACACGAGCACTACGACCAGGGAATGTCAGAGCGATGGTCAGAGCAACAGCCTCAAGCCAAACCAAGAATGACAACGATGATATAGTGATAGCACACAAAAACAAGAAAAGCTGTTGTGATAGAAGCACCTAACAACAACAACAGCAACAACAACAACAATACGATCGACTACTATGGTCAGTACAACAAATGGAATTAACATAAAATACAAGCGAAAATAACAATAAAAGTTATGTTCAAATTAACCAATGACTGCTACCACAACAGGGACAGTGGTGTGGAAAAATATAGCACTATACAAAAAAAAAACAATATTACCAAAACTTATCCAATTAAAAATTAATTGAATTCTAAAAAAATTTTCAACCTAAAATTTAATTGGTTAACAGAAAAAAAAAATTCTAATTTAATCACAAAATGAATTGATCCAATTAATTTTTTAATTGAAATGTCTTCAATGACAATGCATCAATATCAATAAAAAGATTAATTGATCCAATTAAAAAATTAATTGATATTATTAATTTTTGTGATTGATTTTTGTTTCAATTAAAAAATTACTTGAATCAATTAAAAAATTACTTGAATCGGGCGAAATAATCGTAACAACATTTTTTAAAAGTCGGGTATGGGGAAGATCCTTTTGTTGTCTATCAATAGATGTAAATTTATTGTGTGTTACTTAAGAAAAGGAGCTTCTCAATATCAAACCATTAAGTACCCTGCACATTTCAAGAAAATCTGAAAACTTTCATTTTTCAAAAACTCGGGCAAGGAGGAGGAGGTGTAGCTCCTCAACCTCGATCGACAAATCACGTACCCTATATTAATTTACACAATTTTTCCCGCATTCCTTGTAAATATTAAATAAATCGGAGAAGTTTAGATTTTACCCTATTATTTAAAACACGGGGCATCCTCTTTTCCGATCAAATATCGAGAAACAAATTTTTCCAAGTTTTAAAATGTCGGGCAACAGGAGGTCCCTCTTTCCTACCAAATGCCGAAAATTTTATTAGCGGATTTTAATAACACCACTCTAACATTGGCCTAACATTCAGAAGGCCGGGAAAAGATGAGGTCCTCCTTCCCGTCCAAATATTAAACCATAATTTCACAAACACCTCACACGTCCTCTGTAAATTTCAAGGAAATCGTCGTAAAGTTTATTTTTTGTACCTATGCTTAAAAAAAGTTTTCAAAAATCAGACAAGATCCAAGCAGATACCAAAACCACCACATGACCACCCTCTCACGGTTGCCACTCGATCCACAAATAATCTACCAAAATGTTAAGAAATTTTTAGAAAAAAAAACTACCAAAGAAAAAAATTTTATTTTGCAGTTTTGGATTTCTATAGAAAAATTTGTCAACATTTTATTTCTTTAGAAAATTTTGTCAAATTTTTATTTCTATAGAAAATTTTATGAAAATTTTATTACTCTCAGAAATTTTGTCAAAATTGTATTTCTAGAGAACATTTTGTCCAAATTTTATTCCTAGAGAAAACTTGCAAAATTTCAAGCAAATCAGAGAATTTTTTTCCAATTTTCAAAAATCGAACAAGATCCGAACAGATGCCAAAACCACCACATGACCACCCTCTCACGATTCCCACTCGATCTAAATACAAATAATCTACCAAAATTTTAAGAAAATTTTACAAAACAAAAACAACCAAATAAAAAAATGTTATTTTGCATTAGAGAATTTTATCAAAAAATTTAACATTTTTTCTATAGAGAATTTTACCAACATTTTATTGCTATACAAAATTTTATTTCTAGAGAACTTTTTGTCAAAATTTTATTCCCCGAGAAAACTTTGTCAAGAGAGTGTTTTTTCTATAGAAAATTTTGCCAAATTGTCTTATACAGGATATTTTGTCAACATTTTTTACAATAAAAAATTTGTCAACATTTTATTTCTATAGAAAATTTTGTCAAGATTTTATTTCTATAGAAAATTTTGTTAAAATTTTATTTCTATAGAAAATTTTGCCAAATTTTCTTCTATAGGAAATTTTGTCAATATTTTATTTCTAGAGAAATTTTTTTTCAAAATTTTATTCCTAGAAAAAAGTTTGTCAAAATTTTATTCCTATAGAAAATGTTTTCAAAATTTTATTTCTATAGGAAATTTGGTCAAAATTTTGTTTCTATAGAAAATTTGGCCAAAATTTTATTCCTATAGAAAATTTTGTTAAAGTTTTTTTTCTGTCGATAATTTTGTCAAAATTTGTTTGCTATAAAAATTTTTGTAATAATTTTATTTCTATAGAAAATTTTGTCAACACTTGATTTCTAGAGAAAATGTTGTCAAAATTTTATTCATAAAGAAAAATTTGCCAAAATCTTATTCGTATATAAAATGTTTTCAAAATTTTATTCCTATAGATAATTTTGTGAAAATTTTTTTGTTTCTGTAGAAAATTTGTTAAGTTGTATTCTACATGATATTTTTGCAACATTTTTTTCTATAGAAAATTTTGTCAACATTTTATTTCTATAGAAAATTTTGTCAACATTTTATTTCTAGAGAAATTTTTGTCAACTTTTTATTTCGATAGAAAAATTTGTCAAAATTTTATTCCTAGAGAAAATTTTGTCAAAATGTTATTTCTAGAGAAAATTTTGCCAAAATTTTATTTCTACAGAAAATTTTGTCAAAATTTTATTCATAGAGAAAAATTTGTCAAAATTTTATTCCCACAGAAAATTTTGTCAACATTTTATTCATAGAGAAAAAATTGTCAAAACCTTATTGGTACAGAAAATGTCAAAATTTTTTCCTAACGAAATTTTTGTCAAAGTTTTTTTTTTTATAGACAATTTTGCAAATTGTCTTATACGTTAATTTTATTCATGCCAAAATCTTATTCGTATATAATTTTTTTTCAAAATTTTATTCCTATAGAAAATTTTGTCAAAGTTTTTTTTTTCTATAGAAAATTTTGTTAAATTGTATCCTACATGATATTTTTCCAAAATTTTATATCTATAGAAAATTTTTTCAAAATTTTATTTTGAATAAATTTTGTCAAAAATTTATTCATAGAGAAAAATTTTTCAAAATCTTGTAGGTATAGTAGATTTTGTCAAAATTTTATTCCTGTAGAAATTTTTTTTTATAGAAAATTTTGCAAATTGTCTTATACCTCATTCACAATAGGCACGAAATCTACTAAAAATTGATTTGAAATTCCTTTTTTATAAGGCAAATGACAGTTAAAATCTGTTCAAAGTGGATTTTGGAAGTGTAATGTGAACGAGCTCTTATACAGGATATTTTGGCAACTTTTTTCGTATAGACAATTTTGTCAATATTTTATTTCTAGAGAAAATTTTGTCAACTATTTATTTCGATAGAAAATTTTGTCAAAATTTAATTCCTATAGAAAATATTTTCAACATTTTATTTCTATAGAAAGTTTGGTCAAAATGTTATTTCTATATAAATTTTTGTCCTTTGCGTCCATCCAACCATCTTGCCGTCTATAGGGCTTTGTCCAAATAAATTTGACAAACATTATTTTCCTCTGTTGGTTAAGCTACACTTGTAGTTTAGTCAATGCATTGTTTCAAGCTGAAATCAAAAACAACAAAATGATCGAAGAATAAACCAACAATAACAAAACAAACCGAAAAATTTTATTCCTATAGAAAATTTTGCCAAAGTTTTTTTTCTATAGATAATTTTGTCAAAATTTTATTACTATAAAAATTTTTGTCAATATTTTATTTCTAGAGAAAATGTTGTCAAAATTTTATTCCTATAGAAAATGTTGTCAACATTTTTTTTCTATAGATAATTTTGTCAAAATTTTATTACAAAAAAATTTTTGTGAAAATATTATTTCTATAGAAAATTTGTCAATATTTTATTTCTATAGAAAATTTGCCAATATTTTATTTCTATAGAAAATTTGTCAATATTTTATTTCTATACAAAATTTTGTCAATATTTTATTTCTAGAGAAAATTTTCCCAAAATCGTATTAATTTTTTCAAAATTTTATTCCTATAGAAAATTTTGTCAAAGTTTTTTTTTTCTCTATAGAAAATTTTGTCAAAATTTTATTTCCAGAGAAAATTTTTTCAACTTTTTATTTCCATAGAAAAATTTGTCAAAATTTTATTTCTATAGAAAATTTTGTCAAAATTTTATTTCTATAGAAAATTTTATTCCTATAGAAAATTTTGCCAAGATTTTGTTTCTATAGAAAATTTTGTCAAAATTTTATTTCTATAGAAAATTTTGTCAAAATTTTATTTCTATAGAAAATTTTGCCAAAATTTTGTTTCTATAGAAATTTTGTCAAAATTTTATTCGTATAGAAAATTTTGTCAAAATTTTATTCATAGAGAAAAATTTTTCTAGTGGTATAGAAAATTTTGTCAAAATTTTATTCCTATAGAAATATTTGTCAAAGTTATTTTTTTTTATAGAAAATTTTGCAAATTATCTTATACAAAACATCAAGAATTCGACCAATCTACCAAACAGTAAAAAATCTACCATTTTTGATAGAATTCTACCAACTGTGGCAACCGCGCCACACCTACGTTTTCTGAAAATTTCAAGTGAATCGGTTCAGCCATTCAAACAAACATAACTCGGATTCAATATATATTCATTATAAAGAGATGTAATATTCAGGGCTGTGGAGCCGGAGTCGGAGTCTGAAGATTTTGCTGAAGTCGGAGTCGTAAAAATTTTACTCGACTCCGGCTAAACCAAATTTTTTAAAACACTTCACATTTTTGTAACTAAGCAAGTTTTTACGCAAATTAGTTTCCATTGCGTTATTCATTCGATCAATGTACAGCATGATTGTAAATGAAAATCAACTTCCAATTACGGCTATCTTTTGATGTTTCCTAGAATGTTAGACTAGCAGATGGGCTGGATCGATCCATTTTAATACCCGAAATTATTTTTTTTTTTAATTTTATTTTAAGGTCATATGTGGAATATTGACAGAAAATTTTTTCAAAGTTGTTTTTTATAGAAAATTTTGTCAAAATGTTATTTCTATAAAAAGTTTTGTCAAAATTTTATTTCTATAGCAAATTTTGTCAAAATTTTATTTCTATAAAAAATTTATTCAAAATTTTATTACTATAGAAATATTTTTTTCTATAGAAAATTTAGTCAAAATTTTATTTCTATAGAAAATTGAGTCAAAATTTTGTTTCTATAGAATATTTTGCAAAATTTTATTTCTATAGAAAATTTTGCAAAAGTTTGTTTGTTACACAATTTTTTTTTTTTTTAATTTTATTTCTATTGATATTTTATTTCTATAAACATTTAAGTCAAAATTTTATTTCTATAGAAAATTTTGCCAAAATTTTATAGTAATAGATTTTTTATTAGAAAATTTTGCCAAAATTTTATAGTAATAAATTTTTTATTAGAAAATTTTGTCAAAATTTAATTTCTATAGAAAATTTAGTCAAAATTTTGTTTCTGTAGAATATTTTGCAGAATTTTATTTACTACACAAAATTTTTTCTAAAATTGTATTTTTATTGATAATTTTTTCAAAATTTTATTTCTATAAGAAAAAATCGTCAAATTTTATTTCTATAGCAAATTTTCTCAAAATTTTTTTTCTTACTGATGCTCACTGCTATAAAAAATGTATTCGAAATTTTATTACTATAGAAATATTTGTTTCTATATAAAATTTAGTCAAAATTTTATTTCTATAGAAAATTTAGTCAACATTTTGTTTCTATAGATTATGTTATTTTGCAAAATTTTATTTCTATAGAAAATTTTGTTTGCTACACATTTTTTTTTTAATTGTATTTCTATTGATAACTTTTTCAAACTTTTATTTCTATAAAAAATTTTGCCAAATTTTATTTCTATAAAAATTTTATTCAAAATTTTATTTCTATATATTTGGTCAAAATTTGATTTCTATAAAAAATTTTGCCAAAATTTTATTTCTATAGAAAATTTAGTCAAAATTTTGTTTCTGTAGAAAATTTTGCAAAATTTTATTTACTGGACAAAAATGTTTCCAAAATTGTATGCTCACTGCTAATTTGAAAACTTGTAGAAATGACTCAAATTTTCAAATTTTTCAATGAATGAATCATAAATGCATTTTTGCGAAATTGTCTAAACAATTATAAATATTTCCCAAATATTGCCCAAGATTTTGTAGAAGTCTGATTTGAGATTTTATCAAAATGTAGATCTAAATACAAAGTTGTGCAGAGTATATTATAATAGGCCCGCCCGACATTAGACTTTCCTTGCATTTTTATTTTTTGTTAAAATTGTGTTACGTCCCATAACGTTAGATTTAAATGTAAAATACATAGATTTTGTAGAAGTATATACAATTTTGTCTAAATCGATTCAGATTCAAATTCATGCTTATGGGAATATAAAACTTTATATAGCTCGCAACAAATTTAAAGGATTTGAGATAGTATCAATAATTTTGGTCCACAAATACATATACTGTTGGTATCTTCTCATATTATGATGGGTATTTATAACATTATTTTATTTATTAAACATTGCCCTAAATTTGAAATATAGAGTTTAATTGGCATCTAATGCGAAATTAAGACCTTTTTTTTGCACACATAAATAAATACGATACTTTATATCGATCCACTTACGGTACCCCCACAATAGAACTACAAATTAGTGGTATTAAAATGAGATTTAGTTATATTACCCGGAGTCGACTCCGGAGTTGGAGTCGAGCTGATGAAAAATGCTGGAGTCGGAGTCGTAGTCGAGCAAAATTGGCTCGACCACAGCCCTGGTAATATTGTTTTATTTTGCTTGTTTCGGTTTTTTATATTACGTTGTTGAATAAATAAATATTGAAGCTAACTATAGTGCTACTTTTGCAAACACGTGTATGTACGTATTTGCTAACACTACTCACCGCATATCTCAAAGTTTCGTATGCAAATCAATTAAAAGTAAAAACATCACTCTCGCACACATATATACTTGCGTGCATACTACTCTCCCATACAAAACAATGACTCGTGCAAAAACTACGAGAAACAGCACTTCATGAGCAACAACACCAGGGCTGTAATAAATTGTATTTATTTGATTGGACATACTTCTTGTGTCTCGCATAATGTTGAATGTCGCTAATTTATCAAAGAAATTCACAAAATAACAAAGTCAAAAAAAAATAAAATAAAAAATATAAGAAATTAGCACTTGGCCCAGGCACAAACAGCTCTCGTATATATTCAAAAAGAAAAAACCGACAAAAAATGTTTCAAGTTAATCGGAATTTCAGTGAAATTGTAAACACCTTAGGTTGTACTTAAACGGGCAAATCGGACTGATAAATTCACTATCTTACACACATGCCAAGTCAGTGGACGGAAGGATTACTTAACGAATATTAGATAGGGTCTATTGAAGAAAATTAACATAAATGCAGTTTTACATTATTAAAATTTAATATTAGGAAAAAACTTGAAATTGATTGTTCAGTTTAGTAAACTAATTTATTTCAACTTAGTTTTCTCTATTTTTTTATGAATAAAGGTAGGTACTAGTTTGAGCTTAGTCGCTAAATTCAAAAATAAATCTGCAAATACAGAATAAAGTTATATCTTCTTGTTTTAAATTTTATAAAAACATGTTGGGGAATGATCCAATGCAATAACTGAAAATCTCAGCAAAAAAAGCGTAGCCAAAAAAGTGGTGAAAATATTCTTTTTGGATCCGGAAGAGGTGCATGAATGTAACATGGGCTTGTCATAGGACGGATGTCCACCATTTCAACAGCCGATGCACTGAATTCGCATCACTTGAATTAAGATTTTTTGTGATATTTTGACAAATAAATAATTTTTTAAATTTGTCTACAACGTTTGGCATCAAATATTTTCAAAAATTCGCAATTTTTCTAAAATGTTTCCATTTTATGCATGTTTTTCGGCCAAATTTAAATAATTTGTACCACTTTATAAATTCTTAATCTTTTTTAACCTATTTGAAATAAAATAAATTTTCCATTAAAAATATGAAAGAAGCCAGTTATATAAAAATTGACTCAAATGAACTTCCTGTACAGTTAAAATAAAGAACATCTTTGGGAGGATATTTTTGGAATATCCTCCGGCAGTATTGCACACTTGGATCATCTCCAATGAATTTTACATGGACTTGTCATAAGACGGAAGTGTTCCATTTTTCAATCCTTTGCATTGCTTTAGAAGTTGTGCCTTGGAAGTTCATTTGGATGAAGAAATTAAAAAAACAATCCAATTTCACTTTTTATTTTTATCAGTATTTTTTTCTTACTCTTTTATTTTCTTATTATCTAATGTTTACAAATTGAAAAACCTGGGGTTGAACCTGGGTCTGTTGGCACCATAACAGAACGCCTTAGCACACTCAACCACAAACGCCATCGAATACAATGCATCAAAATGTCTATTCAAATATTTGTGACATGAAGCTAATATGACACCACGGCAAGACATTCTAACTACTTCCTGGTGGTTCAAATCTCACCAGCGGCAAAATTTTTATTAAATATTTTTCTAACAAATTATTTTTTATGTTATACATCGTTTTTATTTTGTTTCTTCGTCATATATTTTTGTATAATTATGTTTTTCTATAAAAAAAAAAATTAAAAATGATCGTTACCTTCTCAAAAGAACTTCCATGGAAGTGAAAAAGTCAAACGGCACAGGTTCAAATCCCAGCGGGATGATGTTTTTTTATTATTTATTTTTTATTGACTTTCTATTCGTTTTTGCGAAATTTAATTGTCCAAAACTTAAATTTTCACTTAAAACGGCCTAATTCCGTACTTTATAAGCTTGTCCAAAAGGACTGCATCGGAAGTGCAAAAAAATCGATAGGGGATCACAGAAGAAATGTTTGTGGACTTGTCCGAAAGAAATGTTTGTGGACTTGTCCGAAAGGACAGCATCAGAAATGTTTGTGGAAAAACTTCAAATTTTTTGATTGCTGGGTAAACTACCCTTCTATGGACTAGTGGAATCATTGGACCGTACATCTTCAAAGGTGATGGGAATCGTAACGTAACTGTGAATGGTGAGCGCTACTTTTTTTCGTCCAGAGGTATTTTAGGACCATGAAGCTGTGCGTCAAAAATGATGAGTATCGGTTCATGTTTTGGCATAGCCCCCATATACCCCGATCTCCTGATTATACTTCTTAGGCCTATAGAATCCGTAGTTTTTGTCCAATTTGCCTGAAATTGGAAATCTAGAGGTACTTGAGAACCTATATGGGAAGTGTGTCAAAAATGGTGAGTATCGGTCCATGTTTTGTTTCTTGAGCTTATAGAATCCGTAGTTTTTACTCAATTTACCTGAAATTGGAAATCTTGGTCCTCCTCTTGGAGGAGCAAAATCCATTCGATCCGATTGAAATTTGGTACGTTGTATTAGTATATGGATTCTAACAAACATGCAAAAATTGGTCCATATCGGTCCATAATTATATATAGGCCCCATATAAATCTATCACTAGATTTGATTTCCGGAGTCCCTTGGAGGAGCAAAATGCATCGGATTTGGTTGAAATTTGGTACATTGTGCATATGGACGCTAAAAACCATGCCAAAATTAGTCTATATTGCTCCATAATTATATATAGCCCCCCATATAAACCGATCCCCAGATTTGACCTCTGGAGGCTCTTGGAGGAGCAAAATGCATTCGATTCGGTTGAAATTTGGTACATTGTGTATATTGCCATTACAACCATGCCAAAATTGGTCCATATCGGTCTATAGTTATAGTATATAAAATTATAAGAAATAGGTCCATATCGGTTCGTAATTGTATATAGCCCCCTCATGAGCGACCCCTCTAATTAGCGCAAAACTTCACATCCGTTGATAATTATTTGTACACTTCCCTATATACCATATACCGGGTCAAGAAATTAATTATATGCGTATTCAATTTTTTTTGTCTAATATATACCACGTGTGGACTAACTTACAATTTAGAGGACGATGTTAAGAAGTTTTAAGACGGCAAGGTCATCGGCAAGTATTACACAACCCAAGTAATTCGATTGTGGACGACACTCTTTAGAAGAAGTTTCTACTCAATCCATGGTGGAGGGTACATAAGATTCGGCTGAACTTACGACCGTATATACTTGTTGTAATTTAAATATTGAAAGAACAAAAATTTTCTAAAAAAAACAAGTAAGGAAAGTCTAAAGTCGGGCGGGGCCGACTATATTATACCCTGCACCACTTAGTAGATCTAAATTTTCGATACTATATCCCATTCGTCAAACGTGTTGGGGGCTATATAAAGGTTTGTCCCAAATACATTTAAATATCACTCGATCTGGACAGAATTTGATAGACTTCTACAAAATCTATAGACTCAAAATTTAAGTCGGCTAATGCACTAGGGTGGAACACAATGTTAGTAAAAAAATATGGGAAACATTTAAATCTGGAGCAAATTTAAGAAAACTTCGCAAAAGTTTATTTATGATTTATCGCTCGATATATATGCATTAGAAGTTTAGGAAAATTAGTGTCATTTTTACAACTTTTCGACTAAGCAGTGGCGATTTTACAAGGAAAATGTTGGTATTTTGACCATTTTTGTCGAAATCAGAAAAACATATATATGGGAGCTATATCTAAATCTGAACCGATTTCAACCAAATTTGGCACGCATAGCTACAATGCTAATTCTACTCCCTGTGTAAAATTTCAACTAAATCGGAGTTAAAAATTGGCCTCTACGGTCATATGAGTGTAAATCGGGCGAAAGCTATATATGGGAGCTATATCTAAATCTGAACCGATTTCAACCAAATTTGGCACGCATAGCTACAATGCTAATTCTACTCCCTGTGTAAAATTTCAACTAAATCGGAGTTAAAAATTGGCCTCTACGGTCATATGAGTGTAAATCGGGCGAAAGCTATATATGGGAGATATATCTAAATCTGAACCGATTTCAACCAAATTTGGCACGCATAGCTACAATGCTAATTCTACTCCCTGTGCAAAATTTCAACTAAATCGGAGCAAAAAATTGGCCTCTGTGGGCAAATGAGTGTAAATCGGGCGAAAGCTATGTATGGGAGCTATATCTAACTCTGAACCGATTTGGCTGATATTTTGCAAGTTTTTCGAGACCCATAAAATATTCGGATGCACGGAATTTGAGGAAGATCGGTTGATATACACGCCAATTATGACTATATCGGTGAAAAATATATATGGCAGCTATATCTAAATCTGAACCGATTTTTTCCAAAATCAATAGGGATCGTCTTTGAGCCGAAACAGGACCATATACCAAATTTTAGGACAATCGGACTAAAACTGCGAGCTGTACTTTGCACACAAAAATACATCAACAGACAGACAGACGGACAGACAGACGGACAGACAGACAGACAGACGGACATCGCTAAATCGACTCAGAATTTAATTCTAAGACGATCGGTAAACTAAACGATGGGTCTCAGACTTTTCCTTCTTGGCGTTACATACAAATGCACAAACTTATTATACCCTGTACCACAGTAGTGGTGAAGGGTATAAATATGGGAAACATTTAAATCTGAAGCAATTTTAAGAAAACTCCGCAAAAGTTTGTTTATGATTTATCGCTCGATATATATGTATTAGAAGTTTAGGAAAATTAGAGTCATTTTTACAACTTTTGGACTAAGCAGTGGCGATTTTACAAGGCAAATGTTGGTATTTTTACCATTTTTGTCGAAATCAGAAAAACATATATATGGGAGCTATATCTAAATCTGAACCGATTTCAACCAAATTTGGCACGCATAGCAACAATGCTAATTCTACTCCTTGTGCAAAATTTCAACTAAATCGGAGCAAAAAATTGGCCTCTGTGGTCATATGAGTGTAAATCGGGCGAAAGCTATATATGGGAGATATATCCAAATCTGAACCGATTTCAACCAAATTTGGCACGCATAGCTACAATGCTAATTCTACTCCCTGTGTAAAATTTCAACTAAATCGGAGTTAAAAATTGGCCTCTACGGTCATATGAGTGTAAATCGGGCGAAAGCTATATATGGGAGATATATCTAAATCTGAACCGATTTCAACCAAATTTGGCACGCATAGCTACAATGCTAATTATACTCCCTGTGCAAAATTTCAACTAAATCGGAGCAAAAAATTGGCCTCTATGGTCATTTGAGTGTAAATCGGGCGAAAGCTATATATGGGAGCTATATCTAAATCTGAACCGATTTCAACCAAATTTGACACGCATAGCTACAATGTTAATTCTACTCCCTGTGCAAAAATTTCAACTAAATCGGAGCAAAAAATTGGCCTCTGTGGGCAAATGAGTGTAAATCGGGCGAAAGCTATATATGGGAGCTATATCTAACTCTGAACCGATTTGGCTGATATTTTGCAAGTTTTTCGAGACCCATAAAATATTCGGATGCACGGAATTTGAGGAAGATCGGTTGATATACACGCCAATTATGACCACATCGGTGAAAAATATATATGGCAGCTATATCTAAATCTGAACCGATTTTTTCCAAAATCAATAGGGATCGTCTTTGAGCCGAAACAGGACCATATACCAAATTTTAGGACAATCGGACTAAAACTGCTGTACTTTGCACACAAAAATACATCAACAGACAGACAGACGGACAGACAGACAGACAGACAGACAGACGGACATCGCTAAATCGACTCAGAATTTAATTCTAAGCCGACCCGTATACTAAACGATGGGTCTCAGACTTTTCCTTCTTGGCGTTACATACAAATGCACAAACTTATTATACCCTGTACCACAGTAGTGGTGAAGGGTATAAAAATGATCTAAATTCTTAATGCAGTTACCACCCTGTGGCACTGTTGGTCAGGTGGGGAACGATCCAAAGAAACAATAGAAAAAGTTTATTTTCTCTAAAATTAATTTTTAAAGAAAAGTAACCTTGAAAAAAGTGCATTTTAGTGTGAACTTAATACCAGCCTTTAGTTGGCATAATTTAATATGTTAATTTAAAAATTCCACTCATTTTCTGAACTGACTTCATTTTTGATTATTTGGTTAAAATTATTAAATAATGCAATAATTTAATTTTTTAATTGATTATTTTTTAAACTGCAGTCAACTTTTTAACTGGAAATATTAAGGTGATATTTTTTCCGCGCATCAGCCCTTAAAACTACATTTTGCAACCATATTATATTTTCGAATTTTAGAACGTGTTTTTTTAATTTTTTTAATTTTTGAATTTGTCAGAGGTTTTCTGGTATAATTATCCCAAATTCATTATTGTCCTTATTCAATAAAAACTTATTCATTAAAAGCGGACATACCCGGACACGAGTAATTTTTTTAAGTGACGATACATGCACACTCATTCTACGCACACCCACACGTTCGGCAAGGAAAGCAATTGAATTGTAATCCATCACCATAAACAAATCAGCCTTGTATTGTTATCAAATATTTAACTGAATTTATGAGTTCTCTTTAAGACCCTGACAATCGTAATCATAGACTATAGACTTTAGATAGATGAGCCATGAGTGTCAAACTATTTTTGACAGTTCCGAAGATTAAGAATAAACGAGAAAAATAAGAGCACGCTTACAATCTCTTTCGTTTTCCTTTTTGTAGTTTGCCAATTTTACACAAAATTAGAACGTGTTTGATGCAACAGAGGATTTATAAATAAATTAATATATTAAAAGTTCATATTTGAACAAAAAATTGTGACCAAAACCGCGAAAATACGAAATTTAATTTTGAGCAGCATTGCTCTTTACGATCAACACAAAAGCAAATGCACGAAAATTAATGTTTGGGACTGACTCTTTACGAAAAAATCAAAACGAAATGTCAGAAAATTAATTTTTGGAACTGACACATTGTTTTTAAAGAGAATAGTGGATCATCTATCTAAAGTCTATAGTCTATGATCGTAATAGTATTTGTGTGTGTATATGTGGGCAGTTGATATATCAACTGCCCACATATACACACACAAATATAAATATATAATATAATAAATATAATATAATATAATAAATATACAAATATTATAAGAACACACTGCATTCGATGAGAAAATAAAGAAAAATTAATTTAATAAATTCTATTCCCTGAAATTCCCTAACGATCTCAGGGATCATGTATGAGCACATGTTAAAAAGTTAGGAATAAGTCAACGAAATTGTCGATAGCCGATTTAACATTATTTTAGTTCATGAATATTAGTTGTTTTTAGTTAAATGTTTCTAAATGCGTCCTTAGTAAATTTTACTTAAATCGGGGGTGTTTTGACATAGAATAACGCAAAAAAAAAATTTAATAATTTTTGATTTAATTTTTTTTCACTTTGAAAAAAAACCCCAAAAAAAATATTTATACAAAAATATGTGCCGAAGATAACAAAATAAAACCGAAATATAATAAAAGAAAAAAAAACAATATATAAAATATATAAATAAAAAAATAAAAAATCGGTGTCGACAGCTGATTTAATTTTATCTTATTTCATAAAAAGAGGTAAAGACAAATTCAAGAAAATTTATTACACATAATTATTTTTTTTTTCACTGTTTAAAGAAAATTCCATAGTTTGAAGGACAAATTTGAAGTTCAAAATTGCAAAAATGTCTTTAGGATCATATGAAGTAAAACATAGGCGCATTTTTGGTAAAATTAACCAATGTGTGTATAAAATAACTTCATTTGTGTATAATGTATCCCCTTTTTTTAATTAATTTAACTAAAATTATTAAAGTTAAGAAAATATTCTCAAAAATAATAATTCCATGAACTGAAATAGAATTAAATTGGCTTTATTGTCATGTAGAGTTCACTTTTTTTTTAGAGTAATAGCCTATGTTATATAGTTACTAATTTAGTAAGATTTTCATTTAGAAATAAAAATAAATATCTTTAATATTTACGTATGTTATGTGTTGCCCGATTTTCCAATATTTGACCAATAAACTCTTTTTGAATGACTCTCTAATTAAGAGGTACAATTTTCTATATAAATAAAATTGTAACAAAATCTCCTATTGGAAAAAAATTTTACGAAATTTTTCAAATATGTTCTAAGAAATAAAATTTTGACAAAATTTTCTATAGAAATAAAATTTTGACAAAATTTTCTATAGAAATAAAATTTTGACAAAATTGTCTATTGAAATAAAATTTTGACAAAATTTTCTGTAGAAATAAAATTTTGACAAAATTTTCTATAGAACTAAAATTTTGACAAAATTTTCTATAGTACTAAAATTTTGACAAAATTTTCTATAGAACTAAAATTTTGATAAAATTTTCTATAGAAATAAAATTTTGATAAAATTTTCTATGGAAATAAAATTTTGATAACATTTTCTATAGAAATACAATTCTTATAAAAATTTCTATAGAAATAAAATTTTGGTAAAATTTTCTATAGAAATAAAATTTTAACAAAATTTTCTATAGAAATAAAATTTTAACAAAATTTTCTATAGAAATAAAATTTTGACAAAATTTTCTATAGAAATAAAATGTTGACAAAATTTTCTATAGAAATACAATTTTTATAAAATTTTCTATAGAAATAAAATTTTGATAAAATTTTTTATAGAAATAAAATTTTGACAAAATTTTCTATAGAAATAAAATTTTGACAAAATTTTCTATAGAAATAAAATGTTGACAAAATTTTCTATAGAAGTAAAATTTTGACAAAATTGTCTATAGAAATAAAATTTTGACAAAATTTTCTATAGAAATAAAATGTTGACAAAATTTTCTATAGAAATAACATTGTGACAAAAATTTTCTATGGAAATAAAATTTTCAATAGAAATAAAATTTTGACAAAATTTTCTATAGAAATAAAATTTTGACAACATTTTCTATAGAAATAAATTTTGACAAAATTTTCTATAGAAATACAATTTTGGCAAAATTTTCTATAGAACTATTTTGACAAAATTGTCTATAGAAATAAAATTTTGACAAAATTTTCTATGAAATAAAATTTTGACAAATTTTTCTATAGAAATAAAATTTTGACAAAATTGTCTATAGAAATAAAATTTTGACAAAAATTTTCTATGGAAATAAAATTTTGACAAAATTTTCTATAGAGAAATAAAATTTTGACAAAATTTTCTATAGAAATAAAATTTGGACAAAATTTTCTAAAGAAATAAAACTTGGACAAAATTGTCTATAGAAATAAAATTTTGACAAAAATTTTCTATGGAAATAAAATTTTGATAAAATTTTCTATAGAAATAAAATTTTGACAAAATTTTCTATAGAAATAAAATTTTTGTAAAATTTTCTTAGAAATAAAATTTTGATAAAAATGTCCTATAGAACTAACATTTTGGCAAAATTTTCTATAGAAATGAAATTTTTACAAAATTTTCTATAGAAATAAAATATCTTATAGAAATGGAAAGCTTCCTTCAAAATAAGAGTTTTAAAATTTTTGGTAAAAGTTTCTTAAAATTTTGGTATATTATTTTTGGCTCGAGTGGCAACCGTGATCTGATTTCGACAGCCATTTTATGTTTGGCCAGAAAACAAAATTTTTGCGACAAAAATATTCCATATTCCTCATTTAAAAGTAAGATTATGCTTTAGGAGGTGATCATATTCCTTCTCTGCATGTATCAATTAAATTTTTAATATAATCAAATAAAAATATACAAAATGTCTCAAAGAAAATCATGTTTGACAAATTTATAAGAACGTGGACCCTCTTGCTTGAGGGACCGCACACACCCAGAGGAGGAATATGATCACCTCAACCATGTTTCAAGAGCAAAATGTTATTTTTGAATGGTGACCATGTAACATGTTTGTCGCAACCATGTTATTTTCTCGGAGGTTATGTGTCTGATTTCGGAAAGCATATTATTTTTGGCGAGAAAAGAACATTTTTGCCATAAACATGTTACATGGTCACCATCCAAAAATAACATTTTGCTCTTGAAACATGGTTGAGGTGATCATATTCCTTCTCTGCGTGCAGATATAAAATCGGCCATCCAATTTTTTTTTGTCAAATAATCGCTTTAAACCACTGTGTTACTTTGACACCTATACATAGACAACACAACATTCTCACCATAATAACACGATGATGATTCACACAAACTATCGAACCCTCCCCCCCACCCCGCACAATGTAATTCAGGATTCAGTGAAGAAGAGTTGCTGTCTGTTCTTGGAAAACAGTCACAAAAAGTGAATGTAACTAGAATTTCTAATTAGTTAGTCTATTGGCGTGATTTGATTTCCTAACTCCTCCCCTAGCAAGATAGCTAACAATGCGCGCATGCGTGCCCTCTGCATATAAAAAATATGTCAAAATGACCTAAACAACAACGAGTTGCAACAAAATTTATTGTGTCCAACAAACGATATGGGTGGCAGGGATTCCTGAGATACAAAAAACCATGTCCTTCATAATTTATTTGTTACGTTCGTTGACTGGTTGATCTGAGTGGTGGCTCCTAGCCTGTCATTGTTGGTGTGATCATTTGGAAATTCTATCATCGTTCTATGTTCAAATTGGTACCTTAAATCATCAATACGTCAACTACCAGTGTTACTTGAGACTGCCTGTGTAACTGCCTACCTCCAACTAGCTGCCTTTTTGGCTAGCTATTGTCTATGATGGAAATGCCCATGACAGGTGACTACCAGAGACACTCCATGTAGCTGAATGCGTTCGATCGTTCTATCCTCTCATTAGCTATGCCATGTTCATTCGTTCATATTTATGTAAATGCTTATTTAAAAAAGAATTATTTATTTTTATTTGAATTTAAGAATGTGTAATAGATTCCTGGAATGTAAAAGTTAGAGATTTCAAAACGCAATAAATCACTATAGCCACCCGCGATATAAATTCATAATTCATTTGGGGGACTTTGTGGACGTTCGGAAATGTGCATCGAATAAAATTGCTGCCAGAGTTTTATCTGGCACGTTATCTACTATTCTCTCTCTCTCTTTACGTAAAGGGTGGTATGTAGGTGTTTTTAATATCAAACAACAATGTTCACCATATCGCTTGGATTACATCTGATGACACATGGTGCAAGTGCAGCAGGAAAACGATCATTTTTCAAAATTTCAAATACTATAGAAATAAAATTCTGACAAAATTTTCTATAGAAATAAAATTCTGAATAATTTTTTATAGAAATAAAATTTTGACAAAATTTTCTATAAAAATAAAATTTTGACAAAATTTTCTATAGAAATAAAATTTTGACAAAATTTTCTATAGAAATAAAATTTTGACAAAATTTTCTATAGAAATAAAATTTTGACAAAAATTTTCTATAGAAATAAAATTTTGACAAAATTTTCAATAGAAATAAAATGTTGACAAAATTTTCTATAGAAATAAAATTTTGACAAAATTTTCTATAAAAATAAAATTTTGACAAAATTTCCTATAAAAATTTAAATTTTGACAAAATTTTCTATAGAAATAAAATTTTGACAAAATTTTCTATAGAAATAAAATTTTGCCTATAAAAAAATTCTATAGAAATAAAATTTTGACTAAATTTTCTATATACGTAAAATTTAGAGAAAATTTTCTATATACATGAAAATTTGACAAAATTTTCTATAGAAATAAATTTTCTATAAAAATAAAATTTTGACAAAATTTCTATAGAAAATGTTGTCAAAATTTTATTTCTATAGAAAATGTTGTCACAATGTTATTTCTATAGAAAAATTTCTCAAAATTTTATTTCTATAGAAAATTTTGTCAAAATTTTATTGGTATAGAAAATGTTGTCAACATTTTATTTGATAGAAAATTTTGTCAACATTTTATTTCTATATAAAATGTTCTTAAAATTTTATTTTTATAGACAATTTTGTCAAAATTTTATTTTTTATAGAAAATTTTGTCAAAATTTTATTTCTCTAGAATATTTTCTCCAAATTTTATTTTTATAGAAAATGTTGTCAAAATTTTATTTTGATTGAAAATTTTTTTCAAAATTTTATGTATATAGAAAATTTTGTCAAAATTTTATTTCTATAGAAAATGTTGTCAAAATTTTATTTTGTCAACATTTTATTTGTGTCAAAATTTTATTTTTATAGAAAATTTTGACAAAATTTTATTTCTATAGAAAATTTTTACAAAATTTTATTTCTATAGAAAATTTTGTCAAAATTTTATTTCTATAGAAAATTTTGTCAAAATTTTATTTCTATAGAAAATTTTGACAAAATTTTATTTCTATAGAAAATTTTTACAAAATTTTATTTCTATAGAAAATGTTGTCAAAATTTTATTTCTATAGAAAATTTTGCCAAAATTTTATTTTTATAGAAAATTTTTTCAAAATTTTATTTCTATAGAAAATTTTGTCAAAGTTTTATTTTTGTAGAAAATTTTGTCAAAATTTTATTTCTGTAGAAAATTTTGTCAAAATTTTATTTTTATAGAAAATTTTGTCAAAATTTTCTATATACATAAAATTATAGAAAATTTTCTATATACAGAAAAATTTTACAAAATTTTCTATAGAAATAAAATTTGACAAAATTTTCTATAAAAATAAAATTTTGACAAAATTTTCTATAAAAATAAAATTTTGACAAAATTTTCTATAAAAATAAAATTTTGACAAAATTTTCAACAGAAATAAAATTTTGACAAAATTTTCTATAATAAAATTTTGACAAAATTTTCTATAGAAATAAAATTTTGACAACATTTTCTATAGAAATAAAATTGTGACAAAATTTTCTATAGAAATAAAATTTTGACTATAAAAAAAATTCTATAGAAATAAAATTTTGACAAAATTTTCTAAAGGGTGATTTGTTAAGAGCTTGATAACTTTTTTTTTTAAAAAACGCATAAAATTTGCAAAATCTCATCGGTTCTTTATTTGAAACGTTAGATTGGTCCATGACATTTACTTTTTGAAGATAATTTCATTTAAATGTTGACCGCGGCTGCGTCTTAGGTGGTCCATTCGGAAAGTCCAATTTTGGGCAACTTTTTCGAGCATTTCGGCCGGAATAGCCCGAATTTCTTCGGAAATGTTGTCTTCCAAAGCTGGAATAGTTGCTGGCTTATTTCTGTAGACTTTAGACTTGACGTAGCCCCACAAAAAATAGTCTAAAGGCGTCAAATCGCATGATCTTGGTGGCCAACTTACCGGTCCATTTCTTGAGATGAATTGTTCTCCGAAGTTTTCCCTCAAAATGGCCATAGAATCGCGAGCTGTGTGGCATGTAGCGCCATCTTGTTGAAACCACATGTCAACCAAGTTCAGTTCTTCCATTTTTGGCAACAAAAAGTTTGTTAGCATCGAACGATAGCGATCGCCATTCACCGTAACGTTGCGTCCAACAGCATCTTTGAAAAAATACGGTCCAATGATTCCACCAGCGTACAAACCACACCAAACAGTGCATTTTTCGGGATGCATGGGCAGTTCTTGAACGACTTCTGGTTGCTCTTCACTCCAAATGCGGCAATTTTGCTTATTTACGTAGCCATTCAACCAGAAATGAGCCTCATCGCTGAACAAAATTTGTCGATAAAAAAGCGGATTTCTGCCAACTTTTCTAGGGCCCATTCACTGAAAATTCGACGTTGTGGCAGATCGTAAGTCTATTCATGATGAAATGTCAAAGCATACTGAGCATCTTTCTCTTTGACACCATGTCTGAAATCCCACGTGATCTGTCAAATACTATGCATGAAAATCCTAACCTCAAAAGAATCACCCTTTATAAAAAATTGACAAAATTATCTATAAAAATTAAAATTTTGACAAAATTTCCTATAAAAATAAAATTTAGACAAAATTTTCTATAAAAATACAATTTTGACAAAATTTTCTATAAAAATACAATTTTGACAAAATTTTCTCTAAAAATAAAATTTTGACTATAAAAAAAATTTTTATAGAAATAAAATTTTGTGAAAATTTTCTATAGAAATAAAATTTTGACAATTTTTTCTATAAAAATAAAATTTTGACAAAAATAAAATTTTGACAAAATAAAATTTTGACAAAATTTTCTATAGAAATAAAATTTTGACAAAATTTTCTATATACATAAAATTTTGACAAAAATGTTCTATCAAAATAAAATGTTGACAAAATTTTCTATATAAATAAAATTTGGAGAAATTTTTCTAGAGAAATAAAATTTTCTATAAAAATAAAAGTTTGACAAAATTTTCTATAAAAATAAAATGTTGACAAAATTTTCTTTAAAAATAAAATTTTCAGAACATTTCATATAGAAATAAAATTTTGAGAAAATTTTCTAGAGAAATAAAATTTTGACAAAATTTTCTATAGAAATAAAATTTTGACAACATTTTCTATCGAAATAAAATGTTGACAAAATTTTCTATACCAATAAAATTTTGAGAAATTTTTCTAAAGAAATAACATTTTGACAACATTTTCTATAAAAATAAAATTTTGACAACATTTTCTATAGAAATAAAATTTTGACAAAATTTTTTATAGAATAAAAATTCTATAGAAATAAAATTTTTTATAACAAATATATATATAAGTTCGGACGGACCGGATCTTATGTACCCACCACCATGAATCAAATATAATAGTTTCCTTTGAAAACTCTTCGTCGTTGCGGGTTACTTGATAATATATACGATTTCAGGGGGTTTGATGTCAGATATTCACCCAAGCAGATCAATTCAACCAGTGAAGTTAAATTTAAAGATTCTTTCTATGTAGACTAAATCAGATTCTGGATTTATAAAAAACATGTTTGGTTAAGTTTTTGGAGAATCATAAACATCTCGTGTAAGTGTGCAAGATACATGATGAAACGACGCCTTGATTTGTAATCTAAAATCTGTAGACTTTTACCCCCATTATTCAAACGATTTCGAGATGCAAAATCAGGAAATTTTACATTCAGTTTCAAGCAATTTTCAATTAGCATTTAGTGCGCCTTCAATACCATCAAGAAGTCCAGTCGACCTTACCAAAAACCACGGTTTATATACCCCAAGGACTTAAATCGGCAGATCAGTTTACATGGGTGCTATGCCAAAAACATGTACCGAAACACACCAAATTCAGCACACCTAATTGTGGTTCTGAAAACCCTACAGAATCTAATCCGGAAGGCGGGTTTATAAGGCGTATATATCAAAATCTTTACCGATAATATATTCGGAACACCCATTTATGGACCAAACAAATCTTCCAGATTTTATATTTGAGGCAAATTGGATAAAAACTACGGTTTCTAGAAACTCAAGAAGTAAAATCGTGAGATCGGTCTATATGGGAGCTATAGCAAACCATAGATCGATACACACCATATTCGGCACAGCTATTTGTAAAATATCTCTAGATTTCAAATTCCAAGCAAATCGGATAGAAAATACAGTTTCTAGACGGGAGATCGGTCTATATGGGGGCTATAGCAAAACATGGACCGATAAGCTCCATTTTCGGCACACCTATTTGTGGTCCTAAAATACTTCTAGATTTGAAGATTCAGACAAATCGGATAAAAACGACAGTTTCTAGACGCCCAAGATGTAAAATCGGGAGATCGGTCTATATAGGGCTATAGCAAAACATGGACCGATGCACACTATTTTCGACACACCTATTTGTGGTTCTAAAATACCTCTAAATTTCCAATTTTGGACAAACCGTATCAAAACCACGGTTTTTAGAACCCCAAGAAGTAAAATCGGGAGATCGGTCTATATGGAGGCTATACCAAAACATGAACCGATACACATCATTTTCGACACATCTATTTGTGGTCCTTAAATACTTCTAGATTTCCAATTTTAGGCAAATTGAATAAAAACTACGGTTTCTAGAAGCCCAAAACCCTAAATCGGGGGATCGGTTTATATGGGAGCTATATCATAACCTGAACCGATATAGCCCATCTTCGAACTTGGCCTGCGTGCAGACAAAAGACGAATCTGTGCCAAATTTCAGAACGATAGCGCCATTATTGAAGACTGTAGCGTGATTACAACAGACAGACGGACATGCTTATAACGTCTTACAATTTCTCCCTGGTCACGAATATATATACTTTATATAGTTTGAAATCGATATTTCGATGTGCTACGAACGGAATGACAAACTTATTATACCCCCATCACCATTCTATGGTGGTGGGTATACAAATAAAATGTTGAGAAATTTTGCTATAGAAATAAAATTTTGACAAAATTTTCTATAGAAATAAAATTTGGACAAAATTTTCTATAGAAATAAAATTTTGACAAAATTTTCTATAGAACTAAAATTTTGACAAAATTTTCTATAAAAATAAAATTTTGACCAAATTTTCTATAGAAATAAAATTTTGCAAAAATTTTCTATCAAAATAAAATTTTGAAAAAATTTTCTATAAAAATGTCCATTTGACAAAATTTTCCATAGAAATAAAATTTTTTACAAAATTTTCTATAGAAATAAAAGTTTGCAAAAATTTTCTATCAAAATAAAATTTTGACAAGATTTTCTATAGAAATAAAATTTTGACAAAATTTTCTATAGAACTAAAATATTGACAATGTTTTCTATAGAAAATAAATTTTGACAAAATTTTCTATAGAAATAAAATTTTGCAAAAATTTTCTATCAAAATAAAATTTTGAAAAAATGTTCTATAAAAATAAAATTTTGACAAAATTTTCTATAGAAATAAATTTTTTGTTTTCTTTATTTTATTCGACCTTTTTAATTGTCTTGTGTAAATCAGTAACTAATCAAGCTCGAGGTCATTTCTTTCAATATAGACTTTTGACAAGAGTAGTGCAACTACTGTAGAATAAGTTAATTGTGTTGTAAACATCTTTTTATGTGAGTGATCGTTTACATGTACTTATAAACTAAAATTATTTTCTTTTACATTAATCTGTTCTGTGATATTTACATGGTTAAATATTTATCTATTTTTGTAGTGTACATCCCAATGAAGATGCAATTCAAGTAATTGCGAAATATCGGAAAGAAAAAATAAAGTAAATTATTACTATAAAAACAACAAAGAAATGACCTCGAGCTTGATTAGTTACTGATTTACACAAGAAATAAATTTTTGACAAAATTTTCTATAGAAATAAAATTTTGACAAAATTTTCTATAGAAATAAAATTTTGACAAAATTTTCTATAGAAATAAAATTTTGACAAAATTTTCTATAGAAATAAAATGTTGACAAAATTTTCTATAGAAATACAATTTTGACAAAATTTTCTATAGAAATAAAATTAAAATTTTTTAAAACTAAAATTTTGACAAAATTTTCTATAAAAATAAAATTTTGACCAAATTTTCTATAGAAATAAAATTTTGCAAAAATTTTCTATCAAAATAAAATTTTGAAAAAATTTTCTATAAAAATGTCCATTTGACAAAATTTTCTATAGAAATAAAATTTTTTACAAAATTTTCTATAGAAATAAAATTTTGCAAAAATTTTCTATCAAAATAAAATTTTGACAAGATTTTCTATAGAAATAAAATTTTGACAAAATTTTCTATAGAACTAAAATATTGACAATGTTTTCTATAGAAATAAAATTTTGACAAAATTTTCTATAGAAATAAAATTTTGCAAAAATTTTCTATCAAAATAAAATTTTGAAAAAATTTTCTATAAAAATAAAATTTTGACAAAATTTTCTATAGAAATAAATTTTTGACAAAATTTTCTATAGAAATAAAATCTTGACAAAATTTTCTATAGAAATAAAATTTTGACAAAATTTTCTATAGAAATAAAATGTTGACAAAATTTTCTATAGAAATACAATTTTGACAAAATTTTCTATAGAAATACAATTTTGACAAAATTTTCTATAGAACTAAAATATTGACAATGTTTTCTATAGAAATAAAATTTTGACAAAATTTTCTATAGAAATGAAATTTTGCAAAAATTTTCTATCAAAATAAAATTTTGAAAAAATTTTCTATAAAAATAAAATTTTGACAATATTTTCTATAAAAATAAAATTTTGAGAAATTTTTCTAGAGAAATAAAATTTTGACAAAATTTTATAGAAAAATAAAATTTTAAGAACATTTTATATAGAACTAAAATTTTTATAAAATTTTCTATAGAAATAAAATTTTGTAAAAATTTTCTTAGAAATAAAATGTTGACAACATTTTCTATACCAATAAAATTTTGAGAAAATTTTCTATAGAAATAAAATTTTGAGAAAATATTTTATAGAAATAAAATGTTGACAACATTTTCTATAGATATAACACTTTGACAACATTTTCTATAGAAATAAAATTTTGACATTTTCTATAGAAATAAAATTTTGCCAAAATTTTCTATCAAAATAACATTTTGAAAAATTTTCTATAAAAATGTCCTTTTGACAAAATTTTCTATAAAAATAAAATTTTGACAAAATTTTCTATCAAAATAAAATTTTGACAAGATTTTCTATAGAAATAAAATTTTGACAAAATTTTCTATAGAACTAAAATATTGACAATGTTTTCTATAGAAATAAAATTTTGACAAAATTTTCTATAGAAATAAAATTTTGCAAAAATTTTCTATCAAAATAAAATTTTGAAAAAATTTTCTATAAAAATAAAATTTTGACAAAATTTTCTATAGAAATAAATCTTTGACAAAATTTTCTATAGAAATAAAATTTTGACAAAATTTTCTATAGAAATAAAATTTTGACAAAATTTTCTATAGAAATAAAATGTTGACAAAATTTTCTATAGAAATACAATTTTGACAAAATTTTCTATAGAAATACAATTTTGACAAAATTTTCTATAGAACTAAAATATTGACAATGTTTTCTATAGAAATAAAATTTTGACAAAATTTTCTATAGAGCTAAAATATTGACAATGTTTTCTATAGAAATAAAATTTTGACAAAATTTTCTATAGAAATAAAATTTTGCAAAAATTTTCTATCAAAATAAAATTTTGAAAAAATTTTCTATAAAAATAAAATTTTGACAATATTTTCTATAAAAATAAAATTTTGAGAACATTTTATATAGAAATAAAATTTTTATAAAATTTTCTATAGAAATAAAATGTTGATAAAATTTTCTATAGAAATAAAATTTTGTAAAAATTTTCTTAGAAATAGAATTTTGACAACATTTTCTATACCAATAAAATTTTGAGAAAATTTTCTATAGAAATAAAATTTTGAGAAAATTTTCTATAGAAATAAAATTTTGACAACATTTTCTATAGAAATAACACTTTGACAACATTTTCTATAGAAATAAAATTTTGACAACATTTTCTATAGAAATAAAATTTTGCCAAAATTTTCTATCAAAATAAAATTTTGAAAAAGTTTTCTATAAAAATATCCTTTTGACAAAATTTTCTATAGAAATAAAATTTTGACAAAATTTTCTATAGAAATAAAATTTTGACAAAATTTTCTATAGAAATAAAATTTTGACAAAATTTGCTATAGAAATAAAATTTTGACAAAATTTTCTAAAAAGTTTCTAAAAAGTCATCGTGCCCTCCTAAAAGTATGAAAATATCCCAAAGGGAACGTTGATTCAGTCATTTACAAGGGGAATAATATTCACCCCTGATGGGTAACCTCTACAATTCAATTTCCACTATTTACGAGTGGTGGAAATTTTGTGGTCCGCGTTACACAGGTTTTTATAACTTATTAGCAATCAGCTGGATTCATAAATCAGCAAAAAATTCTCAATGGTGGAAATCAAAAACATCGGTGAATATGGAGAGTAGAACATCAAGATCGATGAATTGAGTTCACATTCATCTGGTAGTGGATATGCAAACATGGACACTAATAAAATCGTCGTAATCCAAAATTGTTGTAGTATACCCATGTGGCTGTATCATAGTCCAAGGCCCATGCTGGTTCTAATTTTGTATTATACCAAAGAATTATTTTATCTCAAGCTTACATGTTAATTGAATAAGGGACTATTTTTTAATAGAATTTATTTCTAATTTGTTTATTTATAATTATTTCATTGATTGTTGATGTAATATGTAATAAAAAAATCATATTAAAAGCTTCTGTTTTATTATGTTCAATTAAAATTCAAAATTATTTTGTCTTTTCTTCTTGGATTTCTTTTTATGAGTTTGCTTGGAATATAGAAATTTTAACATTTGAGATACGGTAATTTTTTTCCATCTTTAAATAACAAATTGAACATTCCGATATATGTATATGTAGGCATGTATGTATGTATAAAGGCCCATGTAAGAGAAGATGATATTGTAGGGTGGTATGCATGCATTCTGCAATGAGTTTTTCGCATTTATTTATCTTCTCGATACTGAAAATTAAATGTACAAAATTTTCTACACTTAAAACCATACATACATACATAGAGAATAATTTTTCTTGATGTTTACATATTATATTTATTAATAATTATTAGTACATACATACATGTAAGCTTAAAAGTATCAACAAAAAAAATTTACATTTTATAAACTTAAAAAAAAAAATTACAAAGAAACCGAATAGTAAACGAGATTTGTCATATCTCATTGCATTTGGAAAAAATGATAATAAAAAGAAAAATTTAAATATTCTAAAACTAAACTAAAGCGGTCGCTTGGTTCGATTTGTTTGATGTGTGGTGGAGAAGGAGAATACGGCAAGGAAGTGGATGTTGTTTTTTTTACTCTTTAATTAGCAACTTAATTTAAAGATTGATTTCCAAAATGCTTGCTAAAAGTGTGTAATGATCGAAATGATCCTTATCTAAAAGCGAACTAAATTTTTGGAAAATAAATTTTGGGGAAAAATGAAAAAAATGATCACAGTGTGTGTGTGTGTGTAAGAAGTCAACAAAAACAGGAAGCACCTTTAAATCATATTCATTATTAATGTAGTTTTTTATTGTTGCGTGCTCGACTGTAAGGCATTTTTTTCTCGTAGCAGTTTTTTTTTCGAAAAGAAAAATGGTGAAGAAACCCAATTGGATTTTCCGAATTCAACAAACTCCCCCAAAAATTCAAGACGGCAATTTGGGTTCGTTTTAGGATTTTCTTTATATATATAAGTATTGTTTTAAAGCATGAGATTAATTAATTATAATTAGACACGAGTGTGAATGAATAGGTGTTTCTTTCTTTGTTCGGTCGACCACAATGCACAATTGCAAATTAAAACGTTCGGATACTCTCCTCCAGGTATCTTTGAATAATGATTTGATTTAGTTTTTGTTGTTGGTTTTGTTTTGTTACTTTGGCTTAATGTCTACTATCCTACATTAATTCCACCGCCTCAACCATCTTTGTCATCATCTATCGTCGTTAGAAGCATCACATCACAAGCATTTGAAAGATCTGAGTTGTATTGAGAGAAAGTTACCTCATGCCACTCTGTTTCATGTTCTAACGACTTTGACTCTTCGAGTGCGCAATCAGCCATTGAAGCGTTATATCGATGTTGTCTTTTTCCTTACAGGAAATACTGTAACAGCATATTTCTCTATCCTGTATGCTAGATAAATTCCTGAAAGTATTGCAATAAAAAAATTAATAAGAAGTAATTATTAAAATAACGACAGTTATGTTAATGGTAAATTAAACAAATTTTGTGGATTTTTGAAAGTACTATGCTCCTTTTCGTAGATAAATAAATATTTTATTTCTATAGAAAATTCAGTCAAATTTTTATTTCTATAGGAAAGTTTCTCAAAATTTTATTTCTATAGAAAATTTTGTCAAAATTTTATTTCTATAGAAAATTTTGCTAAGATTTTATTTCTATAGAAAATTTTCTGAAATTTTTTTCATTAGATAATATTGTCAAAATAGAAAATATATAGAATAGAAAATTTTGTCAAAATTTTCTATAGAAAATTTTATTTCTGTAGGAAATTTTATCAAAATTTTATTTCTATGGGAAACTTTGTCAAAATTTTATTACTATAGAAATTTTTTTTCTTTTATTTCTATTTTCTATAAAAATAAACATTTTCTATGTTGTCAAAATTTTATTTCTATAGAAAATGTTGTCAAAATTTTATTTCAACAGGAAATTTTGTCAAAATTTTATTTCTATAGAAAATATTGTCAAAATTTTATTTCTATAGAAAATATTGTCAAAATTTTATTTCTATAGAAAATTTTGTCAAAATTTTATTTCTGTAGGAAATTTTGTCAAAATTTCATTTATATTTTCTATAGAAATAAACATTTTTTATGTTGTCAAAATTGTATTTCTATAGAAAATGTTGCCAAAATTTTATTTCTATAGAAAAATTTGTCAAAATATTATTTCTATAGAGAATTTTCTCAAAATTTTATTTCTATAGGAAATGTTGTCAACATTCTATTTCTATAGAAAATTTTCTCAAAATTTTATTTCAACAGGAAATTTTGTCAAAATTTTATTTCTATAGAAAATACTGTCAAAATTTTATTTCTACAGAAAATTTTGTCAACATTTTATTTCTATAGAAATTTTATCAAGATTTTATTTCTTTAGAAAATTTTATTTCTATAGAACATTTTGTCAAAATTTTATTTCTATAGAACATTTTGTCAAAATTTTATTTCTATAGAAAATTTAGCTAAGATTTTATTTCTATAGAAAATTTTGTCAAAATTTTATTTCTATAGAAAATTTTATCAACATTTTATTTCTATAGAAAATTTGGTCAAAATTTTATTTCTATAGAAAAATTTGTCAAATTTTTATTTCCATAGAAAATTTTGTCAAAATGTTATTTCTAGAGAAAATTTTGTCCAAATTTTATCTCTCTAGAAAATGTTTCCAAAATTTTATTTCTATAGAAAATTTTGTGAAAATTTTATTTCTATGGGAAATTTTGCTACGATTTTATTTCTATAGAAAATTTTCTGAAAATTTCATTTCTATAGAAAATATTGTCAAAATTTTATTTCCATTTTTCAAAATCTACCAAAACATCAAGAATTCTCCCAAACAGGAAAAAATAAATACATGTGAATACGAATGACACCTAAGTCCTAAGTCACGCATTGCTGGATATTAGCATGACCAGTTGAGTCGCACTTGTCTTACAGGTCCACTATTGTTTGCAAGACACACACTTTCACGCGTTAAACTGGAGAGCACAATGTCTGACTTGAACAATTTAGGAATTACTTCATTATTTCAGCAAGTACCACAATAAAAATTTTATTTCTATAGAAAATTTTGTCAAAATTTTATTTCTATAGAAAATTTTCTCAAAATTTTATTTCTATGGGAAATTTTGTCAAAATTGTATTCGTATGGGAAATTTTGTCAAAATTTTATTCGTATGGGAAATTTTGTCAAAATTTTATTTCTATAGAAAATTTTGTCAAAATTTTACTTCAACAGGAAATTTTGTCAAAATTTTATTTCAACAGGAAATTTTGTCAAAATTTTATTTCTATAGAAAATTTTGTCAAAATTTTATTTCTATAGATACTTTTGTCACAACTTTATTTCTATAGAAAATTATTTCTATAGAAAATTTTGTCAAAATTTTATTTCTATAGAAAATTTTGCCAAAATTTTATTTCTATACAAAATTTTGATAAGATTTTAGTTCTATAGAAAATTTTCTGAACATTTTTTCATTAGATAATGTTGTCAAAATAGAAAATATAGAAAATAGAAAATTTTGTCAAAATTTTATTTCTTCAATTTTGGGATTATTTGTTTGGCTTGAGGTCATGGACTAATGAAAAATGCTGGTGTTAATGTTTTTCATTACTTTTTATTGAAATATTGCTATTCTCGTATATTTCGATACACCATCGGTGATCATCTTCAGCGAGATATTATTTATAAATTGTAATAATTTAAATATTTTACAATATTAACTTTAACAACGTTTTGAAACAAAAATATAACATTAATTATAAAGGGTGATTCTTTTGAGGTTAGGATTTTCATGCATTAGTATTTGACAGATCACGTGGGATTTCAGACATGGTGTCAAAGAGAAAGATGCTCAGTATGCTTTGACATTTCATCATGAATAGACTTACTAACGAGCAACGCTTGCAAATCATTGAATTTTATTACCAAAATCAGTGGCAGAAAATCCGCTTTTTTATCGACAAATTTTGTTCAGCGATGAGGCTCATTTCTGGTTGAATGGCTACGTAAATAAGCAAAATTGCCGCATTTGGAGTGAAGAGCAACCAGAAGCCGTTCAAGAACTGCCCATGCATCCCGAAAAATGCACTGTTTGGTGTGGTTTGTACGCTGGTGGAATCATTGGACCGTATTTTTTCAAAGATGCTGTTGGACGCAACGTTACGGTGAATGGCGATCGCTATCGTTCGATGCTAACAAACTTTTTGTTGCCAAAAATGGAAGAACTGAACTTGGTTGACATGTGGTTTCAACAAGATGGCGCTACATGCCACACAGCTCGCGATTCTATGGCCATTTTGAGGGAAAACTTCGGAGAACAATTCATCTCAAGAAATGGACCGGTAAGTTGGCCACCAAGATCATGCGATTTGACGCCTTTAGACTATTTTTTGTGGGGCTACGTCAAGTCTAAAGTCTACAGAAATAAGCCAGCAACTATTCCAGCTTTGGAAGACAACATTTCCGAAGAAATTCGGGCTATTCCGGCCGAAATTCTCGAAAAAGTTGCCCAAAATTGGACTTTCTGAATGGACCACCTAAGACGCAGCCGCGGTCAACATTTAAATGAAATTATCTTCAAAAAGTAAATGTCATGGACCAATCTAACGTTTCAAATAAATAACCGATGAGATTTTGCAAATTTTATGCGTTTTTTTTTTTAAAAGTTATCAAGCTCTTAACAAATCACCCTTTATTTACATTTTACAAAGTAATAGACTTTCTCCTTACAATGCTCATGTCTAACTGATTTATTATCTTAATTGTGTTTGCGATTTTGTATTAGATTTCTGTAAATCTGTGCACAGTGGTCTGTGTCGGCTTTGAAGTTCGTGCGTTCCTCAAGGGTAGTATTTATTATATGTAGCATCTCCAATGTATATCTTCTCCTAGTATTCTCTTCCATCGTCAGTATTTCAACATTTTTGAAGTTTGGTATGTGTCCTGTGGTTTTGCAATGTGCTGCAAGGGCCGTTTTTTGTTCTAAGGGCTTGTCTTTCATCTTTTGGTCGGATTTGTGGGCAGAAAGTCTTGTTTTTAATTGGGTTTTAGTGGTGCCAACATAAGCCATCGGACATGGATTGTTTTCGTCCCCATCGCATTTTATTTTATATACTACACATACTACAAATAAAATGCGATGGGGACGAAAACAATCCATGTCCGATAGCTTATGTTGGCACCACTAAAACCCAATTAAAAACAAGACTTTCTGCCCACAAATCCGACCAAAAGATGAAAGACAAGCCCTTAGAACAAAAAACGGCCCTTGCAGCACATTGCAAAACCACAGGACACATACCAAACTTCAAAAATGTTGAAATACTGACGATGCACAGAGGGTTGAAATCCATCAAAAGTGGCGATTAATTCAAAAGATGAAGTTTAACTTTAATAACCGTATTTGGTACCGGGTGAAAGAAGATAAATTTCTACATCACTACTTGCCAAAATAAAAGTTCTTAGTTGTTTACTTTATTTGCAGTGTGTCTTCAAATTTCAATAATTATTCTTATTTTTGCGCGCATTGGTTAAAAGTGAAAATTTGCATATTTCCAGTGATAATTTTTTTAATTAAGACTTCTAAAAGTGAAAATTTTATAATGGAGCCGTCTACTTCAGGTATTTGAGCATATGATAAATATTTGTTTGTTTAGATAAATGTTTTGGAAATATTGAAAAAAAAATATAAGGAAATTGCTCCAAAAATGAGATATTTTTGATGTTTGTATTGGATTTCAACTGAATTATCGGTGAAACTTGGTAAAACTGCTTATATTTTCTTAAAATATGAAGTTTAAGCTTATAAATTCCAAAACAACTTTTTGCCTTTTTGTTGCATTTTTTGACTTAATTATCGGTGAAACTTGGTAAAACTGCTTATATTTTCTTAAAATATGAAGTTTAAGCTTATAAATTCCAAAACAACTTTTTGCCTTTTTGTTGCATTTTTTGACTTATTAAAGAATTTGTAAAATAACTCCAGTCGCTAAAAATATATATGAAAAAATAAAACAAACAAAAAATCACTTTGACCTTATTATTTTTTGTCTTTATATTCCGTTTAGTATTTGTTATTATAGCTACTGAGTGTGCAGTTTATTAGAGATGGGTGCGTGAGTAATTTTAAATCACGCGCACTCACGAAAAAAATAATTAATTCCAAATTACTTACAAAGCTTCGTTTGAAAATCTGAATAATTTGAAAAAATTATATTTTACACACGTACACTGTTTTGAAAAATAAATTTGATCACGCTTCCATCTCTATTTAGTTTAGTTTTTCATTTGTACCCTACATGATAAATGTTGGTCATGTACATACGTGCGAACATACGAGTACTGTTGTCATCTTGGTTTAAGCTGATGATGTTCCATCTACCAATGTATTGATAATTAATTGGTAAGAATTTAATACGTATGGTATTTAAGATTCGGTACTGCCACGTTCATTTATTTTTATTATTGACTGTCAAGGTTTGTTTAATGTGATGTTATTTATTGAAAGTGTTGTGTGTTTGTAAATTATTCGGTACAAGGGAAAACTAATAGTATTTTGCAAATTTTAAACGACTGAAAATTCGACTAATTTCAGGAACAAGTCCCAAAACAAGTTTTATTTCTCGCCATGAGTTACATAACATTATGAAGAATTCGGAACAAAAATCACTTCAAGATCTTTAATCTTCTGAGGTGAGAAATTAATTTTATAATGGTTGTGAAGTAAATGATGATTATGAATACTTTTAAAATTAATGAAATGAAGTAAATAAAAAAAACGGTACAATTATATTTTTTTTTAATTATTTTTTTCCTGTAATGGTTGTTTGTTTTATTTTTATAGTATGTTTTTTTTATGAATATTGATCAATAAGATATAATAATATTTTCTAATGTATTTTTTTTAAATATGTGTAATTACGGAATTTGAAGAAAAAAATCGGATTTTAATTTAAAATTTTGGGTATATAAATACAGATTAAATATTTATTAATTTTTATTTTTTAAAAACTTTTTTTTTCTAAAAGCAGTATGCTCTAATTTTCAATTGAATTTCCTAATTTATCGATTTTTTTTAAAGTTACAGCGAAAATTGTGATATAAGACCACTTTTTCCAAAATACAAAAAAGGCCATAAAAAATTAAAACAACAATTTAAAATTTTTTTTTTGTTTCTTGTTATGCCTTTTTATGCATTTATGAATATCCATCAATAAAAAATAACAATATTTTAAAATTACGGCTTTCCTGAATTAATCGCCACTTTGCCTACCGCTCAACCCACTGTGCGATGGAAGAGAATACTAGGAGAAGATATACATTGGAGATGCTACATATAATAAATACTCCCCTTGAGGAACGCATGAACTTCAAAGCCGACACAGACCACTGTGCACAGATTTACAGAAATCTAATACAAAATCGCAAACACAATTAAGATAATAAATCAGTTAGACATGAGCATTGTAAGGAGAAAGTCTATTACTTTGTAAAATGTGAATATAATTAATGTTATATTTTTGTTTCAAAACGTTGTTAAAGTTAATATTGTAAAATATTTAAATTATTACAATTTATAGATAATATCTCGCTGAAGATGATCGCCGATGGTGTATCGAAATATCCGAGAATAGCAATATTTCAATAAAAAGTAATGAAAAACATTAACACCATAATTTTTCATTAGTCCATGACCTCAAGCCAAACAAATAATCCCAAAATTGTAAAATTCCAAAGGTCAACTAACAAAACTAAAAAGGCGTGTATAGATTTGTATCTGGCGTTTTCTTTTCAATGGCTCTATTAACCATGTTCCTTAATCTATATCTGTCCATAAAGCTCGAATAATAATTGTATAATTAGATATAATGCATTTGGACGTCAATTGCCTGTTTCGGTATCAGGCTAACATGCTAACATGTAATATAATAAAAAAATTTATTTCTATAGAAAATTTTCTCAAAATTTTATTTCAACAGGAAATATTGTCAAAATTTTATTTCTATAGAAAATTTTGCTAAGATTTTATTTCTATAAAAAATTTTGTCAAAATTTTATTTCTATAGAAAATTTTATCAACATTTTATTTCTATAGAAAATTTTACTTCTATAGAATAAACATTTTCTATGTTGTCAAAATTTTATTTCTATAGAAAATGTTGTCAAAATTTTATTGCTATAGAAAATGTTGTCAACATTTTATTTCTATAGAAAATTTTCTCAAAATTTTATTTCAATACGAAATATTGTCAAAATTTTATTTCTTTAGAAAATTTTTGCTCAAAATTTTTTTTCTATAGAAGATTTTGTCAAAATTTTATTTCTATAGAAAATTTTGCTAAGATTTTATTTCTATAGAAAATTTTGTCAACATTTTATTTCTATAGAAAATTTTATCAACATTTTATTTCTATAGAAAATTTGGTCTAAATTTTATTTCTGTAGAAAATTTTGTGAAAATATTATTTTGATTTTTGCAAAATCTACCAAAACATCAAGAATTCTACCAATCTACCAAACAGTAAAAAATCTATAATTTTTGGTAGAATTCTACCATCTGTGGCAGCCTTCGTTACAAACCGTTCAACAACAGCTATCAGATGAGCCCATGTAATGATACAAAATCGAATTTTTTTAAAGACGATTTTTTGTAGGCAATTGGAACACTTTTCTCAAATACAAAAGAAAATTTAATTTTTGAACGCCGAAAGCCTTTGGAATCCTCCAATGTCTATGTAGAGAATTTAAAATATAATGGTGATAAATACATGTGAATTGGAATGAGACTTAAGTCCTAAGTCACGCATTGCTGGATATAAGCATCACCAGTTGAGTCGCACTTGTCTTAAATGTCCACTATTGTTTACAAAACATTGATAAGAGATTGGTGCCAACCTTCATGAAAAATGATATTGAAAAGTTTTTAGTACAATGGAAATAATCAACAAAAAACTTATTCCAATTTTAGGTCGCTTTCACACGTTATACTCTCCACAATGTCTGACTTGAACAATTTAGGAATTACTTCATTATTTCAGCAAGTACCACAATAAAATCATGATAATTTTTATGGCAAGTAGGCACGTTAACCATTTTATCCAGGTAGATCTCTTTCATAAGTAAAAAGAAAAGGGCCTTCAGCAAAGTTAAAAAGTGCCTTTTGACTTAAAGAAATACGTTTTTGAAAACTGTTTCAATACAATTTCAAAAATGCTAGTTATTATCCCTGATGTACAGACATACATGCATATGTAAAACTATCCATATTTCGCATCAATTGCAAGACACCAACTGATGTATTTGCAGACATTTTTCAATGAATTTGTATATATAACAACAAGAGATGAACGAGCGTCAACAAAACTTGTCAAATCACCAAGAACCTGTAGGTGGCTCGTACTAGACAGGTGTTAGGGAACCACCGTGGTGCAATGGTTAGCATGCCCGCCTTGCATACACAAGGTCGTTGGTTCGATTCCTGCTTCGACCGAACACCAAAAAGTTTTTCAGCGGTGGATTATCCCACCTCAGTAATGCTGGTGACATTTCTGAGGGTTTCAAAGCTTCTCTAAGTGGTTTCACTGCAATGTGGAACGCCGTTCGGACTCGGCTATAAAAAGGAGGTCCCTTGTCATTGAGCTTAACATGGAATCGGGCAGCACTCAGTGATAAGAGAGAAGTTCACCAAGGTGGTATCACAATGGACTGAATAGTCTAAGTGAGCCTGATACATCGGGCTACCACCTAACCTAACCTAACCTAACAAAACTTATCAAATCACCAAGAACCTGTAGGTGGCTCGTACTAGACAGGTGTCTTCAAAGAAAATTGCAAAAGGCTTTTTAAAAATTAATTTGGGAACATTTCTTTAAATTTTAAAGGAGACTATTTTTACAATTGCAGTTACTTGGTATGATATTTTCCTAATACAAAAGTTACATGCGTTTTTTACTTACATTCGTTCGATCAGGCCGGTTTCATCTAATGCATTTGGAAGATCCCGTTTATTTCCCAATACGAGAACGGGTATACCTGCTAATTGAGGTTTATCTAATAGAGAGTGTAATTCGTTGCGTGATGCTTCCATTTTATCCAAATCTGCTGCATCTACCATGTACCTGTAAAAACATAGCCAACATTTTAATGCTTTCAGAAAAAATCTCAAATGTCCAAGATATTATTATTATTACACTATTGCATTAACGCCACGGCAATATCTTTCCCACATGGAACGGAATCTGGGCTGACCACCAATATCCCAAACTTTAATTGTAACATTACCCTTGGTAATGCGACGCATGTTGAAACCTACTGTAGGAATCATGTCTTCTGTGAATTGACCAGACTGAAAGAAACAAAAGGGGAAAAAATAATTTTTATCAAGGAACGGCCAAGAAATTTATCATTATAATATGCACATGGCAGTGGTTGCAATTTTGTATGGTGGGGTAATAGTGGAAATTTTGCTGTTTGTCTTAAACTTTTGCTTCGTCATCATCGAGATTTATTAACTACACAAAAAATACTCATTTTAAATTAAAGAAGTTTACTGATAAGACAGAGATGATGTAACCATATTCTTGGTTAGTCTTTGTTTTTAAGTTCAATGACATTTAGTAACGTAATATTTCAAAGCAAGCAATTACATATATTACATATACCGTCTGTCTTCATATCCTAGGTTAGGTTAGTTATAGTGGCAGCCCTTTATTTCAGACTCACTTAGACTTTTCAGTCCATTGTCTATTATCACTGAGAATTGTCCGATTCCAAGTTTACCTCAAGGGAGCTCTTTTTTGCCGAAATCGAACGGCGTTTCACATTACGGTCAAACTACTTAGAAAAGCTTTGAAACAATCAGAAATATCACAAACAGTAGTGAGGGGGAATAAACCACCGCTGAAAATGCTTTTTGGTATTCGGTCGAAACTGGTCATATCCCCATGTGAACCTATTGCTAAATTTTGTCTAAAATTTATTTCTATCGACAATTTTGTCTAAAATTTTTTTCTGTTGAATATTTTGTCGAAATTATATGTCTATAGAAAATTTTATCTAAATTTTTGTTATATAGAAAATTTTATTTCTGTAGAAAATCTTCGTTAGAGAGGAATATTTTGCAAAATCTACCAAAATATCATGAATTTTACCAATCTACCAAACAATATAAAATCTACCATTTTTGGTAGAATTCTACCAACTGTGGCAGAATTGTTGCTATACAATTCTGGTTCCTATACAAAAATGCTGTGTACCGTCTGTATCGAACATTTTCTATCGAAAATTTTGTCAAAATGTTATTTCTATCGAAAATTTTATTTCTATCGAAAATTTTGGCTAAATTTTATTTCCTTCCGAAAATTTTTGCAAAATTTTATTTCTATCGAAAATTTTGTCAAAAATTTAATTCTATCGCACATTTTGCTAACATTTTATTTCTATACAGAAAAAAAATTAAGAAATATTCAATTAAAAATTTAATTTATTCAACAATTTTTTAATTGAAACAAAAGTCAATCACACAAATTTATAGAATGAATTAATTTTTTAATTGGTTCAATTAATTTTTTAATTGGTTCAATTAATTTTTTAATTGACTGCCAATTAACTTTTTAATTGATATTATCATTTCTGTGATTGAAGACATTTCAATTAAAAAATTAATTGGATCAATTAATTTCGTGATTGAATTAGAAAAAAATTTTTTTTGTATATCGAAAATTTTTGCAAAATTTTCTTTCTATCGAAAATTTTGTCAAAATTGTATTTCTATAGAAAATTTTGTCGAAATTGTATTTCTATAGAAAATGTTGTCAAAAATTTATTTCTATAGAAAATTTTGCCAATTTTTTTTCGGTATAAAACTGCTTAGAAAAGCTTTGAAACACTCAGAAAGGTCACAAACAGTAGTGAGGGGGGATAAACCACCGCTGAATAAAATTTTTTGGTGTTCGGTCGAAACTGGTCATATCCTATTGCTAAATTTTGTCAAAAATTTATTTCTATCGAAAATTTTGTCGAAAATATATTTCTATAGAAAATATTGTCAAAAATTTATTTCTATAGAAAAATTTGCCAAAATTTTATTTCTGTATAAAATTTGTGAAGTAACTCTTAGTTAGAGAGAAATATTTTGCAAAATCTACCAAAATATCATGAATTTTACCAATCTACCAAACAGTATAAAATCTCTCATTTTTGGTAGAATTCTACATAAATATCATGATTTTTACCAATCTTTCAAACAGTATAAAATCTACCAACTGTGACAGAATTGTTCCTATAAAATTCTGATTCCTATACAAAAATGGTTTGTACCGTCTGTATCGAACATTTTATTTCTATCGAAAATGTTGTCAAAATTTTATTTCTATCGAAAATTTTATCAACATTTTATTTCTATCGAAAATTTTGTCTAAATTTTCTTTCTATTTGTCAAAAATTTATTTCTATCGAAAATTTTATCAAAATCTTATTTCCTTCCGAAACTTTTTGCAAAATTTTATTTCTATCGAAAATGTTGTCAAAAATTTATTTCTATCGAAAATTTTGCTAACATTTTATTTCTATCGAAAATTTTTGCAAAATTTTATTTCTATCGACAATTTTGTCGAGATTGTATTTCTATAGAAATTTTGTCGAAATTGTATTTCTATAGAAAATGTTGTCAAAAATTTATTTCTATAGAAAATTTTGCCAAAATTTTATTTCTGTATAAAATTTGTGAAGTAACTCTTAGTTAGAGAGAAATATTTTGCAAAATATACCAAAATATCACGAATTTTACCAATCTACCAAACAGTATAAAATCTCCCATTTTTGGTAGAATTCTACCAACTATGGCAACAGTGGTTCCTATACAAAAACGATTTGTACCATCTGTATCGAACATTTTCTCAAATTTTTATTTCTATAGAAAGTTTTGTTAAAATTTTATTTCTATCGACAATTTTTGCAAAATTTTATGTCTATCGAAAGTTTTGTTTAATCTTTCTGAAGTTAAATTTGGAAATTGTAGCATTAGGTTTTAAATTTTTGATTTAATTTCTAAAAGGTATTTTATACTTTTTGGAAATTTTCAAAGAAATCGAATGAAAATATCGTCATTCAGACCTTAATTCTGTAAATGGATCATTTCGATTAGTATTTATATGGGATATATAAAAACAAATAAGAAAAATACGTTGTAAGAGGCGAAAATTTATGGTTTCATGCGTCCAAGACTGATGTTTCTATGGTCCAAATAGGGAGATTGCTCTATAATTTAATTTGACTTTATTCTGTAAATTTGAAACCTGAGGAGGACAATTTAACATAAATTGTAATAAAACCATAAATAAAAGCTTGAAATTGAGCAAATATGTTGGATAAGTTTATTGTTATATATGCTGCTAGAAAATTCAAAGATGCGGAACTGTCCGGCTACTCTAACTGAGAAAGATCCACACATGAGCAACTTCAATTGATCAATTCAAAACGGTTTTTGTAGATATTATAAAACAAAAGTAAGGTTCTAACTTTAATGAAATTTTCAAATGAGTAACGTAGGAATAGTTTCACAAATTGAGATATATGGTCAAACCTATTACACAAATATATATATAGATTTACTCTTTTAAATGCTTTACATACCAACCATTGTACCAGCATATACTTCAATACAGTATAGGAAATTGAGCATTATCAGGGCGTGTTCCAAACGGTCTCTAATAAATTGAGGTAATATAAAATCTGTGTTGCACAGTTGCAATCCTAGAATCGTACTGGACAGCACAGTATTGATATGTAAATCGAATGATAATGTGTCATCAATGACCACTCCCAAACATACTGTGAACAATTTTGATTACAGCCCTATCATATATCAAGTGCAAATTTGATTCATTGTTTGGGGAGAACATCATGCTCTTTGTCTTTGCACTATTGACGCTAAAACGATTTACGGACATCCCAAAGAACTCATAGTACAATCGATCTTGGACTGCAAAAAATTTAGGTTCCTAGGCGTAAGATGTACACAAACAAGTCGTTCAAAAATAGTATAAAAGGCAGATATCTTAATGCATATCTTTGCGGGTCTCTACTTTTGACGGGAACGGATTCGATGATATACCTTTAATGCAGACGGATTGTTATCTATCAGTGAGTTAGGAAAGCAGAAAGTTTACAAGAACTCATATTGAATCCATAAAGGTTAAAAAGCTTAACAATTAGACCATAATAACCCACCATATATATCGAAGTCCAATGATACAAAGAGGGAGGGGATGTTATGATATTCTAGGCATTTCCGAATATGGCCACTTAGAGCCAAGAGTAAAATAAGTTATAAAGAAACATTGGTCGATATACTAAAGTACATTGGGTATTAATCCTTTTTAAAATACCTTTAGGTGTGAAATTTCAAGCAAATCGGACAAAAGTGGGGCTTTCATGTCATCAAGGGAGATCGGACTAAATCAAAACAAGGGACTACATATTATTACTATATTTTGTCTAACTTATTGGGCAGGAAGATTAAGGGAATTGATACTATTAAGTTACTGAAAAGAAAATACCAGATACCAATCTCGAAAGCCCGACTATACATATGTTTCAGTTTTGGCTAGTACGCATTTCCATAGTCTTTAGTGAGATCTGGCCGGGTGAGATGATTCAATTTGGGCCTTTTATGTTAATTCCTTTTGAAAATTACACACCATAATTATTCTTCCAAAATTGAACCATTTTTTCACCATCATATTTTCGTACAACTACAATCTCTTAATCTTATTTTTTTACGATATATACCAAATTTCGCACAGCTCCTTAGGAACCTTACATACATCTAGATTTCAAGTTTTACCACAGCTCTATTTAGGGGCTTATAATACGTCCAGATTTTCAATTCCATGATAATAGAATATATATAGCGGCTATATGCTCAATATGAAATATCGGTGGTGGGTCGGTTCATATGGGAGCTATATCAAAACATATCATTCTCGAACTTGACCTGTATGCAAACCTCCATCACTATAAATAAATATAACATATATGAAAGAATTTCCCCCATTTCATTTTCAGTTCAATGGTAAGGAACGATTTACCTATAGCAGCTCAAAAAGTCAGATATGCTACATACTATATTGAATTAAAATATTCTGAACCCATAGCCATCGATATCCATCGCACAACATGGTCTAAAGAATTTATTGGTGTATTCCAAACTTAATCGAAATGTCCTTAGACATGTTTCTTTCCCGTATTATATCCAATTCAAGTTACTGTAAAGTAAACGCTAGACAATTCCTACATGCAATTGGATCACTGACTTGGTATTGTACAATTCCTGCAAGCAAATCAATTTTTTACAATAAGGAATAAATAATACTCTCTCCAAGAAAACCGAGAAGAACAAAAATGTATGCCTGTATTCATAATTTATTGAAAGCTTATGGATGGAATTTGTATGGTAATAGTAGGTTTAAAATTTACGTTAACTTTTATGAATATGGGGGTTAAATTTAAAATTTTTTTTTTTAAAACAAATGTTGAAATGATTATGCATAGACATAAAGTCGGTAAAAGACTACAAATTTGCAACATTTTGATATTAGTTAAAATCTGAAATCATCGCAAAACACACTCCCGATAATTTTGGAAGAATTCTGGAATTTTGATTTTAATTTTCAAGGCCTAGAAAACATACGTTTGAAATTCAGAAAATATAGTTGGAATTACTCTCTACATAAGAAAGGAGTTTCTGTTACTTATACTCCCTTCTCCCTAATTCTTAGGGATTCTGTTTCACCATTTTCGGCTTTCTTTGTCTGTTATGCTCTCTTTTTGTTGTATCATATGTTCATATGTTAAACACTAATAAAAAAAGAAAACCACCCTCAACGCCTTCCCCAAAGTATAACTTTTCTTAGTTCATCGATATATGACGTTTGGTTTGGTAACATTTCTGGATAACAGGAACGGGGTGGGAGAGAGAGGTGGGATAGAAAGACCAAACCATACGTCGTTTCTAAATAATGATGATGATGATTGTCCGATTAAAATATGTATGTGTGCAAAATTGTTGGTCTTTATCGCAGCAACCAGGCACCCTAGTAAATACTCACAGCTATCACATTAACAAAAGTTGTCTTTCCCGAATACTGCAAACCGACTAGTGTTAATTCCATTTCCTCTTTCCAGAAAATGCTCTTGAACCAATCCAATATTCTGTTAATTAAAGCCAGCATATTTGCAAATTTTTTTGAGATTTTTATATTAATTTTTCAATGTTTAAAGTGCTATTTGACTCTTGTTTAACAATTTGACGCCCAAATAAAAAATATATTTTCTTCTTTGAGAGAACACACTCACTTCGATATTAAAATTGTAATCGATAATTTGAATGACATTTCGATTAGTACTGTCTCTCTCTCTGTACTCGATAATCGTACAAGTGTTATGACAGTTACATAGCAACTTCAATTCAACTAGAATTCTAATGTACTGTTTAATATCATGACAACAGATGATTTATTGTACAAATTTTAGAGGTTTTAATACAAATCACTGGCAAGTAAAATTTTCAACACGAAATTAAAAAAAATCGCAACAGAAAAAGAATTTTAAGGTGTCCGACGTGGAGCTACATCAAATTCTGGATTTTTTAAGTACAATATTTGTTTGAATTTTAGAGGAATCTTACACTTCTCTGAAGAAGCTTGCCCACCTTGTGTACAAACTATCGTGGGTTCAATCCTAGTTTCGACCGAACAATTCAGTCAAATTGGCTAAAATTTGTGGTGTCTAGATGTCAAATCGGAAGATCGCTCTATATGGGGATATACGGGAGCCACAGTGGTAATGGTTAGCATGCCCGCTTTGCATACACAAGGTCGTGGGTTCGATTCCTGCCTCGACCGAACACCAAAAAGTTTTTCAGCGGTGGATTATCCCACCTCAGTAATGCTGGTAACATTTCTGAGGGTTTCAAAGCTTCTCAAAGTGGTGGAACGCCGTTCGGACTCGGCTATAAAAATGAGGTCCCTCGTCATTGAGCATAACATGGAATCGGGCAGCACCCAGTGATAAGAGAGAAGTTCATCAATGTGGTATCACAAGAATACTCTAAGTGAGCCTGATACATCGGGCTGCCGCCTAACCTATGGGGATATACCAAAACATGGACCGAAATAAACCAAATTCGGCACACATCTTTTTTGGACACAAATACCTATAAATTTCCAAATCGGTACAAATTTGCGGTGTCAAGAAGCCCAAGAAATCAAATCAAAATATACGTCTGTAAGGAGGGCCACAAACGTGGACCTATACGGACCATATCTGATAAAAAAATGGCGGTGTATTGACCTACTTTCAGACAAAGAATCTGTGCCAAATTTTATAATAATATCTCCTATTGTTGAAAGTTGAAGACGAAAATAAATCTGTAAAAGCAGAATAAAATTATAAATTTTGTGGAAAATTTTATTATAGCTTGATGCGGTATGGTCCAAAGTAAATATTGAAAGTGTTTTCAAAATGAATTGTTAAAGAAAAGTTACCGTGAAAAATGGCCAATTTAGCGTGATAAGGTCCAAAATTTTTTGGTGTTTGAGCAAAACAATATTGCAGTTTTTTGTCTGCTGAAAAACAGCAGTCAGTTGTTCTATGCTTTGGTACATCAGCTGGTATCCGGATCACGAAACTCTGCGACTAGGATGTGATGTGTCCAGAGTGAACTTAGGGTGAGTGGGTTTAACTGGGCAAGTAAAAAGGTGGCGCGTGTCATGTGGGCGTAGTGGGCGTTGTGGGACACACGTCAGATACGCTGCTATCAATAACGGAAAGTTAGGAATTTGGTCTGCCACCGAAGTCTCTCTACTCCGGTACTACGGGCGGAACTTCGAGACCAGGCTTAACCTGGTAGCTTCTCTCCGCTTCAGCTACAGTATCCTCAAAAATCCTATTCAAACCTGTCTGATTCTGAGGATCTCTTATGTAACGCTGAATCACGCGCTCTAGAAGGTAAAGTTCAACCCCTACATTCTTGGGTGGTGGTTGTCTATCCACAATATGGGGATTTATGGGGATGTTTTGACAACATGCAATCGTTTCTACGCATAAGTATTGGTCTTTACATAAGGGCGATCCAGAGGTGTACTGCAGAGTAGAGCTCGACCGAAACGGGGTTTTATGGCCGAAGCTGAAGCCGACAAAAGCAAAAAAAAAAAAACAATAATCGGCTGACATACAAACTCGATCTTCGTTCGGAAAAAGACATCCCTTTGCACTGAACAATTGTTTGCTAACCAGCTTGTCGGTGGAGCGTTTAAATATTTTATTGCCATTGCTCTTAAATATTGAAAAGGAGACGAATTCTTCTAATATTCAAATGTGTTACTGTTACGTAGAATAGTATTCGATTAAAATTTAATTCATCTGATTTGAAAACTTCTATTAACTTTTTAATTGATTCAGTTTGAAATTTAATTGATGTTGATTGAAAAAAAAACAATTATTTTTTTAATTGATTCGATTTATTATTTAATAAAACTTCATTCCAATTTCCAATTAAGTTTTTAAATAAATCAGATAAAGAATTAATTCAGTTTTGCAATCGACATCGAAAATTTTTTTAAATTAAATTGGAACAATTAATTGTTTAATAAAAACCTCGAAAAGTTTCACTCATTTCCTTAACTAACTTTGTGTTTTTAGATTTATTAAAAATATTTTTGTGGGTTTTTTTAAATTCAATTACTTTCTTAATTGACTTTGTGTTTTTATTTTAATTAAAAAATTATTGTATCAATACATTTTTTATTGAAAACAAGTATATACAGCACTAACTTCGGCCGGGCCGAATCTTAAATACCCACCACCATGAACCAAATATTAGGGTTTCCTTTGAAATTTCAGGAGGGCTTGAGGGCACTTCCCGAAGATAAATTTAAAGATTTCTCCTATGAGGACTATATCAGATTCTAGATTTATAAGAACCATTTTTGTTTGAGTTTTAGAGGAATCATTAACATCTCTTGTAAGTGCGCAAGAAAATTATAAAATAACATCTTGATTTGAAATCTTAAATCTGTAGAAGTAAAATCTGGAAATTTTACATTGAGTTTCATGATCAGTGCGCCTTCTACACCCTCAAGAAGTGAAGTCGGTCTATATGGAGGCATTACCAAATGGACCGATAAAAACTTAATCCGATACACGTTTTTGTGAGCCTAAAATACCAGAATATTTACAATTTCAGGCAAACCACTACGGTTTCTAGAAACCCAAGGAGTTAAATCGGGAGATCGTTCTTATGGGGCTATACTAAAATATGGACCGATACTCACCGTTTTCGGCACACCTCTTTATGACCCGAAAATACCTCTAGATTTCCACTTTCAGGTAAATTGAATAAAAACTGCGGTTTCTATAAGCCCAAGAAGTAAAATCGGGAGATCGGTCTATATGGGGGCTATACCAAAATATGGACCGATACTCACAATTTTTGGCAAACGTATTTGTGGTCCTACAATACCTCTAGATTTCCAATTTCAGGTAAATTGAATAAAAACTGCGGTTTCTATAAGCCCAAGAAGTGAAATCGGGAGATCGGTCTATATGGGGGCTATACCAAAACATGGACCGATACTCACCATTTTTGGTACACCTCTTTATGGTCATAAAATACCTCTAGATTTCAAATTTCCGGCAAATTGGATAAAAACTACGATTTCTATAAGCCCAAGATGTTTTGGAGTAGCCCCCTTATAGACTGATCTCCTGATTTTACTTCATGGGCTTCTAGAAACCGTAGTTTTTATCCGATTTGTCTGAAATTGGAAATCTAGAGGTATTTTAGTAATGCAAATATGTATGCCAAAAATGGTGCCTATCGGTCCATGTTTTGGTATAGCCCCCATATAGACCGATCTCCCGATTTTATTTCTTGGGCTTCTAGAAACTGTAGTTTTTATCCGATTTGTTTGAAACTGGTAATCTAGAGGTATTTTAGACCACATGTATCGGTCCATGTTTTGGTATAGCCCCCTTATAGACCTATCCCCTGATTTTACTTCTTGAGCTTCTAGAAACCGTAGTTTTTATCCGATTTGGATATCTAGAGGTATTTTGGGTCCAAATAAACCATTGAAATATGCCATCGAACTTTATACCCACGTTTTGTTCATAAAATGTTTGAGATAAACTTAAAAAATGTAAGATTTCATTAAGCTGTGGAAATTTAAAAAAAAAATATAAAATTTAACTAGAAACAAATAATTTTTTTCCAATAAAAATAATTTAAATTCAGCGATAGATTAACTATGGATTCATGGTGGTGGGTATTTAATGTTGTTGTTGTTGTAACAGTTTTTTATGTAGTTTCATCCATTTTGTTCTATGCTTGTGTAGTTCAGCTGGTAGACAGATCAAGGAACTCTGCGACAAGGATGGGGTGTGTCCAGAGTGATCTGGTAGTGAGACGGGTAGGCTTAGTTGGGCAAGCAAAAAGGTGACGAGTGTCATGTGGCCCTTGATTACAGATGGGACACACGTGAGCTACGCTGCTATCAATCACAGATAAGTATGAATTGAGGCGGCTGCACTTGCCTGATCTTAGTTGGGCCAAAATAACCTTTGTCTGTTGTGGGAGGTCTCACTCCTCCGGTACTATGGGCGGCGGTCGGACTCCGAGAACAGGATTAACCTTGTAGCTTCTCACCGCTTCAGCTACAGTATCCTCATGAATCCTGTTCAGACCTGTCTGGTATGCTGCCTGATCTAGAGGCTCTCTTTTGTAACGCTGGATCTCGGGCTCTAGCAGGTGAAGATCAACCCTTACATTCCTGGGTGGAGGTTGTCTATCCACAAGATGGTGATTCGGATCAAAGACAATAAACTTGAGGAAGATAGGAAATTGGCTTGCGTCATACCAAATGTTGCATTTACCATGTGTTCCATACATGTTTGTAATTTTTTATTTGTTTTTCGTTTTTATTTTTTAAATGAAAAACTTAATTTTCTTAATGAAACACTGTTAAATTTGAGGCAACAACAAAAAAATTACATTTTCCCCTTTATGGAAATTTATTTCGTGTACTTAATTTCTTTTTATTTGCATTTTAATGCTATGTCAATACTTGTCGTATACGCGTTTGGTTCGAGTATGAAACTAACACGGTAAATGGTTTGATCTCCTCAGTAGCCAATTTCCTATCTTCCTAGAGTTTATTGTCTTTGATTCGGATGACAACTTCGATGGCAACCCAAGAGGTACTGATTTGACAACATGTAGTTGTGTCGACGCACTGGGATGATCTTGGTCTCCGCATAAAGGTGATCCAGGGGTGTACTGCGGAGACATCCTGTTGTGGTTCTAAGGGCAGCGTTCTGACAGGTCTGTATGTTATTCCACTGCGTATCGCTCGTTTGAGGTGTCCACACTGGCGCTGCATTGTTTACCACTGACCGGCCAATTGCCTTATATGTAGTTAACAAGGTTTCTTTGTCCGCACCCCAAGTGCTGCCGGCAAGCGACTTGAGGACCTTGTTTCTACCGCGGAGCTTATCACAAATTGCAGTGGCATGGGCGGACGACTTATAAAGGCTGACCCCGAGAATCTTGGGGTAATTTGTTGTCGGAATTGTTTCGCCATCGACTCTGACATTCAACTGCCTGCGTACTTCCGCCGTCCATGTAGTGAATAGTGTGCCTGAGGATTTGGTGGGAGATATCCTCAAATTTCTTGCAGTGAAATAACTGGTAAGATCAGCTAGGTAGACATTTAATCGATCGCAAATGTCATCAACAATGGGCCCGGATGCCATGATTGTGCAATCGTCCGCATAAGACACAATCTCGACGCCGTAAGGAGGGGGTGGAATCGAGGACAGGTAGAGGTTAAACAGTGCCGGAGATATCACCCCGCCCTGGGGAACTCCCTGTTTAACTCTAAGGGGTTTTGACTTCTTGTCCCTGAATTCCACGTACGACTGGCGTACACACATATAATTCAGAACCCAACGCTTCGTTCCTGCCGGTAGGAACGTGTTCTCGGTGTCCTCGAATGGCATGTTGACCGTATCGAACGCTTTCGATAGGTCAAGCGCCACGAGGACCGTCCTATGACACGGCTTGGGCTGGTTAAGTCCCCTATTGATATGTGTCGAAATGGCATGTAAGGCTGTCGTCGTACTGTGTACCTTACGGAATCCTTGTTGATGGTGGGCAGCTGGAAAATTCTCCACAAGGCTGGGGAGGAGTAGTGCTTCAAGTGTCTTGGCTACTGGCGAGAGAAGGGATATCGGTCTGTACGATTCACCTTTACTCGAATCTTTGCCTGGCTTTAGTAGTTGAATCACTCTTCCCATCTTCCAGACATCGGGTATAATGAGTGATTCCAAGCACAAATTGAGGAGTCTGGTCAGGTACTCAACTCCAAGTATTCCCAGATGCTTCAGCATTAGCATTGAAATTCCTTCGGGGCCCAGCGCCTTAGATGGTTTCGCGCTATTGATGACATTGGTAACTTCGGCTGCGGTAAATTGTGGTGTATCGTCGGCTCGGAGACCGCGTATGCGACGAGTGGCTCTCCTTTTCGCTCTATCATTCTCGGGATGCTCGACAAACTGTCGGTTGAAATATTTGTTGCATCTCTTCGGATCAGTCACAGTCACGTCGCCAAAGGTGACTGAAATCCCACCATCGAGAGGGCTCTCACTGTTGACCACAATTTACCAGTTCCTGTGCCTAAGTTACATTGCTTCAGGTGCTCTAACCAAGTTTTCCTCTTGTGCTCGTCGACTATCTCACTAATCTCTAGATTTAGTTCTCTGATTCTAGGATCAGCAGGGTTAGCACGACGGCGTTCATCACGCTTGTCTGCGAGTCCCGCCGCTTCGGCTGGGAAGTTGGGCCTCACTTGGGCAATTCGACCAGCGGGTATGAAGCGAGCGGCTGCTGCGTTGATGATGTCCCGGAACGCCCTCTGGGCAACATGAACATGAGAGGGGGACGGGAGCTCATTGAAGCGGCGATCGGTGTATTCTCTGAAGCCTTCCCAGTTGGCTTTCTGTTGATTGATAAACGTCCGGCGTTCAGAGGTTATGAAATCGGAGGGTCGGTTAATGGTGAGAATTATGGGGAGGTGGTCCGATCCCAAAGATATGACGACGCTAAAGATAAATCTGGCGAACTGCTGCAGTCACCCATAATTCTCGTGGGGGCCTCTTCGTTCACCGTGCAAAATGTGGAGTCTTCTATCTGCTCTGCCAAAGCTATGCCTCTCGTATACGTGTCACTAGTGTCTGGCACAAGCGGGATAGGTCTATACTGCACGGAACGGTGTAATATGAAAGCCAGGCCACCACCTCCACTTCTTGTGCGATCCTTTCGAAGCACATTGTATCCATCACAATGGCGTAGGCTGCAGGTGGAATTCAGCTCAGTCTCCTGGATCGCCGCGACCCTTATCCTTTTCCGATTCATAAAGTCCACGATTTCGCTAATCTTACCTCGGAGCCCGTTGCAATTAAATTGCAAAAACGATGCACTATCAGGAACTGGAACAACAATATTGGGTGTAAGATGCTGCGGCGGAGAATATTGTTGTACGGGAGATGTCGGGGGGGTCACATAGTCAGACGACCCACTACTGCTATCGCTGGCACAGCAACCTGCCACGTGGTCAGTATGACTATACTCCCGCAGCGATGTTAAGCCGGAGCAGTTCCGGTAATGCACCCACTCCAAGTAACGGTTACACCTGACCGAAACCGAACGGTGGTGGATCAGGTTTCGGCAGATTGAACAATACCATGGTCCGGGGTTCTCCTCTATCCCGGCTCGGACCAACAGCAAACGGAGAAGGCTCCCCGGGATGCACCTTCTCCAACACAAAAAGACGGACGAAACAACACGTACACTGATGTGGCAGCCGCTGGCCAATGGATGGGGTCCATCGGGTCAATCCGGTACAGAGAACCCGCCGCCGTGGGATTGGTGGGTATTTAATATTCGGCCCGGCCGAACTTAAGTCCCCCATTCTCATGAAGTTCCGTTAGTGGTGTGTAAGCTAACGAATTTTTAAACCGCACTATGAACATATGTGTCATCCTGCCTATATATTCCATATGCCGGTTAGGAACGTAACTGCTAAAAATCTTTCAGTTAAAATTAATCGGAGAGAAATTTTTGCAATTTACTTTATATTAACTGACAGTTAAAGCCTAACGGAGCTATTTTACCCTATTCCTCTTTACAAACCCATAAATTCATAAAATAAACCAATTGTAGTTTTTCCAATATACTTTTTTTAAGAATTCTTATTCATATATTTTATTAGTTAGTATTAATAGTTATTTCGTAATAATAGTAGTAGTTATAGTAGTTGTTGTTGTTGTTGCTGTTCTTATTTGTTGTTATCGTTCTCATTGTAATTATTAATATATAAATGTGGGGGGGGGGTCCTTAACAACTAAAATGACACAAAATAATTTGTTGCGATTACATTATTTTTTTTTATATCTTGATGAGGATTGATGTTTTTAGTGCAACTTTCTTTTTATAAGAACTTGCTGCTGAAATCGATTATGCAGCGGCTACTAATAATGTAGAACTCAATATTTATATTAGAGGCCGATGCTAATTTCTATTATTTTTATTTTATATTATTGTATAATAGTGACATTTATTACTTCATAAGTATGTATTTAGATTATGGTTGTTGGTTGGTGTATTATTCTCGATCGGTTTATAACTACTAAGGACTAATGTAGTAATAATTATATGACTATATATTCATGAAAAATACATAAAACATTTATTTATTGGATAAGAATATTTTGTTGTTGTTGTTGCTGTGTGGTGGTGGTGGTGGTTGTTGCATATATTTGCGCTGGTAAGCTAATAATAAAAATTACTTAAATATATAAGACATATTAATAAAAATTGTATTATTAATATTTTTTCTTTTTCGATGATTTTCTGTTTTTTTTTTGTTTTCTGTCAGTTCAAATTGTTTCTAGTTGTGTGTTTGCTTTTATAATTCTTATTACATAGAGAGCATAGTATGTATATAAAACCTAAATTCAAAACACTGAATTAATACAAAACGATTTATTTGTAACTTCTCAGCTTCCATAGTAGCACTACAACAAACCTTATCAAGTTTGACAGATACAAGGAATACATGAAGAAAAGAAACATTTCACTGGGTTTAGGTGTCTTCTAATTTTTTTTTTAGTTTTTGCTCTATTTTCGTTTTTCTTTAACACATTTTGCATAGCATTGACCAGAGCCAGCCAAAGACACATTCTTTGTTTGTTTGAATATACGCGGCGGAATGGTTTTACATACCTATGTGTAATACATATAAATGTGAAACTATACATTTTACAATAATATGTGGAAATCTAAATTGCACGCAAGTGAAGAGATTCAATATATAATATAAAAAATTTAACTTAATATTATATACTTAGAATATATATATTAATATTTATAGTAATATGTACAAGAGTTGTATTTTCCAGTTTTGTTTTATTTATTTTTTTTTTTTTTTTTGTAGAAGAAAGTTGAATGTGAAGAGAGGTGAAAATAATTTTGATATTTTTTCCGTTACTATTGGTATAAGACTTATTTAGAAACTGATTTGATTGATTTTCAAAAACAAGCAATTATTATTTTTTTGTTTTTAACAACTAAACTATAATTAAGACAGAAAAAAAATTTGTCACAATACACACAGAATAGGAGGCATTTTTAAAATACAATAGTTTCAGACTTTTTTTTTTATTTTCACAGTTTTTGAAAATTTTTATTTAGTATTTTAATAAAGAATTATTTAAAATTTCATTAATATTTGGTTTTCATTGAATAAAATTTTACTCTTTTCGCATTTGAGCATAAATGAAATATATTAAAAGTTCATATATGCCCAAAAAAATAAGGCCACAACCACAAAATACGAAATTTAAATTTAAACTCGTTACGAACGAAACAAAAACTAAGGCCGCCACATTTTTTTGCGGGAAGAGAAACGGGTCTACGTAAGGTTGCCCGATTCCATGTTAAGCTCAATGACAAGGGATCTCCTTTTTATAGGCGAGTCCGAACGGCGTTCCACATTGCAGTGAAACCACTTAGAGAAGCTTTGAAACCCTCAGAAATGTCACCAGCATTACTGAGGTGGGATTATCCACCGCTGAAAAACTTTTTCGTGTTCGGTCGAAGCAGGAATCGAACCCACGACCTTGTGTATGCAAGGCGGGCATGCTAACCACTGCACCACGGTCTGAGACCATAACAACGATACACACAAAAAATGTTTTTTTCTGATTCAATCACGAAATTAATTGATCCAATTAATTTTTTTATTGAAATGTCTTCAATCACGAAAATAAGTATCAATTAAAAAATTTAATTGAAAGTCAATTAATAAATCTAATTTAAAGTCAATTAAAAAATTAATTGATACTAAAGGGTGGTTAAATTGTAAGGGCCGATGTTGAATGTGAACCTTTAGGTGTGGTTCACATTCAAGTTTTTTCCGAATTTTATTTGACATTTCTCTATTTCAGACTTACTCAATTTGAACCATGGACGTCGTGAATGGGCAGAATGGTTCCAAGAAATGGCAACAGTGGATAATAAATTTTCGAAGAAAATCATCTTCAGTGATGAGACACATTTTCAACTCAGTGGATTCGTCAATAAACAGAATTGCCGCATTTGGGCGAATGAGAATCCAAGAGTGATTGTCGAAAAACCAATGCACCTACAAAGAGTTAGGGTAAGTGCAGCAAATGTGGTATAGGCTGGTAATGTGGTATAGTAGCTTTTTTCTCTATCTAACAACATACGAAGAACTAAACCAAGCTGAATAGATTGTGGCTGTCAGAAAATGAAGCTATCAAAGATCAATTTGATTTTTGCAACTCTTTCTTTGTGCCAGTTGAAAGAATTCACATTTACCCGTGCTCGAAGGTTTTTGTTTGGTGGTTCTTAATCATTTCGTTTTGTGTGAAGATATATTTTAAATTTATTAATTTTCGGATGTAAATAACTGAAGAGTACTAAATAAGCATAAAATGTATGCAATTGCGATACACGTATTGCATTTATTTTTTTTTTACAAAAAAATCTACATTATGGTGTACCACATTACCTGCACATTTTAATAATCCGTGCTTAATGTGTTTTTTTAATAAATTCGCAAATATATCCGAAATTATGGGTTTCTAATTTTTTGCTCATAGTTGCGTGGATGGCTAACACTAGTAAAATGAATGTGGTAAAATCTTAGCCTCGTCGAAGAAAAACAAAAAATTTGGTTTTCGAAAAACAAATAGGTATACCACATTTGCTGCACTTACCCTACTGTTTGGTGCGGTTTATGGGCTGGCGGCATTATCGGGCCGTATTTTTCCAAAATGAGGCTAGTCAGGCAGTTACTGTGAATGGTGTTCGCTATCGTGAGATGATAACGAACTTTTTATGGCCCGAATTGGAAGATATGGATGTGGACGATATGTGGTTTCAGCAGGGGCCAAATCACCGCAGTCGAAATCGAGTACTTCGTCATCGTAATGTAGTTTACGCGGATCACAGCAGTCGTTATCGAATTGTTTCTACTCGAAGTTGAACACGATAGGTAGCATGCTATCGAAAACGAAGTATGTTCTGATTTAGGAGCAGAAATAAGGTAAACAAAAAGTGAAAGGCTATTTGGGCAAAAAACATTTAAGAATATTACTTGGATTTAGGGAAACGGATCAAAGAAAGGAATGCTCAGTGGCCGAAGCTTCTTTTGACGGACGAAAACGTCTTTTAAAACTGGATGTTAAAAACACAATAAGTTAAGCATTCACGTCAAAATAGAATCACTTACTTTACTTCAGGCAATGCTAAAGGACTGATTTTGTCACGAATATTTTTCCTTATTAATGCCACTTTGTACTCATCCTCTGAATCCGAAGACGAGGAAAAAAATAAAAACACTTGGATTCATAATACATTTTTTCTCAGAAATAACATATTTTGATCACAAACACTTATTTTGAAATTCTCTAGCGTCCAATTTCTTATTGTCATATGTTTATAGCAATGTAAAAAAAAGTAGTAGACAAAATAAATACGATCGAATGCGGTGATCCAAAAATTGACTGCGATCGAAATGTTTCTCTATACGAAACACAACTCGATGACGAATGCGGTGATTTGGCCCCAGGACGGCGCCACTTGCCACACAGCTAACGAAACAATGGATCTTTTGCGCAACAAATTCAATGGTCGTGTTATCTCACGTAATGGCGATGTCAATTGGCCGCCAAGATCATGTGATTTGATACCGTTGGACTTTTTTCTTTGGGGTTATTTGAAAGAAAAGGTGTACATCGATAAGCCAGCAACAATTCAAGAGCTAAAGGATGAGATAATTCGGCACATTAACGGCATAGAACCTCCACTATGCCTCAGCGTCATCGAAAATTTGGACCATCGGATGAAGGTGTGCCACCGAGGTCGCGGCTCCCATTTGTCCGATATTTTGTTCCATACATTATTGAGTAGTACCAATATATCATAATAAAATAAAATTACAATAATTTCCTAAATAGTTTGTGTTTTATTCAAAATCAACATCGAAATTGAAATTTTAGCCACCCTTATTACTTTTTATGAATGTTTTTGTTTCAATTTTTAATTGAATATTTTTTAAAACTCAATTAACGGCCATTTTCATGTAGCTCCGTTAGGCTTTAACTGCCAGTTAACAGAAAGTAAATTGACAATATCTTCTCTCCGTTTAACTTTAACTGAAAATTTTTCGTCAGTTAATTTCCTAACTGGCCTATGGAATATAAAGACAAGATGACAGCTTCGTCCATAATATGGTTTAAAAGTTGGTTAGTTAACGGAACACTAACGGAGCTTTATGAAAATGGGGGTAAGACTTTAATTGGAAAAATTTTCGTGATTTTTTAATAATTTATTTCATATCGATTTGTCCCAGTCAAAATACCCAGGGCATATAAAACAAAAAACAAATATGCCATGACTCCAGGCCTAATAAAATTGAGAAGAGTAAGAAAAAAAAAACAGTATTTGAGATGAAATCGATTCAATGGATATTACGGAGCCTACTAGGCGACGCAACTATAACACATTTGGAAGAGTTGCCATTTTCAACATTTAATAATAACAAATAAAATAAAATATTTAAGCACTCCACCGACAAGTATGGTCAGCGAACAATTGCTGGACGTATTTTTTTCCGAACGAAGATCGAGTTGGCATGGAGAAAATGTACAAAAATCCTTTTTTCTTTATAATATAAAACTACTGAATTTTTTTATACTAAAAGTCTGTAAGATCGAAAAGAATACTATACGACATACACAGAAAAAAAAAATTCACGAAAATTTTTCCAATTAAAATTTTAATTGAATTTTAAATAATATTCAATTAAATATTTAATTGATTCAACAAATTTTTTAATTCAAACAAAAATCAATCACAAAATTAATAGTATCAATTAATTTATTAATTGGATCAATTAATTTTTTAATTGACCTTCAATTAATTTTTTAATTGATACTATCATTTCCGTGATTGAAGATATTTCAATTAAAAAATTAATTGGATCAATTAATTTCGTGATTGAATTAGATTTTTTTTTTTTGTGTAGGCTAAATTTACTTTTATTTAATTTACTCTAATTTTTAATTTATTTATTTTCATATGTAACTAAGCCTTACAAAGGCCTTATACAGTTACTTAAAACAACATTTTAAATACTACTCACTACTACTTTTAATGGCTTTGTTCAATAAAAATAAGCCAATATTGAAGTAAAGAACTCCAAAAATCTTTAATTAAAAATCTTAGAAAAATATTAGGCTTCGGTCGATTATATCTTTTTTTGCCGAACATCGGCTTCGGTCTAGTTTGTAGTTCGCACTTGGCACGAAATCTCGATTTTTAGCATCAACAACTCTTCACAAATATCTAGAGTTTACACTGGCAAAAAAATGAAATTTCTTTCTTTGGCGTATTTAAAAGCCGAGCTTTGTTTACAAACCGAAAAGCAAACATTGAAACATTTGTTTTAGTTTTAAGGTGGATATTATGTTCGAGTTTTTCAACAAAACTCTAAATTAAAAGTGCAAGAATATACATGACAACGATTACAGTTGTATTAAATCTTGTAAATAGTGTTATAACGGGGGTTTTGTACAATTTCAAGTTAGACATCAGTGGCAACCAGAGAATGAAGCCGCGAACCATTTTTGTCGGCGGCGGCTGAAACTACATTTTTGACTCCGGCGGCGGTGGCTTGACGGCTAAGCCGATATAAATACACTCTGAAAACCGGACACCTCTCATAAGTGGACACCTCTCATAAGTGGACACCTCCCAAATGTGGAGAAAATTTAGGCGAACGTGAGTGTCCACCTTTCAGAGGTTTCACTGTATGTCTATTCGGTGGCGGACAGTTATCCATTATAAAATCAATTTCAAGTTATTCGAACAGAGAATGAAGCCGACCCAATTTTGTCGGCGGCGGCTGACACTAAATTTTTGCTTCCGGCGGCGGCGGTTAAGCCGATATAAATTTGTCCATTTGGAGGCGGATTAGCTGTACAACCAATCTTACAAACAAATTTACTTTTCATTCAAATTTTCTGAGCTAAATTTTTGCAAAATTATTATTGCAGCTTGAATATGATTGGTTGTGTTTTTGGAAAATTTTGAAAAATATACGACAATTACATATATAAATTTTTCTGATTTAAATCGATATTTTTGATTATTTGGCGGCTAAATTTGAGTCGAGATGAGTCGACATGTTCGGTGGTGGCGTCGCCTGGCAAAAATGGTCGGCGCGACTCGGCGGCGATAAATCGATATTTTTCATTAATTTGGCGGCTAAATTTGAGTCGAGATGAATCGACATACTGGGCGGCAGCGTTGACTGGCAAAAAATGGTCGGCGGCGACTGAAATCAGCAGCGCAACTCGGCGGCTTCATTCTCTGTATTCGAATGGTAATGAGATTAGTTGTACAACCAATTGTACAATCAAATTTACATTTCATTCAAATTTTCTGAGCTAAATTTTTGCAAAATTATTATAGCAGCTAGAAATTGATTGATTGTGTGTGAAAGGTTCAGAGTTTTGGCAAAAAAAATACGACAATTATTAACATATTTTTTCTGATTTAAATCGATATTTTTCATTAATTTGGCGGCTAAATTTGAGTCGAAATTAGTCGACAAAAAGGGTCGGTGGCGACTGAAATCAGTGACAACACTATGCTAGATACCGCCAAACTCATGTTTTCCACTCGAGCCAAAAATAATCTACCAAAATTTGGAGAAAATTTTATCCAAAAAAATATCAAACAAAAAATCTTATTTTGCTAAATTTCATTTCTATAGAAAAATGTTATTTCTGTAGAAATTTTTATTTCTATAGAATATTTTGTCAAATTTTATTTCTATAGAAAATTATTTTTATAATTTTTGTGAAGTATCTCTTACACAGAAAAAAAATTCACGAAATTAATAGTATCAATGAATTTTTTAATTGACTGCCAATAAATTTTTTAATTGATACAATCATTTCTATGATTGAAGACATTTCAATTAAAAAATTAATTGGATCAATTAACTTTGTGATTGAATCAGAATTTTTTTTTGTGTGTAGTTGGAGTGGAATATTTTGCAAAACATACCAAAATATCAAAAATTGCACACAGAAAAAAATTTCACGAAAATTTTCCAATTAAAATCTTAATTGAGTTTTAAAAAATATTCAATTAAAAATTTAATTGAATCAAAAAATTTTTTAATTCAAATAAAAATCAATCGCACAAATTAGTGGTATCAATTAATTTTTTAATTGATACCACTAATTTTTTAATTGACTGCCAATAAATTTTTTAATTGATACAATCATTTCTGTGATTGAAGACATTTCAAAAAAAATTAATTGGATCAATTAATTTCGTGATTGAATCAGAAATTTTTTTTGTGTGTAGCAATCAAAGAAACAGTAAAAAATCTTCCATTTTTAGCGCAATTCCAACAATTGAGGCAACCGTGTTTAACTACGTTCACACTGCAATCGAAAGCACGAAATAAAAATCGTTATAAAAAACGGGATTTTTTAAACTTCGATTTCTCGGTTAAAAAAACCCGGACTTTTTCCAACATCAATGGGCAGTGTTTTGTGAAATAAATAACCGGTTCAAACGATTTTCATAACAAACATTTAATTTTAAAAGGAAAAATCTAATTTTATTGTTAGGAATTATCAACGAAAAAAAAAATAATAATACAAAATTTTTTTAATAGATGGTCCTATTTGGTAGTTTCCATTCCAATTTATTAAAATTGGAATGGAAACTCCAATTTTAACCTAATTTAATGGCGTTGGCATTAAATTAGGTTAGGTTGAAGTGGCAGCCCACTTTATTTCAGGCTCACATATATTAAATTGGCAAATTTCCATTGAAAATACTAAAAAAAAAAATTTTTTGTTCACTTTATTTTTGATATTAGGCGAAATCATCGACTTTGGTGTCTAACCAAATTAATCGAATCTAATTTTAACAGAAAGAAAATCGTTTTATTCTGACTCTGAAACATTTTTTCTCTAATTTTAATATTCGAAATTGATTATTCGAATAATTTGCAATTTTTTTATTATATGCGGATTTTTTGGCATATATCCTTTACTAATAGATCTTCCAATGTTATTTCCTGGGCATATAGGGATCGTTTTTTTTTTTTAAGACAAGTCCAAAATTCCCTAAAGGTTGAATTAATTACACACCATGCGTCAATCCGTGCGTTGATTGAAGGGTTGATTTTTTTCTGTTTGCGGCAGACTATTCAAGCTTTTGATTTCAAAGAGAAATTTCAACTCTTCAATGATCGGACGCGTTGTACGCATGGTATGTAATTCTACCTTAATTCGTAAAATTCCCTAATTAATATATATATATATAATATATGGTTATTAATATTCTGGCCAAGATTTTGGTCGAATGATATTTTGGTCTTATTGGAACCACCAAACTCAAATTTTTAAATCGTATCCTTAGTGGAGGTAATTTAATTAATTTTTGTCTTCCTTTATTTTTTAAGCTAATATCCCCAACAAAAAAAAACTTCGCCAAAAAAATAGTGAAAATGTACTTTTTGGATCCGTTCGTTTGGTACAAAATTGTCGCAGAAACGATGAATTTAATATGGACTTGTCATAGGACGGATTTAGGACATTTCAACAATCGTTGCTCTGAATTTCCATCATTTAAGGTGTCATCCGAATTCAGTGTTGTGGATGTGAATTAAAAAATTTTTCGATATATTGCAAAATTAATAATTTTTATAATTTTTTATGTTGGAAACGTTTGACTTTAAATGTTTTCAAAAATTCGAAATTTTTCTAGAGTAGATTTAGCATTTTTTCCACAAAATTTAAATAATTTTAATTCTTCCTCTCTTTTTAGCCTATTTGAAAAAAGCGAGTTATAAAAACTTATATTAAAAGAACTTCCTGTATAGTTCAAATAAAGAACATCTTTGGAAGTGCTTTTAAAGTGGTGCCTTTAGAACAACTTCCAAAAATTTTTTTTAGTGTATACTAACAATCAAGTTTACATTTCCAATATCGATGTCTACATTCCAAAGTACGCTAAGTTTGAAAAGTGAATTTTGCAGGAAACAAGTTCAAAGTTTTGTTTTTTGAAATTTCTCAAAACACTTATAAGATAGAAATTCCCCTATTTTCCGTCTTAAAATCATATTTTATATATATATATATATATTTTTTAGTATGTACCAACTCAAAATAGTGATAATAGAGCATGGCTAAAAATGACTTCGACCACTTTAGACCGAACAAAGCTTTTTGCCCTTGGATTGGATTGGACATTTTTTTAAAACTTTAGTCACAGGCTAAGTACAATATTAACCATAACTTTTGTCCAATAAATTCGAACTTTTGACAGGATGCAATTCACATTAAGCCGAATAAAAAACAGCGAACTCCATCAAAACATGCTAAGTCGATATAGCGTACTCTGTAATGAGGGCATCGATATGATATTTGTAAGCACTTTTACTTTATATTGTACTATGATGCATTTAGGCGTTCACGTATTCCACCCAAAATATCTCAATGAACATATTCACTAGAAGGTAAACTCTCCGAAAATGCGCATTTTAATTGCGACTGACATGTACCATTTTTTTTTTTTAAATTCGCAGTTGTTACGTTGATAGTGGATGGTATATATTAGAGCTCGATCGAAATGGATATTTTTGCACGAAAACCGTTGATGAAACCAACGTTAAGTATTCCGACGAATTCCGATGACGATCCTTCTTCGGTCGAGCTCTAATGTGTTATATACGTTTCAGAAATTAAACAGAAAAATTAATATTCGTTATCGACTTCGGTCGAACATATGAACTGCGTATGTTTTTTTTTATAATTTTTAAACTCTGTTATTAAAATAAACATCAAGACTTCTATTAGATAATGCAATAAATATATATTTGCCCCAAATCAAATTGTAAAACTATTGTATTCAGAAAAATAACTCTCTTACTCTGTGGCAACATGAATGTTATTTTATATAAAATCTATTATGGATGTGGATGGGGAAAGTAAAGTACGAAGGTATTTATATGAGTGTATATCGAAGAATAGAAGGTAAATACTGTTTTTTTGGTTATAATCATTCTAAATTCGAGAGAAATAAATTTCATGTAATACACTTACGAAATTTTGTATATATGTATATGGTATTGTGTGGCATGTGGTAGTATTAGCAGTAGTAGTAATAGTAATAATAATAATAATAGCAGCAAAATAATCAGTAACTTTTCCATAAGTACTACATTCAACATAAAATGTAAAATAAGCTAGTTTTGTTTTTAAAAATATTTATATGCAACTACTTCTAAAAGGAAGATACATACTTAAGAGACTATTATTTCTTGAGAGTGCCCGAATACATATGTCGATGGATCATCATTATATGCATGTGACATTGTGCCCATACATATATATGCTTAGACTGTACATATGTGTTGTATATATATGTAGAGAGAGATATAGCAACAATTAAATAACTTGAAGTAATTTGTTTTGCTTCTTATTTTTCCTCAATATCTACGATTTTGTGTTGGGAGAAGGATATTTAGACAATGATAGATTTATGAAATACATAATTGCTTGGACTACAGTCATTTTCGCCTTTCATTTTATGAGGGAAATATTTTAAAGTTCTAGTTAATTTACCATAAGTGTATGGGATTCCATGGGCGCCGCTGAATCGTAGAGTGTATCGGTATCTTGTGTAGGCTCTCCCTGCAACTGACACTGATTTGATAGGGTGCCGGCACCGCAATCACAGAAGAAACTGTAAGAAAAACAAAAATAATTATAGTTTAAAAAATTAATCAAAAGTAAATAAACTTAAATTATGGAAATTATTTCTATAGAAAATTTTGTCAAAAATTTATTTCTATAGAAAATTTTGTCAAAATTTTATTTCTATAGAAAATTATGTCAAAATTTTATTTCTATAGAAAATTAAGACAAAATTTTATTTCTATAGAAAATTAAGACAAAATTTTATTTCTATAGAAAATCATGTCAAAATTTTATTTCTATAGAAAATTATGTCAAAATTTTATTTCTTTAGAAAATTATGTCAAAATTTTATTTCTATAGAAAATTATGTCAAAATTTTATTTCTATAGAAAATTAAGACAAAATTTTATTTCTATAGAAAATTAAGACAAAATTTTATTTCTATAGAAAATTAAGACAAAATTTTATTTCTATAGAAAATTAAGACAAAATTTTATTTCTATAGAAAATTAAGACAAAATTTTATTTTTATAGAAAATTAAGACAACATTTTATTTCTATAGAAAATTAAGACAAAATTTTATTTCTATAGAAAATTAAGACAAAATTTTATTTTTATAGAAAATTAAGACAACATTTTATTTCTATAGAAAATTAAGACAAAATTTTATTTCTATAGAAAATTAAGACAAAATTTTATTTTATAGAAAATTAAGACAAAATTTTATTTATATAGAAAATTAAGACAAAATTTTATTTCTATAGAAAATTTTGTCAAAATTTTATTTCTATAGAAAATTTTGTCAAATTTTATTTCTATAGAAAATTTTGTCAAAATTTTTTTTCTATAGAAAATTTTGTCAACATTTTATTTCTATAGAAAATTTTGTCAAAATTTTATTTCTATAGAAAATTTTGTCAAAATTTTATTTCTATAGAAAATTTTGTCAAAATTTTATTTCTATAGAAAATTTTGTCAAAATTTTATTTCTATAGAAAATTAAGGCAAAATTTTATTTCAATAGAAAATTTCATCAACATTTGATTTCTGTATAAAATTTTGTCATTTTTTTCTATTCCTATAGAAAATTTTGTCAAAATTTTATTTCTATAGAAAATTAAGACAAAATTTTATTTCTATAGAAAATTAAGACAAAATTTTATTTCTATAGAAAATTAAGATAAAATTTTATTTTTATAGAAAATTAAGACAACATTTTATTTCTATAGAAAATTATGTCAAAATTTTATTTCTATAGAAAATTAAGACAAAATTTTATTTCTATAGAAAATTAAGACAAAATTTTATTTCTATAGAAAATCATGTCAAAATTTTATTTCTATAGAAAATTATGTCAAAATTTTATTTCTTTAGAAAATTATGTCAAAATTTTATTTCTATAGAAAATTATGTCAAAATTTTATTTCTATAGAAAATTAAGACAAAATTTTATTTCTATAGAAAATTATGTCAAAATTTTATTTCTGTAGAAAATTAAGACAAAATTTTATTTCTATAGAAAATTAAGACAAAATTTTATTTCTATAGAAAATTAAGACAAAATTTTATTTCTATAGAAAATTAAGACAAAATTTTATTTCTATAGAAAATTAAGACAAAATTTTATTTTTATAGAAAATTAAGACAACATTTTATTTCTATAGAAAATTAAGACAAAATTTTATTTCTATAGAAAATTAAGACAAAATTTTATTTTTATAGAAAATTAAGACAACATTTTATTTCTATAGAAAATTTTGTCAAAATTTTATTTCTATAGAAAATTTTGTCAAAATTTTATTTCTATAGAAAATTTTGTCAAAATTTTATTTCTATAGAAAATTTTGTCAAATTTTATTTCTATAGAAAATTTTGTCAAAATTTTTTTTCTATAGAAAATTTTGTCAACATTTTATTTCTATAGAAAATTTTGTCAAAATTTTATTTCTATAGAAAATTTTGTCAAAATTTTATTTCTATAGAAAATTTTGTCAAAATTTTATTTCTATAGAAAATTAAGGCAAAATTTTATTTCAATAGAAAATTTCATCAACATTTGATTTCTTAATTTAATTTAATTTATTTTTATTTCATATGTACCTAAGCCTTACAAAGGCCTTATACAGTTACTTAAATCAACATTTTAAATACTACTCAAAACAATAAAATTTCCCGTGTAAAAATTGGTGGATCTGACCAGATATTATTAGATCTGCCGCCATATCTGATTAGATACGGTAGTATATCTAGGCAGATATGGTCAGATCCGAAAAATGGTAATATCTGATCAGATCTAATTCTAAAGGAGTTAGATCTGACCAGATCTCAAATTTGGCCCACATCTAATTATATCTAATCTGATATAATTAGATGTTAATATATATAATTATATATAATTTTATCTACAAATTGTAACACTTCCCCGTTACATATAATATTACCCTATTTAATAAAACGAATTATATAATATACTATATTAATAATGGTAAAACTGTATTATTTAAATTACTATTGAGATCGTACATTTTATGTATGTTAAATAACTTAAGTTTTAGAATTCATTAAAAACAAAAAACAAACAATAGTGGTCTATTTACTACTTTTGTCGTTTGATCTCGCCAAGACGTTGGGACATTGCCCTCTCGACGTTTTTTTTTCGATTTTGGCTCCCAATTCCGCTCTTTCGCAACCCGGAATCAAAAATCTAAAGACAGAAAAAGATTTATCAGTTAATTTGAAATTTATAGATTTGGTATAAGGGTATACTTACCAACAATAGCTTCTCTGGCCCTGTAATTTAGGGCAAAAACGGGTTCTAACTGTCTCTCCAAACCCTGTGCCCTTGGGGGTTGTCCACGCCTTCCAGCAACTTGAATACGCCTTCCAGCAACTTGCGAGCCACATGCGAAGCCTTGCGGGACGTCCCCAATGCCATGTTGTGAATGATGGCACGACAATATATGTTATTCCCAAAACATATAATCTGTAAAGAAACAAAAATAAAATTACTTAATTATTCATGGTTATGTTGAAATCATTTTATTCATTATTCCACAAAACATTTATATTTCTATCAAATCTTATCAACCTATGGATGGGAAGCATCCAGAGCATTGCAAAATATATAATTTTGTCTAAATTCATTGTTTCAAAAAAAGTAAAAGTAGGTCCAACAAAACACTTTTGACAACTATTAGATTTGCTCTTGATACTTACCTTTTCATCAAAATTGCTGCCAAGAAACTCTCCTCATCATCACTACATTGGACGGATTGCTCTACCGTAATTTCTGGTAAAGCCTGGCTTTGTTTTAGAGCTTCTAGTTGATCCTCCGTCTCTCTTATGTTCTTTTGCAGAAACTCAATTTCATTTTCCTGAAAGAAAAACCATTTATTTTTATATTTATATATAGATAATAACAAAACACAAAACTTACCTCGTCACTGGACGTAGTTATGAGAAGATATTAGATTTTTATATGAAATAAAAATATCAAACTCGCATTATCAAATATTTGATATATATATATTTTTCAAATTTAGTAACACAGGCGTTGCTAATGGTGATAGTTATGGGGTGACATTTTTGAAAACAAAAAGACAGTTGTGTCTGAAAGTTAAGCATTTTATGAAGACACTTTAAAATGATATTTAAAAGGTTTTCTTGAAACTGTCGCAACATATAAAGATTGTTTGGTTATGTTTACCACTTGTTTTGATGTGCGACCAAACATACGTGCTTGTAACCAAGTATATCACGTTAATATTCTCGTAACAAACACATTATTTTTAAACACAAACATATACAAATAGTTTTTTATCCGTGTTACAGAACTGGTTCATGATTTAATGCGATATATATATAATTAGATATGGTGCTATATATAGTATATATAATTAGATATGATGTCATATATGAAGATATACAATTAGATCTTACCAGATATGACTGATATAAATATATATAACAACATATATAATTAGATCTTGAATCAGATCTAATCATATATAACACTATACATAACATATCTCCGTAGATCTATTTATATCTACAACCATATCTGAGCAGATATAATTATATATACTTTGATATTATTAGACATGATTAGATCTCTCAATTTTTACACGGGTTTGTCATTTTTTTCTATTCCTATAGAAAATTTTGTCAAAATTTTATTTCTATAGAAAATTAAGACAAAATTTTATTTCTATAGAAAATTAAGACAAAATTTTATTTCTATAGAAAATTAAGATAAAATTTTATTTTTATAGAAAATTAAGACAACATTTTATTTCTATAGAAAATTTTATCAAAATTTTATTTCTATAGAAAATTTTGTCAAAATTTTATTTCTATAGAAAATTTTGTCAAAATTTTATTTCTATAGAAAATTTTGTCAAAATTTTATTTCTATAGAAAATTTTGTCAAAATTTTATTTCTATAGAAAATTTTGTCAAAATTTTATTTCTATAGAAAATTAAGGCAAAATTTTATTTCTACAGAAAATTTTGTCAAAATTTTATTTCTATAGAAAATTAAGGCAAAATTTTATTTCTATAGAAAATTAAGACAAAATTTTATTTTTATAGAAAATTAAGACAACATTTTATTTCTATAGAAAATTAAGACAAAATTTTGTTTCTATAGAAAATTAAGACAAAATTTTATTTTATAGAAAATTAAGACAAAATTTTATTTATATAGAAAATTAAGACACAATTTTATTTATATAGAAAATTAAGACACAATTTTATTTCTATAGAAAATTTTGTCAAAATTTTATTTCTATAGAAAATTTTGTCAAATTTTATTTCTATAGAAAATTTTGTCAAATTTTTTTTTTTCTATAGAAACTTTTGTCAACATTTTATTTCTATAGAAAATTTTGTCAAAATTTTATTTCTATAGAAAATTTTGTGAAAATTTTATTTCTATAGAAAATTTTGTGAAAATTTTATTTCTATAGAAAATTTTGTCAAAATTTTATTTCTATAGAAAATTTTGTCAAAATTTTATTTCTATAGAAAATTTTGTCAAAATTTTATTTCTATAGAAAATTTTGGCAAAATTTTATTTCTATAGAAAATTTTGTCAAAATTTTATTTCTATAGAAAATTTTGTCAAAATTTTATTTCTATAGAAAATTAAGGCAAAATTTTATTTCAGTAGAAAATTTCATCAACATTTGATTTCTGTATAAAATTTTGTCATTTTTTTCTATTCCTATAGAAAATTTTGTCAAAATTTTATTTCTATAGAAAATTAAGACAAAATTTTATTTCTATAGAAAATTAAGACAAAATTTTATTTCTATAGAAAATTAAGATAAAATTTTATTTTTATAGAAAATTAAGACAACATTTTATTTCTATAGAAAATTTTATTTCTATAGAAAATTTTGTCAAAATTTTATTTCTATAGAAAATTTTGTCAAAATTTTATTTTTATAGAAAATTAAGACAAAATTTTATTTCTATAGAAAATTTTGTCAAAATTTTTTCAAAATTTTATTTCTATAGAAAATTTTGTCAAAATTTTATTTCTATAGAAAATTAAGACAAAATGTTATTTTTATAGAAAATTAAGACAAAATTTTATTTCTATAGAAAACTTTATCAACATTTTATATCTGTATAAAATTTTGTCATTTTTTTCTATAGAAAATTTGTCAAAATTTTATTTCTATAGAAAATTTTGTCAAAATTTTATTTCTATAGAAAATTTTCTCAAAATTTTGTTTCTATAGAAAATTTTGTCAAAATTTTATTTCTATAGAAAATTAAGACAAAATTTTATTTCTATAGAAAATTAAGATAAAATTTTATTTTTATAGAAAATTAAGACAAAATTTTATTTCTATAGAAAATTTTGTCAAAATTTTCTGTCAATAGAAAATGTTTTCAAAATTTTATTTCTATAGAAAATTTTGTCATAATTTTATTTCTATAGAAAATTTTGTCAAAATTTTATTTCTATAGAAAATTTTGTCAAAATTTTATTTCTATAGAAAATTAAGGCAAAATTTTATTTCAGTAGAAAATTTCATCAACATTTGATTTCTGTATAAAATTTTGTCATTTTTTTCTATTCCTATAGAAAATTTTGTCAAAATTTTATTTCTATAGAAAATTAAGACAAAATTTTATTTCTATAGAAAATTAAGACAAAATTTTATTTCTATAGAAAATTAAGATAAAATTTTATTTTTATAGAAAATTAAGACAACATTTTATTTCTATAGAAAATTTTATTTCTATAGAAAATTTTGTCAAAATTTTATTTCTATAGAAAATTTTGTCAAAATTTTATTTTTATAGAAAATTAAGACAAAATTTTATTTCTATAGAAAATTTTGTCAAAATTTTTTCAAAATTTTATTTCTATAGAAAATTTTGTCAAAATTTTATTTCTATAGAAAATTAAGACAAAATGTTATTTTTATAGAAAATTAAGACAAAATTTTATTTCTATAGAAAACTTTATCAACATTTTATATCTGTATAAAATTTTGTCATTTTTTTCTATAGAAAATTTGTCAAAATTTTATTTCTATAGAAAATTTTGTCAAAATTTTATTTCTATAGAAAATTTTCTCAAAATTTTGTTTCTATAGAAAATTTTGTCAAAATTTTATTTCTATAGAAAATTAAGACAAAATTTTATTTCTATAGAAAATTAAGATAAAATTTTATTTTTATAGAAAATTAAGACAAAATTTTATTTCTATAGAAAATTTTGTCAAAATTTTCTGTCAATAGAAAATGTTTTCAAAATTTTATTTCTATAGAAAATTTTGTCATAATTTTATTTCTATAGAAAATTTTGTCAAAATTTTATTTCTATAGAAAATTTTGTCAAAATTTTATTTCTATAGAAAATTTTGTCAAAATTTTATTTCTACAGAAAATTTTGTCAAAATTTTATTTCTATAGAAAATTAAGACAAAATTTTATTTCTATAGAAAGTTGACAAAATTTTGTCAAAATTTTATTTCTATAGAAAATTTTTTCCAAATTTTATTTCTATAGAAAATTTTGTCCAAATTTTATTTCTATAGAATATTTTGTCAATATTTTATTTCTATAGAACATTTTGTCAAAAAATGAACGCTGTTAACAGAATACGCTGAGCTGAATCTAATATCAATAAAGTGTGGTCACTTTTGAAAACTGTCGTGAATAGCTCAACCGAAGTAGATATGGAGTATGCGCGCGAATTCTTACCATAAAAATTGTAATTGATTCCCTAAGTAAAAATTATGCAACGTGTGCGTAATTGAAATTTCATTCCCATGCACAACTCTTAGTCAGCTGGTCCCCCTTAACCACCCAATTTAAAATTCCTTACTCCCACTCCAAATTGTAACCTCTTTGAACAGGTACTGGGCACTAAGAGATTTGCTTAAAAATTCTTTACTTACCGATCATGTCTTATAAATTCCACATCATGCCCAGCATGACAATTTTTTATACAATTTACACAGATGGCATTGCGATCTGTTGTATTGCAGGTTTGACATCTATAAAAATCGTGCATAGGAAATGACGTATAGCTGCTTATTTTATATAGGCATTGACCGCCAGACACGGCCTTCTCAACCTCATCTTCGTTGTTGAATATTTGATTACCCCGTGTTATGGGTTGAACACCGCTGGCCAAACATAAACCACCAAATTTATTCTTAAATATTTGATTATACTCTAAGGTGGCAGTAGCATTATTTGTTATCTCCACACCAGCTGCTTGTCCATCATAGATACGATTACGCCTCAATATGGGATGCGATTGTGTTGATATCAAAACTCCGGCCTGGGTATTGCGGAAAATATCATTCTCTTCGAGTATACCTTTGCCGCCATTGAATATACAAATGCCACCATCACGACCATCATAAATTTTATTACGTTTTAAGGTGGGATTCGAATCAGTCTTTATCCAAACACCAGCCATAGCATTATCGAAGATTTCATTTTGTTCCAATAGGCCCAAACCGCCATTATAGACAAGAACACCACCGTTTTGACCACCCCAGATTTTATTTCCTCGTATCACTGGATTGCTGCCGGTCCGTATTTGTACACCCGAATACAAATGATTGAAAATATCGTTGTCTTCCAGTTTACCATGACCATTGTCATAGAAATAAACACCAACCTTGGAATGGAGAAGTACAGATGAATTTCAGAAATCATCAAAGCCATCAACACTAAAATTTCTTTGTCTTACCTGTTTACCGGAATGTATACGATTCCGCCTTAAAACTGGTGTACTTCCCGTAGTAATCCATACACCAGCTAATGTATTTGAATATACTTCGTTCTCCTCGATGAGACCTTGACCCTTCTCGTGTACATAAATTCCACCATGTTGGCCATGATGAATTTTATTATGCCGGACAATGGGATCACTGTTTGTGCGTATTTGTATGCCGGCCAAGGCATTGCCGTATATGTTATTGTGCTCAATTAAACCACGTCCCTCGCCAAATATATAAACACCTCCCTGATGGCCATTGTAAATTTCATTTTTCCTTATTGTAGGATTGCTATTCGAAGTTATCCAAACTCCTATAAAAAGTGAAATAAAATTCCATTAGAGTCAATTTTTTCTACGTCAAAATCTTTTTGATACCCACCTGCGAAATTATTTGAATGTATACGATTCTCTATGAACTGACCCAAACCATTCTCATGCACGTATATACCACCTGTTTGGCCATGATGTATTTCACATTTAACCACAGTGGGATTAGCACCAGCCTTCACCTCAAATCCAGCTATTCGATTGTTATGGATGTCATTCTTTTCGAAATAACCCTGGGGATAAGAAATTCCAAATTAAATAAAAAATCTGAATGGTTCTCCTGCTGTACTTACCATTCCATTTTCGAAAGTAAATATTCCCACATCACGGCCATGATGTATGTGATTTTCTCTCATGATTGGAGAGGCATAATTCTTCACCCATATTCCAGCAAGGGCATTGCGACTAATTTCGTTGTGTTCATAGGTGCCTTGGGCATAATCCGTGACATAAAGACCCACATTCTCGCAATCACTAATGTCACAATTTCTTATGATTGGATTGGCATTGACGCCGCCCACACATACAGCCGCTCCCACCACAGATGAACTCCGAATTATACAATTGTCCACAGTGGGCGAACAGTTCTCTCCAATGTCGAGGCAATAGTGCTTATGATGGGATACCGTTGAGGTCACATCGGGTGAGAATTTCAGTGTTAAATATCCTACATAGGCATATTTGGCTCCTTCGACAAACATGACTGTAGACCCAGCTTCACGCTCAAGCACCACAGCTTCTGCTACATTTCCAGCGGCTGCACCAATTAAGGCCACATCCGAATCAATGAAAAGATATTCCCCTTTGTAATGACCAGCATGAAGGAATATCAAAGGACCCGGATGTTCGAGTGGTGGAACATTGTCCTCATACATATTGGCCAAGGCATTAACACTGGCCCCACCCACTGTAGGATTCGAGAGACCAGCATTAATGGCAGCCGCCAACGTTGAGGGCCCACCCACACCTGATGCTCTCTCTTCGGGATAATCCAAAGCTGCTTGTATGGTATCAAAGAACACTATACTACGACCAGAATATTTCTTATTTTGGTAGCCGGGACGTACGTGCACACCCCGGTATAGTTGACGGAAACTTTCCTTCCAAGCATTTGAATACTCCGATTCTTCGGGTTTCTCGAAAACAAATTTACAAATTTCCGGATTGAACAAGGGCAGGTCATATTCAAAGACCGACTGATACAAACGTTTCCAGAGCTCGGTGTCGTTGGCAATGGTATTGAAACGTTTACATACTTGTGCCAGACGGCATAGATCTTGTTCCAGCAGATAGGAAAATATAGCTAGCAGCACTTCATCGGGCAATTCATATTGCAAATACTGGGCAGCTGAGGGTCCAAGAAAGTTGTTGCCCCCTCCTCCTAGACTGGGCGGTGATAGCAAAGCCGTATCGACATTTACTGTGTACAAGCGACGCGACCTTTTACGAGCTGGCAACATAAAACTATTGGCATCCGATCCCCCAATGGGCAGAGCACTGCAATGCTGTTGCGGTATTGAACTGTGTACAGTTGGCGGGTGTGTGAGAGGAGCTCCAGTTGTATGGGCATTGTTCACCGGGAACGATGCATTTGTTGAAGGTGCGTGAATAACAGCAGTGGAAGATGTGGTAGCCGTATTATTGTTGCTAGTGCAAATCAAATTTGAGCTAGACGACGACGACGTTGATGATGAAGGTCCAACAATGACACCTGTCATGGATGAGTTGTGACTGTGTGAAGTGTGAGAGCATGATGGGTTGGGGGAGGTGTTGTTGGCGGATGTGTTGCTAGAACTTGATGGCAATACTGCTGATGTGGACCACTGTGGATCCTGACTGCTACTTGTAGGCAGTTTACTGCGTAGATCATAGGGCGACTGATGAACGCAAGCATTAGAGGTTGATGAAGACGAGGATGACGTAGAAGCTGAAGACGTTGAAGCTGCCGTACTTATGCCGGACAAAAAACCTATTCGAGAAAATACAATACAATGGATTTTTTTAGTTTCTCGCAAGTGTCCCATCTAAAAAATATATTTAAATGAAATCTTCATAATTTATTTATTTATTTATTCAAGACAATACAATAAGCAAGTAAGGCCACATTTGTGTATAATTTTTCATAAAGTCTACAGATGGAAGGTAATTTTACAATCAGAAATTTTAAAACAGAAATGTTGAACTAAAAATATGAAAGATTAACATCCGGCTTTTTTTACCCTAAGTTGATTTTTTCATCAAAAAATATATAATTTTTTTTATAATTTTAGGGAATATTTTCTGGAGTATGGTTAGCCAAATCTTGTAAAAACAAAACAAATTATGGCTAATAATTCTTGAGAACTGGTATTATTATCGGAATCAAAACATCAAAATTTGGAATTATCAAAAAACGTATTACCTTTTTCTACTTTTCCATAACTTTTCGACTTTTCCATAACTTTAGAATTTTGAAAAAAATATGACTTCTAACTTATGCGATTATTGAAAGGTCGACTTTTGATGTATGTTTTTTTTTTTGGAACCGCTTTTTTCATATGTTTTTTTTTTGGAACCGCTTTTTTGATATGTTTTTTCATATGTTTTTTTGATATGTTTTTTTTTGGAACCGCTTTTTTGATTTGGAACCGCTTTTTTGATATGTTTTTTTTTGGAACCGCTTTTTCATATGTTTTTTTTTGGAACCGCATTTTTGTTTTGGAACCGCTTTTTTGATATGTTTTTTTCATATGTTTTTTGATATGTTTTTTTGATATGTTTTTTTGATATGTTTTTTTGGCACAAATATGTGTTTTGGCTCAGAATAGAATCCTATTGATTTTATTGAAATCGGTTCAGATTTAGATATAGCTCCCATATATATCGTTCGCCCGATTTACACTCATATAACCACAGTGGCCAACCTTTTACTCCGATTTAATTGAAATTTTGCAAAGGGAGTAGAATTAGCATTGTAGCTATGCGTGCCAAATTTGGTTGAAATCGGTTCAGATTTAGATATAGCTACCATATATAGCTTTCGCCCAATTTACACTCATATGACCACAGATGCCAATTTTTTGCACCGATTTAGTTGAAATTTTGCAGAGGGAGTAGAATTAGCATTGTAGCTATGCGCGCCAAATTTGTTTAAAATCGGTTCAGATTTAGATATATCTCCCATATATAGCTTTCGCCCGATTTACACTCATATGACCACAGAGGCCAATTTTTTGCTCCGATTTAGTTGAAATTTTACAGAGGGAGTAGAATTAGCATTGTAGCTATGCATGCCAAATTTGGTTGAAATCGGTTCAGATTTTGATATATCTCCCATATATATGTTTTTCTGATTTCGACAAAAATGGTCAAAATACCAACATTTTCCTTGTAAAGTCGCCACTGCTTAGTCGAAAAGTTGTAAAAATGACTCTATTTTTCCTAAACTTCTAATACATATATGTCGAGCGATAAATCATAAATAAATTTCTGCGAAGTTTTTTTACTAACATTGTGTTCCACCCTAGTGCATTAGCCGACTTAAATTTTGAGTTTATAGATTTTGTAGAAGTCTATCAAATTCTGTCCAGATCGAGTGATATTTAAATGTATGTATTTGGGACAAACATTTATATATAACCCCCAACACATTTGACGGATGTGATATGGTATCGAAAATTTAGATCTACAAAGTGGTGCAGGGTATAATATAGTCGGCCCCTCCCGACTTTCCTTACTTGTTTTTAAACAATAATTTTTTAGTTTATAATAGAATTCATTGTTTTATATTTTTGTTTTTTTTTTTAATATAAATTAGAGGTGTGCGCCTGACACGAAATTTTCGTGACACGTGACACGAAAATCACGTGAGTCGTTAACAAAATTTGAAGAAACTCTCGTGAATGGGGCTAAAATGAATATGTCGTGCGTGAGCGTGCGTGAGAAATAAAATCGGTTCGTGAGTGTGCGTGAATAAAATTTCCGCAAAATCACGCTCACGAACAAAATCAATATTTAATTCATACTCGTATGTAAATTGAAATTAATTTAGCTCTCGAACTATATTCTATTTTTGAATTTTGTTACCTTTGCTG